>NC_046290.1:53032456-53379956 GCF_004115265.2 Rhinolophus ferrumequinum | reverse complement strand
AGTTGATTTGGGGCTTCATGTAGATCTGGATTCAATGACTGGGCCTTGGTAAGCTCGTCTCCTAAACATTATTATCCTTCAGTCTTAAGAGTCTTTTTAAGAAAAATTTAAAATGTTAATGAATAGTGTTGGATTTAAACTTTAGTGTTTAAAATCCTTTTCAGGTGTGCTCCTATATACATATTTGGTGAATTTCTCAGAAAACACTGGCCTAAATAGACTTTGAATTCAGTTCAGGATTCTATCAGTTAAATTTAAAATAACCAAAAATATGACTTAAAATTTCCTTCAGTCATCTCCACACTTGACCAACTTTTAGGAAGCCAAATACAACCATCTATTTGGCTGATGAACCATACATCAAAAACCACATTTCTGCAAATGTATCAAATAGAGACCTATGTGGAGAAGTTCTAGCAAGTACTGTAAATAATACTTCTCCACCCAGAATAAATACATAGGAAAATCACTCGTTGCTTTATTGAACTAGTTAGGCTTTTGTTGGAGACAAAAATTGGCTCTTTTTATAAAAAAAAAAAAAAAAAGTTGTACTCTTTCTTAAAAGTTAGCTGCTCTAGCTCTGCAAATGAAAATTACACCCCAAGAACTATACTTCTCCTTTCATCACCTATTTTTCTCTGCACTCATTGAACGGAGACCCGCTCTTAATTATAAAGTTCTCAGAGGTATTCTTTGCCCTTCTTATCTTATTAAACTGGCTTAAAACGGCGGTGACAATGCGCCTCGTGTACGTCTATTTGACGGAAACCTCTCCCAGCAGCTTTGCTGCTCCAGACAGGGAAAAACACCTCCGTCCTCTGGAAGCCATCACCTGACCACAGGCTCCTACGTCCTCGCCTTACCACGAGCCTGGAAGAACACCTTCCACGTCAAGCCAATTCCCTCCTCTGGCCCCCAAACCCCTTTCAATTCCTTCTCCAATGAGAAGCGCACTTTCACAGGGACAGTCTGCCTTTGGGCGTGTCCTGTGTGAAGTAGACACTTGCGCTGAGATGAAGTAGCCGACCTGGAAGGCAGGTGCCCTAACTATGTACCTCACAGCGTGAGGTTTCTCAGCCCTGGTTCTTCCTTTGGACTAGGACAATCCTGAAGGCAGGGACTATGTCTTGGTATCATCATATCTTACCCAGAATAAATGTTCACTACATTTAAAAAATTAATTAACAGTAGTGTGTAATCTTTGCCATTAACAGCAGTAAATATAAATAAATTAATGAGTCAACAAATAAATACCAAATAAATGAAACAAAGACACACTAATTGAGGTTTAGCTACACTGGGGATTACTAATAATGACCATTTGCTTCTTTGGGAACTTTTTCATTTAGATATATGAGATAGATTATCTACATAAAAGAATCTAAAAATCCAGCAATGGAATAAAAGAAAAGCAAGACTGAGGACATTCTAACTGCTTCTTGTGAGCAAGACCATTTTTAATAGGCACATATCCCAGAACAGCTGGTTTGGCTAATTCTCTTTGGTGCCTGCACGTTGGACATGATGAGTTTTGCTTTTAGCCTTGAAATACAGCAGAATTAACAGTATTCAAAAAGTAATTATCCACTTAAACATGGGCAACTCTGGTCTTTGAGAAAGAGAAATGAACTCACAAGTAGGGTCGAACCATAATTTGGTTTTTGTTGGGAGAGTAGGAAAAATAGAACCCGAGTACTGAAGATCTGTATCCATAAAGGAATATCATTGCCTCTATTGGAAACCTATTATCTACCTACCAAAAACCTAGCAAACAAGTTAATACCTCTGTCATGTGTGCAGTTCCTTAAACAAACTGCCTACCATTCTGTTGAGCACATTTTCACTTGGTTTCTGTAACATATAGTCAAAGAAGAAAGAATAATACTAAGAACTCCACAGCTGCTTCTGCATGAGGAAAGAGTTTTCCATCCATACTGTAGTGTTTGGCCCCCAAATCACTTTTTACACTCCATGGTGCGTGTCTGCATAGCAAGAAAGGAAAGTGAGTTGGAACTATGTGGGGCTACACGAGAAGGGAATTGCTTCTCTTGGCATTGGGTGCTAGGCAACATAAGAAACTAGTCTCTGGGATGAGCCAACAGTTCTTTATTGACTTCAAGTGATCTGAATCCTGGAACAGCCAAAGTTAAGGTGGATGTTCTTAAAATCTTGACACTTAAGGCCCAGCCCAGGAGCTGCCAACAAGCCTTTGAGGGAACTGATGGGGTACCCTGATTCCCCTTCTTTATAAAAGACACTAGGGGGACCATATAATGTAGTTTCAGTGGCTTTGGGGCAAGGCAAACTTCAGTTTAAATGTCAACTCTGCTAGAGTCTAACCTGTACAGAAGCATCTCTGAGTCCCAGGTTCTTCATCTGTAAAATGGAAATAACAATACTAACTTCCTAGGCTTACATGGGGAAGGAGGAGGGAATGAAATGAGAACAAAAGAACCAAAAAACAAAGCTAGCACATTGTAAGCATTGAATGACTTGTAGCTGTTATTATAATTCCTCTTTCTCTCTTAGCATTCCTCCCTGTTACTTTCTCTTTCTCCTTCCTCTCTCTTTACTTGTCAACCTGGCCTTTGCCTTAGGCTTAAAAGAGACACCTAAGAAGACCCATAATCCCTGCACAGTGGAGACCACACTGGCTCCCATTCAAGTCTGTCAGTTTTTCTATCACAGGGTGGCTCTTGCCATCTTGTAAACACCACCCAAGTATTTTGCTTGTTCAAAGGGCCCTCCTTTAAATTTTAATTGAAGTCTGCTTTCCACCTTAGTACTTTCTTAAGCAATTTTGCTTACAATGAAGGTCACTGTGCCACCCCAAGGCCATCCAAATAATAGGATGCTGCAAATTAGAAAGCCTTAATTTTGTTGGTTGATGTTGAATTTTTATTTATTTATTTTTTATGTTTTATTTGGAAGTACTTTAACACAGCAAAGTTTCAAGAATAAGAATAGTACACAGAACATTTGTAATATCCTTTTGCCAGATTCACTTATTGACTTATTGATAATGTTTTGTACGATTTGCTTTAACAATTGTTCTGTGTGCATGTGTGTTTATGTATTTATCTAATACCATATCATATATAAAATTAGATACAATATTTTTTCTACATCATTTGAAAGTAAGTTGCATACACCATGAATCTTTACCTCTAAACACTTTAATGTGTATTTCCTAAGAATCAGGGTATGTTCTTACATAATCACAGTACAGTTATTAACTGTAATATAATTATATATCGCTGATACAATCCCCTTACCTAATCTACTATCATTCCACTTTTCTCAATTGACCCATTAATGTCTTTTATAGTATTTTTTTTTGCACTGTAAATTCCATCCCAGTGTTTGGTATTGTCTTAGTTGTCCTATCTTTTTATTCTTTTTTAATTTGGAACATTTCCATAGTCCAAAAGCCTTCATTTTTATAGCAATGCATTCTTTTTTTCCACAATAGAACTCATAAACTCTCAGGCTTTGTGTTGAAGAACAATGTCTCCTCTCCTCAACCTTTTTCCAAACCTAAAACAATTTAACCAGTCATTTCCAACTATGTCAGATACTCAGTTTCAATTCTAGATTATATTTTCCTCAATGCCATCTATTTGGAAAGTGAAAGAAATAAAACCCAAAACTCATGAATCCTATCCTTTCGTATCCCAGAGATAAGGATAATAAGCCATTGCATGGAATCTGTGAACTGACTAAAACACATCAGGAATGGCATCATTGAAGTGTATGTTTTTAAAAGTTTCAGGTTTTAGAAACTACTTTTCTGATATTATTTTTCCAAGCGTCATTTTAGGAAATTTTTTAAAGAGCAGTGTCCATGTCCCTTTAAATATACTTCATTTGCATTTCAGCTTTAAAAAATATCAGAGGCACACGTGTTAAAGAACTGCTATGGTCTATGACAAAGAAAAATTCAATTGCCCAGGATATCAAAGATGTTGAAAATCACTAGCACCGTTTATGTTATTTAGGTACTAATGGAACATTCTAAATAACTTATGAATAGTTGCCTTGTTGGGCGTTTTGCTGGAAGAAAGTCTTCTGATGAGAAACGCTAAGCGTGTGTTCTGTCCTCTAATATCTCCCTCACGCCTTCCTCCTCCCTCTCCTTCAGTATGTAAAGAAAGTATGCAATCTACACCCATCCATGTTGTAACCTAAACACTCACACCCACCCTCCTCTCATGTCTGCCCTGGAATTCAGGCTCTTAGTGAGCAACTCCTAATGCAGACCTGCCTAACTATTCTATAGAGACTTGGACAAGAGCCAGTGTGAAAGAACTAAAGGTTTACAAATGTGAGCGTAAACTCAAAACAGGCCAGGGAAACACAGAACACTTTCTCAGTCCCACCCAGATTCCAAACATTGATTTAGGGGTTTCCACCGAAAGCAGTTGATATTTGGCTGCCTTGGGCTGCACACAAAAGATCAAGGGAGATGCCATGTCGGATATGTGGTATCTAGTTGGCAGAATGTATTCTCTACCTATGGTCTGTAGGTAATAGCCAACACTTATTAAATATTCACCTATATCAACTACTATTTGAAGGGTGTTTACATGGATTAAGTCCTATAGGGTTACTTATAATATCATTATTTCCATTCCAGGGGAAACTGAGACACATAGAAGTTGAACAACTTGCCCGAATTCATACTGCAATTAAATTTAATGTCTAATACTTTCCAACAGAAGATGCTATGGACTGAATGCTTGTGTCCTCCTTCCCTAATTCATATGTCGAAGCTCTATCCTCCTATGTGATAGTATTTGGAGTCGGGTCCTTTGGGAGATAATTGGGTTTGGATGAGCTCATTAGGGTAGAGCCCCATGATGTGACTGGTACCCTTATAAGGGGATGAAGGGACCAGAGCTCTCTCTGCCTTGTAAACATACAAAGAAAGCAGTGCTCTGTGAACCAGGGGTATGACTGTTACCAAGAACCCGACCAAGTTGACACCCTAATCTCAGTCTTCCAGCCTCTAGAAATGTGAGAAATAGGTATTTGCTGTTTAAGCCATCCAGTCTATAGTACTATGTTCTGTGCAATTTGCAACCAAGTCAGCAACCCGAGCTGACAAAGTCAGGAGGTAAATATCCTGACAAAGTCAGGAGGTAAATATCAAGCACTCGTATTAGTCTTTCCAATCACAGACATGAGAACCTGAAAGAATGCCTACAGACTCAAAGAAAGCAGGCTCTGAGTATGAATCTTGATCAAAATTAACAATATCTTCCTACAAATATAATTTACTGTTATTTTGAGAGCTTGTGGATGTGATCAAAGGAAAGATTAAAGGATGCTAGGAGCAGGTGAGACTGTCACTTGACAGAAGGGAGCTGAAGACCACAGGGACAAATTGATATGCTTGCGAGCATTTGCTAAGTTTTATTTCAAAATTTGTCTGAGTTAACAAATAGTAAATGAAATCATAATTGCTGAATCTTTGATTCTCTTTGCTTTTCTTTTTTTTTAAAAAAAATTGCCATTTCAGTCTTAAATGTTTAGTGTTCCTAAACACTGTTCCTTAAAGAACTAAAAGAATAAGAAATATGATTGGAGAAGCAGAATAAGAAAACAAAAAATCCTTATAATAGAGACTTATATTGTTCTTAAATTAATTTCTTAATTATTGGTATCAGTGGATTTTATAATACTTTGTGGCCTTTCTTTACATTGCTTGAGGTTTGTAATTTGTGGAATTGAATGTTTCCTAGCTATAAAAGTAGCAGTTGTTTTTTAATGCCTACAGTGTAGACGATGAACTAAGCACTGGTTGGAGTCAAAATGGAGACTTCAAACTTACAGTTTAGATATTCCTGAGGGCATTTTTTTGGTTTTCACATTCCCCCACCCCCCAAAACTTGAATCTTTATTTCAATATCAGAGATTTTGCATAAAATACTAGATTTCTATTTTCTTGTTTAAAAACCAAGACTATGACCCCATTATCGGATGGTGACAATCAAGTTAAGCTGAGTAATGGCTGTGCCCTAGTGAAAAATTTCTATGGCTTAGTTCGTAGGGCCAGCACTGCTGTCGAGCTGGATGTGGGAGGTAGGAAAGGAAGGGGAAAAAGCAGAATGGCATTCAGGCCTGCGTGATGTTAACTTACCAGGGCAGTGGACTTCCACAGTGAATGAGCTTATAAGAGGAGGGACTAAAAGAGCAAACCAAAGAGTACTTTGAACAAAACTTTAGGAAGTGGTCTCATGTAAGGACAAGTAAGATAAAAGGTAAGGGAGGCAGATACTGGGCATTCAGGGCGAGTGTGAAGATTTTTTTTTTCTTTTCTGTGCAATTTGCAACCAAGTCAGATCTCCCATCTATAAATGAGACTAAAAACAGATTGGGGAGGAATAAATAAATTGATAATGTATCTAGAGCGCTTGAACAGTACCTAACACATAAATGTTGACAGCCATCATCATCATCATTATCATCTAATAGGAAGACAAGGGAAAATAAAAAAATTGGATATTCCACCATGTAGTTTTACATCAATACATACAAGTATGACTCCTACGTTGGGAAATGTTGCCACTTTGTATTTAAAAGGCTAACAAAGTTGTTAGTTTAACAATGCAATCTCCTCTGGGTGTTTGGCAACTCACATAGTATGTTTTGCCTATTTACACACAATTTATGCTATTGAACTTGCTATCCTTCTCCAGCCCACTAATTCTCCCCTCCCACTATCCAGAAAAAAAAAAATCACACACACAAAAATAATCTAGTGAGAAACTTTTCTTCATGTGACATACGGTATCAACTGCTGTACTGGTTACTGTAATGATAAACAATGGTTCCCTTCAGTGAATTGTACCTATCAACTATGGAAACCATATTTACATGCCATAGTAAACAATGGAGTTTTTTGAGGATCTGATTTAGTAAATACTGTGGTTTGTGGAATCGCAGTATAAAATTAAAACAGCAAATGTAAAAGGAAATCTCTATAACTTTTATCTAAATTTCTAGGAGAGATATTTAAAAGTTATTTCACAGTATACTTGATCAAGTTTCAGAAAAAGGAAAAACATTTTTAAATGACATTTATGGAAAGTAAAACTGCTTGTCATGGTTTATTGTTTTAAAATTAGATTTAAACTAAGAGGAAAATTGAGTTAGATACTCCAGACAGGCATCTGACCACACATTTAATTTCATAGGAGTGATTAAAAATAATAAAATTACTTATCCAATACTAACAACACTTATTTCTCTGAAAAACTCAATTCATTTTTAGGCATCACTAATTCATACACCATAAAATAGAACTGTATGCTTATTTAAAGATAAACATTTTTAAAGTTTTCTAATATCAATCTCGTTTTTTAAAAAGCCAGGATGAAATGTGGAAGACATACACTTTCAAACAAGACTTTAGCTTTTCCTCCTTAAGACTTATGGATTTTCAGACTTAGACAAAGTCTTGAATAATTATACAAGCTCTAATCAATATGGACAGCCTTAAAAGAGAACTAAGTGTGAAATTCACACATTTATATCCTTCTTTTCTTCTCCAAGGTAATTATAACAGAGAATTGTATGAAATAACGGAAACATGTATAGCTTCAGGCATCTACAGTTGTGTGCATTGACAAGCTCAAAAACTGTATTTGTGGGGAATGTAAGTAGAGGGTACATCCCCTTGAGGTTCATTCATGAAAATCTCTAAGACATTTCAAAGACATCTCTTCTTAGGTAATTTCCCTAGTTGTTCAAAGTTGATAAGTACCTGTTCTCATCTGAATATGAATTTGCTGTTGCCATGAAAAGTCATTATATTTACTTCTATATATTACTATAGAGAGGAAACAAAACAACCTATAATCTGCTGAGAGAACACTATCAGGTATGATTGCTAAATGACACCCTCAGCATTTTCCATTTCCTAGCACACCATTACATTGGGCAGCATTTTAGGGTAATTGTGAGATAGAAATACAGCCTCTCAGAGTATCGTTGCAGAATTTACAGCAAAACACTACCTGTGGTTATCCACTCCACCCATCATCTTCCAACATAATCATGGGTACCTTGCCCCAAAGCCACAATGGAGTTTCTAGACCACAGCCATGCTAAGGAAGTATAAGCACCTATGATCCCTGAATGCCATTGACTTAGGGAAACCTTTTCATCCTGTTTATTAAGGTACACATTAGAAAGTACTAGATTTCATGGGGCTGAGAAGGTAAGAGAGGAAAGGTAGCATCTCCTGCTTGTGAAGGAGAAATAAACTCCTATACATCCTGGCCTATTTATGGAGAGAAAAGTTGGCCTTTATCCAATTTGAATGACTACCAGAAAAGGGGACTGCCCCCTTTCCCCAGACTACACACAGGGCTTTCTTCCCGCTACGGTATTTGCTGAGGACATCAGTCAAGAGGAAAGGCAGCTACTCCAGGCCAAATGTTTCCACCTAGACCTCACAAGTCCTGGATAAAGTACACATACACCATAATTAGAAAAGAGGAAGAAACTTTCCTCACTAAGTAAGCATCCAAGAAAGGTATTTTTGCACATTTCTGACAGCAAGCTCTTCCGTGAGTGCCAAGTATTGTGAAGTTTCCACCAAGTCCTATAAAAACATATTAGTGAAACCTAGACAAATAATTTAATCTGTTCACTGCGTCTAATGGTTTCAATATATAGCACATGGCAACAAATTCTACCTTTGCAGAGATCCAGTCAAGATGATGGAGTAAGTAAACACTATACTTACCTTCTGTTAGGACCACATCAGTTACAACTAAATCACAGAACAACCATTAAAGAGACTTGCCTGAAGTCTAGCTGAACCAAAGCCCTACAATTATGGACTTGAGACTGGTAGGAAGGGCAGAGACATGGAACAGCTGGTCCCACACCCGGGTATGACCATTAAAAATCTGGAGGGATATCTTGGCTGCACAGGTCCCATCCCCTCTACTAGAGGAGCTAGGAGTCCTAGCCTCACACCAGGCTCTTTAGCCCAGGGCTCCAGAGCTGGGGAGAGAAGTCCCTATAACTTCTGGTTGTGAAAACCATCAGAGATTGTGGTTGACTGAAAAGGAGAGCTGCTGGAGTCCTCTTAAAAGGCCCGTACATGGACTTGCTCACTAACGGACTCACTCACTGAGCTCCAGTGCTGGGGCAGCAGCTCAAAATGTGACAGGGATATATGGAGAGGAACTGAGTTGTCTGGCTTCAGAGAAGGAGCTGGAGGGGCTGGAAAAAGCCATTGTTTCTTTGTTAAGCACACCCCCTCCCAGCATGCAGATGCAAGCAGCTACCATATCTCAGTCTCCATCAACCTGGCCAACACCATTCATTTGCCTTGATTCCCTGAGACCCTGCCCCACCTTACTTGTGGGCCCACCCAACCAGTGTCCAGTGGCTTTTCCGTATAAATAACTTGTCTTGGCTCATGTTGCAGACTTTCCTAAAATCTCTCAAAGGTTCACAAAGCCCAAACAAGCAGCATCTAACATTGGCATGTCCTGTACTTCTGACTAAGCAGCCCTACACCTAGCACTAGTGTGGGGAGCCATGATTTCTTGTTTATTCTGTAACCTTGCAGACTGGCTCAGTTTTAGCTCTTAAGGCGTTGTCTCTGCTTACACCTGGAGGGTGCTTGCAAGCTGCTGAGGAATGAGGTGGGAACGGCCAGTTCCCGGACACAGATCACTGATGATTGTCAGGGTAATTGGTGGGCTTTGTCATTGAGATAATGACTTTGGGAGAGTTTCAGTGAGTCTGTAGTTCATATGTAAAAGTTGCAAATTTTACTTTCAATGAGAAAATGCTCACTCGTGATTGTTAAGCTGCACGTACACAGGTGGTATATATTGGTAAAGAAAAGTAAACTCCGTGCTTCAGTATCGCTGGAGACCGGCCGCATCATCATCATTGTGAGTGTCTTTTCATTCCCACTCCCCCTTTCAGGATCCGCGTTGATTCGTGGCTGCTGGTCGGCCGCAATTGGCGCCCAACGTGGGGCCTGAACACGGGGGATTCAGTGAGGAACACCGTACGGATTGGTACCGGCTCGGTTCACGAGCTAAACGGAACTACGGTGAGTAGGACACTGTCCCCTCGGTCGAATGAGTGTGTGAGTGAGTGGTAGCTCCACGATTTCGTGTTACGGAGCTTGTTTGGGCCCTAATCTGAGGTTCCGGTTCTGTCATAAGACAGATTTGGTCCCGAGAGGGGCACGGCCAGACGGGCATCTGAGTAAATATTGTGTAAAAGAAGGGCCGAGTTAGGGAACAAAGAAATGGGTCACGCTAGCAGCAAGGACCTGTATGTTAGAGGACTTAAGAGATTACTTGCCGCCCGTGGCAGCAGGGTGAGCAAAGAGCAATTAGATAAATTTTTAAAAGTTGTAAAGGAAGTTTGCCCTAAGTTTCCAAATAAAGGTACTGTCAGCTTGGAAACTGGGAAAAAGGTTGGAGAACAATTACAGGACTATTATATTGCCCAAGGACCTCAGCGGGTCCCTATAAAAACATTCGGGTTATGGACTTTGATAAGAGACTGTTTAAATCTTAAAAGTGAGAGTTGTAGACTAAAAAAAGTAAAACAGGCTAAAAATGAAAAAATTCTTCCATCTGCCGCCTCTCCGGAGGAGATGGAGGAGGGGGAGAAAGTCAGGTATGCAGAGGGACTTGCTAAGCATATTAAAGAGCTGGGAGAAAGGGAGGGGGCTGACTGTGCTGAGGAAGCTCCTATGCATAACAAAGAACCTGCTAGCCAGGGACCTCCAGATGATCAATGGAAAAATTTAGGCCCTCAAGATCAGAAAGATTTAGAAGAAGCTGCAGCTAAATATGACAGGGAGAAATATTCCGTAATGGCTGCAGCTCAAGAAAGCAGGCGGTTTGTAGATCCTATCTTTACGCTTACAGAGCAAATAAAGATGCTTCAAGGACAATTAGTAGAACTCAAGATTACTAGGGAAGGGGAAAATTGTCCCAGGCCTCTCCAGATTCCTTATAGAGAGGAGGATTGTCCCAGGCCTCCCCAGATTCCTTATAGAGATCCGGGAAATCCAGGGGGTGGTGAATCCCCTGTAATTAACCCCACTGCACCACCTCCAGAGGGACCTCGTATGTGGGACCCTCTGCTGCCACCACCGCAGCCACCGATTTGGGACATGTTTACTAAGCCTCCGCCAGGATACGTTAAGCCAGGGTCAGATTCCCTTGTACGTTCTCCGCTTCAGCTAGCTTGTGAGGAAGCTCACAAGCAAGGAGAATCTACAGGATGTTTTGGAGTTTATCCTCTCTTTCAGAGAACGGATCAGGCAGGAAATCAAGTTAGGGAACGGAGACCTTTTCAGTGGAAACAAGTAAAGGAATTAAAAGAGGCCTGTGCTCAGTATGGCCCTATAGCTCCTTTTACCATGGCAATTTTAGATGCTTTGTCCAGTGAGGCTACTCCTCCAGAGGACTGGAAGAAAATTGCTTATGCTTGCCTTTCCGGAGGCGATTATCTCTTATGGAAATCAGAATTTTATGAAAATTGTAAAAAGAAGGCCAATGAGAATGCCTTAAGACAGATCCCTATTACTTTTGATATGCTAGCAGGAGAAGGCATGTATGCTGACCTAAGAAATCAAATGGGATTTGCGCCAGGCGTTTATGATCAAATTGCCTCAGCAGCCAAAAATGCTTGGCGAATGTTGCCTGATAAGAATAGCAAAGAAGAACAGGTTACTCAGATAAGACAGGGAGCTGATGAATCTTTTCAAGATTTTGTGTCTCGCCTTACTGTTGCTGCGGGACGGACCTTTGGAGCGTCTGTAGCCACGCAGGCTTTCATAAAACAGCTTGCCTATGAGAATGCAAATTCTGCCTGTCAAGCGATTATCAGACCCATTAAGAAAAAAGGCACTATTTCTGATTTTATCCGCTCCTGTGCCGATGTCGGCCCCTCCTTTTCACAGGGAGTGGCCCTGGCTGCCGCTTTGCAAGGAAAAAGCATTCATGAAGTAATGCAGCAACAGGCCAAGCTTCATGCTAGTGGCCGCGCAGGAGCTTGTTTTAACTGTGGAAAAATGGGACATCGAGCTTCTCAATGCCCACATAAAATGGAGGCTAACAATCCGTCGGCTACTGCTGTGGTTAAAAAACCTCCAGGGCCTTGTCCCAGGTGCAAGAAAGGCGTTCATTGGGCTAATGAATGTAAATCCAAAACTGACAAAGACTGCAAACCCTTACAGGGAAACTGGGTGAGGGGCCAGCCCCAGGCCCCGACTCAGCAATGTTATGGGGCACTGCAGGTTCAGGAATAGACCCAGGAGCCGAAAAAGAATGAACCCCTGCGAGGAAACATGTCACAGACTTATTCAGGGCCACCACAGGCAGCGCAGGATTGGACTTGTGTTCCACCTCCGACATCATATTAACTCCTGAAATGGGAATACAAGTTTTGCCCACTGGAGTTTTTGGGCCCCTGCCACCTAAATCGGTGGGTTTACTGTTAGGAAGAAGCAGCTCCGTTATAAAGGGAATTCATGTTTCCCCAGGAGTTATTGATGAGGATTTTACTGGTGAAATTAAAATTATGACACACTCACCATTGAACGTTTCTGCTATACCTGCTGGTACCCGAATTGCTCAGTTAATTATTTTGCCTCGCATTAAGGTGGGGAAGAATAGACAAGATCAGAAACGAGGAGATCAAGGATTTGGCTCCTCAGATGCTTATTGGATTCAGGAAATAAAGAGAGATCGGCCAGTGTTGCTACTTAAAATAAATAAAAAAAGTTTTCAAAAAATTTTAGATACTGGAGCTGATGTGTCCTGCATATCTGCTAAACATTGGCCTTCTAACTGGCCGACGCATCTTACTAATACAGATCTACAAGACATAGGCCAATCTCATTCTCCTCAACAAAGTAGTAATCTTTTATCTTGGCAGGATGAGGAAGGTCATCAGGGAACTTTCCAACCGTATATTATCCCTGGCCTCCCAGTCAATCTCTGGGGACGAGATATTATGAGTGATATGGGAGTTTATCTCTTTAGCCCAAGCCTTCAAGTAACTCAGCAAATGTTTGATCAAGGGCTCCTCCCAGGACAGGGCTTAAAAATTAAAGGACAGGGACGACAAAAACCCATATCACCTAATCCTAATTTACAAAAAACAGGTTTAGGATATTTTCCCCGGGGGTCATAGATTTACCTGTACTCCACCAAAGGACAACAGAGGCTATAATTTAAAAAACAGATACGCCTGTGTGGGTAGATCAATGGCCCCTTACGCAAAAAAAGATATCGGCCGCTCAAGCGCTTGTACGGGAGCAGCTTAAAAAAGGCCATGTGGTTGAGTCTAATTCACCCTGGAATTCGCCTATTTTTGTAATAAAAAAAAAAAAAAAAAAAAAAAAAAAAAAAAAATCAGAAAAATGGAGATTGTTACAGGACTTGAGAAAAGTAAATAAAACTATGGAAGTTATGGGTGCCCTCCAGCCAGGGTTACCACACCCTTCTGCCACTCCTAAAAAACTTAAAACAGATAATGGCTCTGGATATACCAGTAAAAAATTTGCTCTGTTTTGTCAACAGTTCTCCATTATCCATGTCACTGGTATTCCGTATAATCCCCAAGGACAAGGAATTGTTGAGCGCTCTCATGGCACATTAAAAGTCAATTTACAAAAGATAAAAAAGGGGGAGTTATATCCCCTGACGCCCCATAATTACTTGTCTCATTCTCTTTTTATTCAAAATTTTTTGACTTTGGATGCCCATGGTAAAAGTGCAGCTGCACGTTTTTTGGCATCCTTCAACTAGCCCTCAGGCCTTGGTCAAATGGAAGGACCCACTTACGGGTGTCTGGCAAGGCCCAGATCCAGTCCTCATATGGGGCCGAGGGCATGTTTGTGTTTTTCCACAGGATGCAGATAGTCCTCGGTGGCTGCTAGAACGATTGGTGCGACATGTGGACCCTCTACCTGCTGATGACATTGATGACCCTCAGCAATGCAGAAGAAGACCAGACGTATTGGGCCTACGTACCTGATCCACCTATTCTCCACCCTGCTGTATGGGATGGTCCTGAGATTCCAGTCTATGTCAGTGACACTCACGCCCTAGGATTGCCTTCTGATGGACACATGAAACAACATTTGGAAAGTTTTGTAAATCAGGCACTCCCTGCAGTCAGGTGACTGACTTACAAGACGGGACTAGAGACTGGTCTAAGAAATCTGTTAATGTATCTGCTTGTGTTCCTTCCCCTTATACACTTTTGATTGAAAATATTAATGTACATTTTGTAGGAGTTCAGTTTATGGAAGATGTGATTCAGAGTATAAAAGTTAAATCTTATTTAGAATGTCATTCAGAATATCATTGGATACGTGTTACTTCTAAAAGGTATAATAATAGTCAATATGATTGGAATCGGGTTCGTTTACATCTTCAAGGAATTTGGCATGATGCTAATGTGTCTTTAGATATGTTTCGGCTTCATGATGAAATTCAAAATATGAGAGAAGCTGAACCCTTGAAATTTGATGCAGCCCAGGCTGCTTCTGAGTTTGTTGATGTTCTTAGGAATGCTATGCCATCTATGCCTCATATTACCCATTCTGTTATGATTTTTCTTACATTGGGCATCTGTGTCTGTTTGGTTCTGTGCCTTCTCCCCATTTTCATCAAATGTTTCATCAGCAGGATGTTAGACTTGCGAGCCGACATCCATCAGCTTAAACTTAAGACAAAGCCCTGAGCCTTCCTCCCCAAGCATTCAGAGGGACAGGATAGTCAAAGACGGGTTGTACTTAAGCACCGCTTCAACACCTAAGACAGGGCTTGTATTATAAAATATAAGTTCCAAGGACGGGTAAGTTGAAGTCGGCGTCCCGAGACACCTAAGTCAGGCGCTGTCACCTCGCCATCCTAGCCGGATGGGTTTTGCTCCTATAAAATAAAAAAGGGGGAGATGTGGGGAGCCATGATTTCTTGTTTATTCTGTAACCTTGCAGACTGGCTCAGTTTTAGCTCTTAAGGCGTTGTCTCTGCTTACACCTGGAGGGTGCTTGCAAGCTGCTGAGGAATGAGGTGGGAACGGCCAGTTCCCGGACACAGATCACTGATGATTGTCAGGGTAATTGGTGGGCTTTGTCATTGAGATAATGACTTTGGGAGAGTTTCAGTGAGTCTGTAGTTCATATGTAAAAGTTGCAAATTTTACTTTCAATGAGAAAATGCTCACTCGTGATTGTTAAGCTGCACGTACACAGGTGGTATATATTGGTAAAGAAAAGTAAACTCCGTGCTTCAGTATCACTGGAGACCGGCCGCATCATCATCATTGTGAGTGTCTTTTCATTCCCACTCCCCCTTTCAGGATCCGCGTTGATTCGTGGCTGCTGGTCGGCCGCACACTAGCAATAGCCAGTCTCGGTTCACGGTTTGGCTTCTTGAGACATATCCAAGCCTAACAAGAATAGTGTCCATCTGCAGATTGCTTTTTGGCTCATGCCAGATGACCCCGGGCAGGGCACAGGCTGTGGGTGAACTTGGCCTGCAGTGGGACCCCTCCCAGGAAGCCCCAGGGCTGGCATACCTGGTGGCCAGCTTCAGACCCAGCTGGAATATCACCCAGCTGCCACCTCCAGGGACAACACACCCAAAGGACAGGCTGGGCAGGTACCAGAGCACTGCTAAAGTAAATCCTGCTCCATAGGGTCAGCCCCTGCACTACATCTCCTCCTCTATAGTCACAGCCAGTCCTCACAACTAATTAGCCTGAAAGTCAATCCCTCCCATTGACTTGCAAAGAACAACCAAGTCTCAAATACAACAGGAGGGCACACAACCCACAGAAGGGAAATACCTGGAGTACCCAGCTCAGGTGACCAGGAAGACTGCATCGCTGGGCCCCACAGGACTCCTACTACATAAAGCCACTGTAATAAGACCGGGATATAACAGATCTACCTAATACATAGAAACAAACAGAGGGAGGAATCCAAAATGGGGTGACAGAGAAACATGTCCCAAATGAAAGAAATGAACAAAACTCCAGAAAAAGAATAAACAAAATGGACACAAGCAATGTACCAGACACAGAGTTCAAAAAACTGGTTATAAGAATGCTCAATGATCTCAATGAGAACTTCAACAAAGAGATAGAAGACATAAAAGTGAAGATAGAAAGCATAAAAAAGAACCAGTCAGAAATAAAGAAAACAATAACTGAAATGAAGACATTAGAGAAAATTAACAGTAGGTTAAAAGAAGTGGAGGATCAAATCAGTGATTTAGAAGATACGATATCAGAAAACACCCAATCAAAACAGCAAAAAAAAAAAGGAGAACACAAAAAATGAGGATAGTTTAAGGGGTCTCTGGGACAACATCAAACGTACCATCATTCGCATCACAGGGGTACCAAAAGGAGAAGAGAGAGACCAAGGAATTGAAAACCTATTTGTAGAAATAATGATGGAAAACTTCCCTAACCTGGCAAAGGAAATAGACATACAACCCAGGAAGTGCAGAGAGTCCCAAACAAGATGAACCCAAAGAGGCCCACATCAAGACAAATAATAAATAAAATGCCAAAGGTTAAAGACAAAGAATCTTAAAAGCAGCAAGAAAAAAGCAGTTAGTTACCTTCAAAAGAGCGCCCATAAGATTATCAGCTGGGTTTTGCCATCTGCAGCAGCATGGATGGGCCTGGAGGGTATTATGCTGAGTGGAGTATGTCAGACAGAGAAAGACAGATGCAATGTGATTTCACTTATATGTGGAATGTAAATAACAAAATAAACAAGCAAACAAAACAGAAACAAACTCATAAATATAGATAATATTTTGATGGTTGCCAGATGGAAGAGTGGTTGAGAGGGTTGAAAAATGGGAAGGGACTAAGAAGTACAAATTGGTTGTTACATAGTAATCATGGTGATGTAGGATATAAGGGCATAAGGAATATCATCAATAATATTGTAATAACTATGCATGGGTCAGATGGACACTAGATTTATTGGAGGGATAGATGGGAGGGGAGTTGGGGGCAACGTGAAAAAGGTGAAGGGATTAAGAAATACAAATTGGTAGTTATGAAATGGTCATGGGGATATAAAGTAAAGCATAGGGAATATAGTAAATAACGTGGTAATAACGATGTATAGTGCCAGGTGCGTACGAGACTAGTCAGGAGGACCATTTCTTAATTATATAAATGTCTAACCACTATGCTGCATTCCTGAAATTAATGAAAAATAATATTGAATGTCAACTATAATTGAAAAATTAAATAGTGGAGGAAGGTGAAGGGGAATAAGAGGTTCCCTTTCTCAACTTTCTACGTACAAAACAAGTCATGAGGATGTAATATACAGCAGAGGGGACATAGTCAATAATATTGTTACAGTGTGGTACGGTGGTAGATGGTGGCTGGACTTACCATGGTGATCCCTTCTTTAGGTATATAAATGGTGAATAACTATTGTGTACACCTGAAACTAATACAATATTTTACGTTAGCTATATTTTAATAAAAAGTCTTTTTAAAAAATTCCTGCCTTTGTATAACCTAAAAAGAAAGAGAAGAAAAAGAAATTCAGAGCATGTCCATGACGTTTCTTGCATTTCCATGACACTTCTTGAATATGCGCTGTCAGACTGGTCATGCAAGCAATATTCTACTCACCCGTGAGTATATAAAACGTATTATTGTATTTGTAATCTAATGGCCACTGCTGAACAATCATTGATTAACTAATAACAAGACTTCTAGGCTTAATGAGATCCATTTTAATTGAAATGAATCTTAACACTCCTTTTATTCATAGAGCTTTCATAGCGACCTAAACAAATGCAATGGCAATTTATTCCAGGGTCCTTTCAAATGTTCAGAACATATTTACAAACCTTTTCTGAAGTCTGAAAATATTGTACAATGCAAATAAAATCTCTTCAGTCGAGAACCTCAAAATCACTCCACATTAAATGCTAAGCAGAGGTTCTGAGTAGTCTCCAATTAAAATATTATGTGACCCTATGAAGAGATGTAGATATGTATGGAAGATATAATTTACTACAGACTCAAAATCCCTTAAAACATGGTGGTGGTCGTGCTTCCCATAGAAATGAAGGAGAACTGAGTTTCCATGAAATTTAGTTTGGCTGCCTTAGCTATATGCTTGTCTCCAGCCATTTTAGGAAGAAGAAGAAGAAGAAGAAGAAAAAAAAACTATCTTATTCCAATATAATTAAGATACTCTTCTGAGTAAAGATTTTAAACTTTAGACTATCAGAAATATCAGTATTGTATAGTTAAAGGAACAAAAAGTGTCCAAGGGGCCACAATAGTTGTCTTCTCACACTTAAATGGCAAGAAAGTTTAGATTTTCTAGCTTTGATCCAGGGGCTTGAACAAAAATCAATTGGTAAAAGTTATAGGGAAACAGATTTTATCTGAAAATTAAAAAAAAAAAAATTCTAACAGCTAAAACTGTCCAAAAGGAAAGTGAGTTTCTTCTGGATATGGCAAGTCCCTCTTTGTAAGGGGGGGAGAGAGAGAGAGAGAGAGAGAGAGAGAGAGGGAGAGAGAGTTCAGTCATAACTGAAAATACACTTGGGGTGGAGAGAGGGCAGACGTAGTATTCATCCATCCATTGAGCTTTTGTTGAGAGCCTGTTATGGGCCATTTACTGCTTGGACAAAGACAAAGTGTCTATGAGCTCCTTTGTGCTGAAGGAGTCCCTCAAAAATTATTATATATGCTAAGAACTTCAATGAGTGCTTTCCCTTTCTAGTTTCTAAGGAAATTTACCCCAAATATCAGTAGATGATTTAATAGTTCAAATATTTATTTTAAACCCCGTGAGGACCCCATCAAGGATCAGTAATGTTAGTGTAATTGAGTAGAAACCTGTGTATATTAATATATGTTGAATCTTTCTCTCTCTCTCTCTCTCTCTCTCTCTCTCTCTCTCTCTCTCTCTCCCCTCCCCCATTCTATTCTTACAGTGATGAATAATCACATTATAAGAAATGCATATTTAATAAAAATTCCTGTGTAATATTTACCTACAATTGTCTTTACTGTTTTCATAAAATAAGATTTTCTCTTCAAAAATTTAGTGATTATTCCTTTGAGAAAATTAAAGAACTCAAATCTTCAATTAGCCTTAAAAATAATTTTAAGAGCATTAAAAATTTTTTTTTAAACTTAAAACTTACTCATATTCAAAAGTCTATTTTCATCTTTAAATGTTGCTTCTAGACATGGGTAATATATTGAGGCTTCACATTGTGGAAAATCTTTCAACCAATGTCCTCAAAGTATATATTTTATGAAACAAGGAGATTTATTTCATACCAGAAACAAGAACTTGTTCTAGACCAATTTATCATCTTATATCATGACCTGTGAGAGCTTGAACTTTTAGGCTAATATCTCAGCTCTTAGAAGCCCCATAGAATGAAAAATAGGCACTGAAATTTTTAAATTTCTAGACAATGATGATGGTTAATGCATTGACAGTTTGTCTTAAACTCAGGTTCCCCATTTGTGAACAAACTCTTCCCTTATGTACCCCACCAGAGTATTATAGTAGAACAGTGGTGTCAAATATTCTTTGGAAAGAAATCAGTGTGTCACAGATTCCTGATTTGGACGTTTGTGAAGGGAACTCTTTTTAATTTCTTTATCTTTAATATTATTTATTAAAGAATTGAAACAATATTTAAACAATAAGATTAATGGAATATGAAACAAAATGATAGAAATGGTCAATAAATTCCATATAAATCATTCTAACATCCAGAAGCAAATAGTAAAAAAAAATTCAAGTTAAATCAAAAGCAATTTATTAAGAAGAAGAAAAAAATTTCAAATAAGTAGGTTTTCAGATTATTTGATAATATTATTAGAGAAGGGAGTCATATGAACACATTGAAAAAATATTTAAATCTGTTGCTGATTTGACCCAAAATTCTGACATTAGTGCATTTAATACATAACTCCTAACAAGGTACTACAACAAGGATATTATAGAAAATAGATTAATGTGAATTATAAATAATATAAATAATGGCTGTTTAAGATTAGTCACTACACAAGAAGTCTTATAGCTTATGATAGAAATTTAGTGGAGAGTTCTCCAAATTTGATGATAATCCTAAAAATTTATATGATATTATGAGTCAAAATTTACATGAAATTATGAAACAGAAAAATTTCAATCAAAAACACTAGGGGAAAGGTTGAATTATGTTTCTATGTTCCTTATAGTAAATGATGTTACAAATATATCCATAACGAGAGTGATTAAAAACTTAAGCCAAAAATGTTTGGAAAAATTAAGTAAATGTTTCAGCCAGTAAGTTAATAAAAATATATTATTTTTTCTGGATTATGTAATATTTATTAAAATAGCTTTTTATATAAATCATTTGTCTACTTTTGTTTGTCAATTTGGATTCTTTTTCTTAAAAAGAGCCCTTGAAAATGTAAAAGCTCCAGCCCCACACACCTGGATCTGCTTCTGCTGGGGATCAGGGAAGATTTCAGTGGGCAAATCATTTCTAAATGGAGACGTAAAGTTATATAGGCATTCTCTAGGTAAAGAGAGAAGAATGGAAGCATGCTTTAGGCAGGAGGAAGAGCAAGAGTGGAGTTTGGAGGAAAAAGTGCACATAGCATGTTGGAGAAACTGAGTACAGTTCAATATGACAAGGACGTGAGGAGCATGGGTGAGAAGAATATCAAATGGGATCAGCAGTTCCTAGCAGAGCTATTCACAATAGCCAAAAGCCAGAAACAACTCAATGATCACCAGCTGAAAAACGGATAAACAAAATGTGGCCTATTTGTGCAATGGAATATTATTCAGCCATGAAGTCAAGTGCTGTTACATGCTACAACATGGATGAACCTTGAAAACATTATGCTAAATGAAAAAAGCCAAAAAAAACCCCAAAAACTATATATTGTGTAATTCTATTTATGTGATATACCAAGAATAGGTAAACGCATAGAGACAGAAAGCAAATTAGTGGCTGTTAGGAACTAGGCGGATGGGAGAATGGGAAGTGACCACTTCATACGTATGGGGTTTCCTTTTGGAGGAATAGACTGTTCTGGAACTAGATAGTGATGCGGGTTGCACAATGTATACTATTAAATGGCTAAAATGGTAAATTTTGTATTATGTGTATGTTATTGCTAAAATATATACATATGGTTGGAAGTCTAGGCGGGGGTCAAATGGCGAAAGGCCAGAGGGACAATTCGGGAGGCTACTGAAGTGGCCCGGTGTGGTAGGCAGGCAGAATAGTACTTCTTCTTGTCCCCACGAAGATGTCCACATCCTAATCCCCAATACCTATGAATATGTTATGTTACATGGCAAAGGGAAATTAAAGGTGCAAATGGAATTAAGCTCACTAATTAATCAGTTCATCTTAAAATAGAAAGATTATCCTGAATTATGTGTGTGGGTCTGATGTCATCATAAGGATCCTTAAAAGTAAAAGAGGGAGGCAGAAGAGAGTGTGTCAGAGTGAGGCAACAGGAGACAGGCTTGACTGGCCATTACTAGCTTTGAAGGGGAGGATGGGAGTCATGAGCCAAGGAATGTGGTCAGCTTCTAGACGGTAGAAAAGGCAAGAAAAAAGGTTGTCTCCTAGAAACTCCAGAAGGAACACAGACTAGTGTTCCTAGTCTTGACCTTCAGAATAGTAAGATAAAAATTTGTGTTGTTTTAAGCCACTAAATTTATGATAATTTGTTACAGCAGCAACAGGAAACAATACATTGTGCTACTATTGATCTGGATTAACCAATTTTACTACTTCTGGATTTATCAGTTTCTTTATTTTAGGGTAGAACTTGAATTTAGGCCTTTTGCTACAGGGTAGAACTTGAATTGAAGCCTTTTGCTACAGTGACCTCCAGAACTACAAGATAATACATTTGTGTTATTTTAAGCCACCAAGTTTGTAGTAACTTGTTATAGCAGCAATTGAAAACTAATTCACCTCTTAAGCGATGACAGTGGCCTAGATTAGAGTGGAGGTAGTCATATGGAGAGAAGTAGGTATATTCAAGAGATTTTCACAGAGTAAAATTGATCAGAATTGGTTCTAGTTTTAAACTGGAGATTGAGAAAAGAGAAAAGTGGCATTTAGAAGAGCTTATACGTCTCCAAGATTTTTAGCCTAAATAAGTAAGTTGTTGGCATCATTCCCTGAAGTAAGAAGTGGTGCTGGAGGGCTGCGCTTGGGAGGAGAAGTCCTTGAATGCAGTCGCACTCTTGTGACATCTCTAACACGAAACTAAGTAGCGATGTCTACCACACAGCTGAAAATCAGAAGAAACATGTTATCAGTAAACATGGATCTGGAAGCTGTGAAAATATAGATAGTAAGTGAGGTCACGGGGGCAGATGAGATTGACTAGCGTGTGTGTGTGTGTGTGTGTGTGTGTGTGTGTGTGTGTGTGTGTGTGTAAAATTAGAAAAGAAGAGGGTCCATGAGGAGCCCTGGGAACTGAAACCTTTAAGGTTCAAGTAGAGAAGGTGAGGCTGAGGAAGACTGAGATCAGTCACCTGGGGGGAGAGGATGCTTAGGGGACTGAGCATCGTCCCTTGGAAATAACCACTTAGGCCTTGGAGTCCTGGGCAGAAGCAGTTTTGATGAAGTGACGGGAATAGAAGTTCTATTGGAGTTGACTGAGGAATGACTGGGAGGTAAGAAAATAGTGAAGTGAAGACAACTGTTCCAAGAACACTGAAGAAAAATGGGTAGAAGGGCTGGTGTTTTCCAGGCGGCAGGAATAACCATAGCCAAGCTTTGGAATAAATAATAAGAATAGTGTGTGAGTGTGGCCATGAAAAATGCTCCAGTTAGAACACTGACTACATAGGATGTGGGTTAAAAGGATGGAGTGTAAATGTCTTTGAATACCACAAATCCAATCCACACTGTCCTACATCCGTCTGGGCTGTCACTATGCTTCACACATCTCAGAGTGCGCTGATAACTTACTAGTTTATCTGAAGCTAAGACTATTGTAAATAATCTGTCTGCCAGCTCAGTGACTAATTAACTAGGATTTGGGGCTCTGCTTTGTACCTATTTGAATTCTAGACCTGAAAACTATAGAAAGCACAACCTCCAGGTTGTCTCGCACCACAGGAGAAACAGCTTCAGAACTAACACAGAAATTCATGTTAACATGTGAAAAATTCTGTTCATTTCCATCCAAATAAATAGCAGTACTTAAAACCCCAAAACTGTTTCTCACCAATAAAAAAGCCTGCTTTTGGCAGAAAAGCTTCATTTTTTTTTTTTCCTTATACAATGGCATGATGTTTCTGCCTTCTTTCCCCATCAATATGTGATTTAACACAACAGGCACCATTGAAAACTGCAACATTTATTTGACTATTACAGCCAAAAGTTTGCTGATTTGAGCCATTGGGAAGGGCTGGCATTCTGCCACCAATTCTATGGTTTGGAACCATCCCCCAAATTAATCCTTACTCTACTCTCGTTCAGTATGCAGCACTGCCAAAAAATGTCCATCTGCTGGAGCTAAGTACTTAGTGAAAGCCAGAGGTAAACTCGCAACCTGGAGAAATAATAAAAGAAGCGAAACAAGATACACATCCGTCTGGATTGCATTTGTCACTATTCTCAGCTAGCCTGCCCAACTGCTAACTGGTGCAGCATTTACAACTCCTGAATCGTGGGGATTCAGTGAGATGGCAGCAGCTGTGAAATCAAGGTAGTAAGGATAGCACTGCCTGTTTCACTGCACCTTCAACAAATTATATCTGAAATTAGCAAAAACAAAACAAAATATATAAAGGAAGGGGTTTCTGCCAGAATTTAGTCACCATCATGTGCAGAATTATTCTCTTGTATGTGGGAACAGAATTACTCCCCAAATCACAGGGTTGAAGAGACCAACATTTCACTGCAAAGGTTAAATCTTTACCTTTTCCAAGTTCTTATTTTATGAATTCAAATAAGAGTTGTTTTGCAATGCAATTACATTGAATTCTGGTACTACCTTTTAATATATTAATGGAACATATTAAAATCTGAGACCAGGAGGGTAAAAGAAATGAAGACATTTACCGAAAATAAGAGATATCTTAGAATTGAACTTTGAGGGTAAAGAAGAGTTATTATACATATTAGTCTCATTTGGGATGCACCCAAAGAGATGAATTTGCAGTAAAGCTATAAAGTCTATTTGAGGACTGGCTTCAAATTGCTATTAAAATGACTTCTTCAAAGTGAGAAGGCTGCAAAATTGAAATACCTTCATAATTAGTAAGTTACCTATCAGAGAAATTTTTCTAAGCATTACTAATTTGTTGAGTACTTTTAAAAGGATATAAACAGAAAATAATTTTATTATTTCTCATAAATCTCCACTTTGACCTGCTTTATCAATTATTTTATTCCCACTCCTGGCTAAAACCTCAGGAAGATTCCATTGCATTGTTAAGAAGACTTACCCAGTTTATTTCAAAGCTTGACTCTCTTACGCAAATTAAAACTTCTTCCCTTCCCCAGCTCAGAAGCCTGCCGTTGGGGGAGGGGAGTGAGCTTGGCTGGCTTCTTTATTTCTCCATGCTGCTCTTAACAGTTCCTCTTGTACTCAGCAAATTCTTTTGGACCCTCCAGGGTTGTTAGTGAGGGAGGGAAAAAGGGTAGGAGAGAGGGGAGGTGAAATGCAGAAGCCATACTTGATTAGGACATTTGTAATCGGGTATCAGAGCTTTCTGTATATCAAACTGCAAAACATCAGCTCTTTCTCAGATGGGGCACTTTTGTGAGTACCACGAATGTGCTTTTCCTCCCACCCAGCTAGGAAGCTCTGAGTGCAGTTCCCTGGTGTGAGTGAGGCTTTCTGTACTGGTCACTTAAACGCCCCCCGCAGCCCCTGACTTAGAGGCCCGTCTCCAGTCTCTTCCTGCTGTCCTCTTGAGTGGAGACCATTTTATGTGGTTTCATGAACGGCTCCATTTCTCAAGGTTTGGCACCTGGGAAACACATACCCTCATCCCCTTGTCGGTGGGTGTGCAGCTCAACTCTAGAACAGTCATTCCTCTTTCCTCTCCCACCAGGAGAGCTACTAGAAGTCAGCAGCTCACCTTCAAACTTTTTCAGAAATGAATCAGTCCTCATATCCTCCAAACTCGAGAAACATGTTGTACACTCCAAGTTGTTACCTGAAGCCCCTCTCATATGCTTATCATTGAGGGAAACAGATCACACCCCACCTCCCCAACCCCTGAAGGGGGTTTATCACCAGGAATATACAACACATCCACAGTTCCTGCCAACAAATTGTCTCTGATGGCCATACTGCATCTTTTATTTACCCTTAAGACGTATTCTGAGTCAAGGGTGAAAAAACTGGTTTCACAATCTTATCAATCTGACTGTATTACAATCTTAGTACCTTCCATATGCATAGCCTAATACCTGTTATTCTACCCAGTTCAGGTCTCTCAGACAGTGAGGAAAAAAAATGCATTTAACAGTTGCATTTAACCCTAGCTGTTCCACAAGTATAGATGGGACAAATGCCTGGTAGAAGTTGTCGAAAGAAGTTGATTCTATGGACCTTCTAATATTGGGATGATGCTGAGATGCCTTGGGGAACAGTGAAATACCACGTTCACAAACAATGCCCTCTCTAAACAAACTTACTGATTATTGATTCATCTTTTATGTCAAAAAATATTCATGCGCATATTCATTTTTAAGAATTGTATAATCATTCTATGGATTCCATGTTTTATTCTACTGGTCCTCTAGTGTTTAGCATTTTATTTCAAGTTTTTAGTATTTTAAATGGCAGTATGATTAAGATCTTTGTTTACTTTTTCTCTAGTTTGTCTGATTATACACTTAGAATGCATTCCTAGAGTGTAATTCTGTGTCAAAGTTTATCATTGTTTAAAGCTATTTTTAAAAATATGAGAAAAGTATGAGATTGCTCTGTAGAGGAGTAAGAACAATGTAGCTTTGAAAATTAAACTCCTTCAGCGTTTGCTGAACAAAAAGCTTAGTTGAAAATGGAATATTATTTCAAGAGGAAATTTAGACCATTAGGAATGTACTAAAAATAATGTTTGTTGACATTTATTTACTTTGTCTAACTAAATGTCATTGCCTAAATTTGGTTGTGATTTGCTAAAGTTCATGTAATATTTCTCATAAATACATGCAACATACAAACATAATTTTAGAGAGTTCTGTTACATAGTTCAAACTCAAACATTTTATAAAAATTTCAGCATGCTGTGTGTCCAGGAAAAATCTACATTTTGCTTATTATGAGATTCCCTTTCTATATATTTTATGAGAAACTTACTCCCTTTCCTGTGAGAAACTTTCCAACCATGGAAAATCAATCCTTCCATCTACTCCATACTCCTGACACCAAGACAGAATCAGGATGACTCCTGAGAATTCCTCCACCATGTTCTATATCGCTCTAGCTTCTATTTTGAGTGTTGGTCTAGAAAAGTCAGCACACTAATAGACATGCTCTTACAGACTGTATGAAATACTTAGACCAAGGATTTGCTGGCAAAAGATTTGATTCATTTTGCTGGAGAAAGATTTGAAAAAATGGTCACTTATTCAAACCCTTATACAGAAAAGGGGGCACTAATTGTGTAGACATTCTTATTTGCTGCTTTGCAAATGAAAGAACTGAATTTATCCAGTGGGAGGATTGTAGTAAATCATTTCCAGAAAGTTATAATAACTACTAAGTAGTAACACTGATGTACTGATCACATTTAAGCAGTGTGTCTGTCTCTTAGCTCGGAATCATATTTGTCCTTTATGCTACCACCACACAGAGGGGTTGATATCCATTTTTGAAAGGTCCCTAAAATTACAGGCATATATAATGGTCCATATGTGGTAAGGAAATCCACCAATCTATGTAGAATAGTGATTCCAGAGACTGATATGGAATCTCATGGGCAGTGAGACTTAAGTCCAGTTCTGACAAATTCATAGTATGGCTTTGGAAAAGTTGCTTCACCTCTTCGGACCTCAGTATTTTCATCTACAATAGAAAGAGTTGGACAATGATCCCGAAAGACACTTCCAACTCTAACATTGAATAATTCCAGAAATAAGAGTGAATTTGCTGTACCATTACCAATCAGGAAAGTTCCCTGGAGGGATATATACTAGATGAGAGATATTTAAAAAAGCTGACCAGAACTGTAGCCTTTGGTCCTAGAATTGATGGAAAAAGCACTCTCCCTTGCAACGTCTAGACGTATGGGCCAAAACTAAGACATTTATTTGAAAACACCTAAGTCTCTCCAGTACTGTGGTCAGTTTCAGATTGGAGTTTTTCTTTCAAGTGTAATTGAAATTCTTACATTTTATATTCTCTGACTAAGGCTCAGATATCTCTTTACCAGACATTTCTAAGAACACGAACAAAACGTAATTTCAAAACCCTTTTACTCCAGAAGAGCACTCCCAAATTGACACAGTCTTGATTGAAAAACAGAAATGTGTATTTAAGCTTCTTTTGCTTAAAAGAATGTTTTCTACCACAAATGAATATACAACACTATGTAAAACCACATAAAATACGAATAAAAAATTCTCTTGTGAAAACATTATATATTTTTAACTTTGGTGATATAGTCACAGTTGATAGAAATTTCTATTAATACATATCTTGTTCTTAATTAACTGAGTGCATTATAGCCTCTTCTTATCGTAAATCTTGCCACTGCAGGAAAAGTCTTCGGTTTTGAAAAATTTTGAAAAATTAAAATAGAAAGATAGCAACAATTGTTTCCCACCATTGGTGATACGTCACTGAGAGTAAATAGAGACTGGCCAAGCTCTGTAGAATCTGATCAAGAAACAGAATGGGTTGTTGTGGTGATGAGTCTTCATAACGATTATCATGAAAGAAGGCATGATCTGATCCCATGAATATCTTTAAGAATTAGACAGAAAATTATAAAATTGGTAAGGGGCAACATCCTCTAGAGATGGAAATATTTAAGCGGGAATACGCTTAAATCTTTATAGCTTAAAGATTCTATGTGAGATGAAATTCAAATATCAAATAAAGCAACTAAATTTGCTCTGAAAGCACAGATTCTGGGCCCTCTTCCTGCAAACCAGAGATGAATAAATGGTACATCTGCCAGTTCATCGATTGACTAAAAGATTCACCTCCCTCCGGCTCTACACTGCTTGCCAGATGCTCAAAGGGGAGTAAAGAATAACTGGTCTAATGAAACAAAATATGTTTTATTTTAATATATTTGACCACAAACAGATTCCAAACTGATATTTCTTTTTCAAAGAGAGATTTAAAAGGAAATCAGATAGCATCAAAAAACATTTTTAGTACATGATTCTCCTCTATATTACCTTTCACCAGCTCATTCTCTTGCCCACTCTGCCTCAACCCCCTCAAATACACACCCAAAATCGAAACCACTGGCGCCTTTGCACAGAGGGGAAATGTGTATGCTGCACAGATGTATTGCTGCCTTTGGGATTTGAATCACCCAAACAATCTGAGTTAATTACATCAACTGATGTAACCTAATTCCTTTAAAAGAGATGTCTGGCTGTGAAGAATTTTGAATGGATATTTAAAGCTTTCCTTAGCCCCCTGGAGAGGACTTGAAATTAGGACATTTTTACCTAAGGAAAGCAGTCTATCTTTGCAAATTCAACATTTCCATGTTCTTTACTTGCTTATATTTTTCTATATTCTTTTAAAATCTTAAATCTTTTATAGAACCTCTTAATAGTGCAGGTATAAACCTTTCATTAATAAGAGAAGGGAAGATAGTATTTTGCCAGTAAGGCAGCAGTAAGTCAGATTATGTAAACAACAATACGAATAAGCATTATCCTAAAACCTTAAGATGCTCTACACGAGGCAAACTCAGTTCCGTAAAGCCTTTTTTTTTTCTTCCCAATTACTTTCTCACAAAGAATAGGTGATCTCAATGGTTTCCTGAGCTCTTTTCTGCTGGCTGTGTCCAAGGATTGCTATTACCCCTTGAATCTGTTTTCTGGTGCACAGATGGTGGGAGTGATTGTTTTGAAAACAATTTCTTGCATGGCCACCCCTCTAAAACCACCCAAAGCAAAATCCATCCTACACTTTTGTATTTACATGTTGAGAAAAATCTTCAAAGTTACGAGGATTTATGGTATTACCAGCATGTTTTAGCATGGTGGAGTCAAGCCACCCTAAATACTGCCTAAGACATTTTAGTTTGCCTAGCCATGACTGGGCTGGAAAATTAAAGCAATGGCCTGGACACCGAACAAAGAAAATAGCATCATTAAAATACAGTAATTCTGTAATTCTGTCCACTAAAACAAATGCATTACTACAGTACTCAGAACGAAAACCTACAGTGTTGGCAGAGGAATTGATGAGAGTGAACATGAGCATAAACACACATCTAGTAAAGATAACTACGAGACTCATCATTTTTAAATTCCAATTGTAGAATAGGGTTAAATCATAAACATGACTCAGGAAATTCAATTAATGCTGACAGTGCATGCTCAACTCACATGCTTGTAATAAACAGGGCATAGTTCAATGAGCTAAAGGGAAGAATGTCAGGTTTAAATTAGCATTTCATGTTTATAATATTCTAATAATACAGACATTTTAAAGAACATCTTTCCCTAAGGAATCCTAACTGATGGAGAAGTGGGAGAAGGCCCATGGAGAGTTTTACAGAAAAGCATAATGCATTCAGGAAGAATTCATCAATACATAAAATATAGTATCTGATCATACCTAAGAGCTATAAAACAGTATCTCAAGAAAGAATTAATAAATGTCTCATTCAGACAAAATGACTGGAGAGTAGCCAAAGGTTAATAGAAGGCCATGTAGCTCTTTATTAGTTTATGATGTCCGCACATTCATTTTGAAGGGCTCTAGGGGAGACACCTCTGAGGATATCTGTGTGTCTGGAGTTTCAAAGGCTTCAGGTCCTACTGATGAGTCGATTGCCACCTTCTGTGAGTGATGCCAAGATGAGGTCATTTAGAAATTCTACATGATGGTTTAGTGATGCCTTTTAGAGTCCTGGGTAAATATGATTTCTTGCCATCACAATCAAAGTAGGTATCTCAGTGTCTATCTTAGTCTGAATCATGTAGTTTGTGGGTATTTTAGTACAGTTTTAGATGCAGTGACAAAATGCAAGTAAAACAAAGTTTAAGCAAAAGAAGAAAGTTTATCAGCTCATGTAACTGGGATCGCAAGGGATCAAACTAGGTGTAGGCAAAATTGTGTGCAGTGACTTTCTTGGTACCTTACCCCCAATCCTCTGCTTGACTTTGTTCTGCATGTGGATTCGCACAAGGCAAGATGGCTGATCATTGATGCAGTCTCAAAATTTTCCAGTTTCACATTAGCTTCTCCTGCCCACCTCCTGTGCACCTGTGAGAGAGGTATATTTTAACTTTAGCTTCCCTTGATTTATCATACTTTTCCCTCCCCAACTGCATAAAGCAAGAAAGGTATACATCTCTCAAGAAAGGAGTGTCGGCAAGTGAAAACAACTGGTCCTTACAGTAGGTCTTAATGAGCCACATGTTTGAAACTAAAGCGCTCCTTCAGGATACTCCATCAGGAAACTAATATCAAGCACAGGCTCAGCATGATTATGTCAATATTTCTTCAGAAGAGAGCATCAAAGCAATGCCCCTAACACACACACACACACACACACACACACACACACACACACACGGCTGGGAAACCTCTTCTATAATTGGGCAAGCCAAAGTGGGCTGTGAGTTTCAACCAGGTTCCTCTTCCTTCCAACTCCACCTCCATACTTCCATCAATGAGAAGGGAGAGGTGATGGGCAGCCCTGCCCCCATCCCTAATTTCCCACAATAAGATTTGTGTTTCCAGGGAAAAGTCGAGTTTTAAAATTCAATAATAAGAGTTATTCTTGACTACAGGTAATTAAAATCAAGAGTAAAAATGACCTACCTAGAAGTCAACTGTAGAAAATGGAATTCAACCTCTACAAAATCAAAGGGCAGAGAGACACACTCCTACACTGAGCAAGACCTTTAAGAGATGACAAGTTCCCAGCAGTGTGCTGCTCCACATTTTCACAGTTTTCTTTGAGGCCAGACTTTCTCATGCCTTTTCATAGACCAGAGGTAACTACTAGAAACTTTAACAAAACTTGTTCACTCAAATTAAGCCATTGCTCACCAGTGACCTATGAGCCCAACAGGTTTGCCAGCCAGTTCAGAGAAAGATTTAGATTTGGACTGTTTACTTTGAGTTCATCCAATCCAACCAAATGCCATCAAATTTAGCTAACTAGAAAATCTGCTCCCTCGAAAGGTCCATCTAGCTCCAGTCTGTGGAAAATACCCTGGAAATAGTGTATCTTAAGTCAGGATAACAGAATGTCTCCTTTCTGTCTGCCCCAGTTCAGACTATAGTGGATATTTTCAACATTTAGCAGTTACTAGAATTTTAGATGAGTGCAAATCCAGTTTCCAGATACGTTCAATTTTTATTCTATTTTGTCTAAAATAATTTCTGTCCATTGATCTTCTATTTAGTTCCCCTCTTAATGTCACTACATGCCAGCTGATTTATTAAAAGGATCTTCCAAATTAGGCTTCTCTTCATTCAGAAGTAGTGTAGCCATGTTCTGTCTCTTCTATTAGTAGACAAGCCAATAGGAAATTTATTAGCAGAATTGGGACAAGAATGTCCAACACCACCAAGAGCTCATTAAAGACCATTGAATGGACTAAATGCAAAAAGAAAAGAAACACAATTATATAGAGGTCAATGCAAAAGAAGAGCAATTATATAAAAATGAATAAAGGTTTGTTTTGTATATTGGGAGAAATTAGTTCTAAAAACAAAATTACCCTAAAAAAACGCTGCACTTTGACAAATGTATTTTTTATGAAGTAAAAAGGCTTCTTTTTAAATTAATTTTATTGGGGTGACATTGGTTAGTAAAATTATATAGGTTTCAAGTGTACATTTCTATAATACATTATCTATATATTGCATTGTGTGTTCACCACCCAAAGTCAAAACCCCTTTCATCACCATATATTTGACCCCCTTTTCCCTCTTCTACCTTCCTGCCTCCACCCTTACTGTCTGTTAACCACTAAACTTGTCTGTGTCTATGAGTTTTTGTAAGAAAGCTTCTTTTAAGTTACTTACAAAACGTATGTTCCTAGAAAGAAAGGAGACATGATTGTATGAGGAATTTAATGTGTGTGTGCGTGCGTGTGTGTGTGTGTGTGTGTGTGTGAGATTTTGTCAATTTTGGCTTGTGATATCCTACACAATATTGTGAGACAGAGGGGACTTTTTCTGTGAGACTTTGGCAAGATTAGAATTGAGTTGATATTCCTGATCCAAGGATTCAGTGAGGCTTCATGGAAAGTTTCCAACTTTGGAGTAATGCTGTTCTGGATTGAAATCTGTTGTATCCCACGCAATACAAGCCACACATTCTCAGCAAGTTACTTAAACTCTGAACTTTAGCATCTTCACTTGCAAAACAGAGATAATACTTAACTAATGGTGTTGCAAAGATTAAATAAATCAATGCCTTGATGTGGTTAGCACATTTTGAATAAATTACCAGTATTATTATCTTAGAATCTTGGCGTTGGCAGAGTTCACTTAGTTCTTTTAGTCCAACTTTTGACCCAATGCAGGAATTGTCCACACAAAAAATTTCCTCACCGATGGTCCTCAACCTCAGTGAAGAAAAGCTCAGTACCTTAAATGTAGCCATTCCATTTACATAAACATTTCTCTTATAATAATTCCCCAAACCACCTCCCTGCAACTCATATCCATAGCCCTAGTTCAACCTTCTAACATTAAATACTACATTTAATCCCTCTCTTTTATGATAAATCTTAAAATATTTGAGGACTTTAAATTAAAGAAATTATTAGAACATTAACTCCTTAGGGAAAAAGCCTTTTCTTACCCAAACTAAATATTTTTACACCGTTTTTAAAAGAGCTTTGAATATTCTGATTACTCTTAGACATATTCTAGTTGATAAACCTTTTTTATTTTTGCAATTTTCTATTATTTTCTCTATAATAGGGTGAATGTTACACACACTTTATTTCTTTGTTTTAGTGATTGTCTTAAATTTTTTTAACCTTCATAATTAATTTAAGAGTACAGTTATCTGCCTTGAAAAACCACATATAAATCTTAGAACATTTTAACTCTAAATAGTTCCCTCCCAAGTTAAACGTTTTTGATTATTTGTATTTTAGTTTTATATATATATTTAAGTCCACATATTAGGCATTATTATTATTATTGTTTTAAGCAGTCAATGTTTTGTTAGAGTTTCCCATTTTCAACATTCATTTTAATTTCATATATTCCTTCCTTCTTCCTGAAGTACATCCTTTAGAAATGTCTTTACTAAGGATCTATTGACAGTGTAATGTCTCTGTTTTCCTATGTTCTTAAAACATAACTCTTAATATATAAACAAGTCAGTTGATGAGCATTTTCTCAGTACTTCGAAGGTAGTATTCCACTATCTTTTGCCTTCCACTGTTGCACTTGAAATGACTGCTGTCAGTCTATTTAGACCCCTTTTTAAAATCTTCTCTTGTCTCTGATATTCTGTAGCTGGACTTTGATATGTGTAGGTGTGAATTTCTTTTTATTTATTTTGTTTGAGATTTTTTGGGGATTCATAAAGCCTAATGATTAATGCTTTTTTTTTAATTCTGGAAAATTTTAACCATTGTTATCTTCACATATTTATCTAATAGGTCTTTCTGAGACTCAGATATATATTAGACATTTTGATCTGCCTGTTTCTTTAACCTTTCTTTCATATCTTCCATCACTTTGCCAATCTGTTACATTCTGGGAAATTTCTTCAGCTCTATGTTCTAGTTTATTAATTTTATCCAATTATATCGAATCTGCTGTTTACACTGCCAGTCACTTTTTAACTTTTGTTTTTAGTTTCTAGAGGTTCCAGTTCCTTCTTTTTCTTATTAATTTCTTGCATTTTAAATTCCATATTTCATTTCTTTAAACATGTTAAACATGCATCTAGAATACCAAAAAATGTCGTATAACATAGTGGTTAGGAGCTGAGCTTTAACGTTAGACTGTCCAGGATCAAATACCAACTCTAATCATTGAAGCTTTAGGGGTCTGGATCTGCTGTTTGTTAATACCACTGGTTTTCCCTTATGATACCTTGTTTGTGTTTTCTGATTGTGATTACTTATTCATTCGGAATTTCTCTATGGAAGTTTTATGAGGCTTAAGTAAAGAATGGGTTCCTCCATACAAAATGTTCAATTCCTTCTGACTGCTGTATGGAGGTATGGCAATTTGTGTGTCATGGTAAAATAATTCCCCAGATTGGAGTTTTTCTGATGACATAAATTATCTGGCTTTGAACATTAAACTCAGGTGAGGTAAGCCATTCATTATAAATCATCACAAATAATATTTTTCTTACTGCCCAGGTTTTATCTCATGTAATTTTTTTTTAGGTGTGAATTTTTTTTTTTTTTTACTTTGTTAACTTTGTTATAATTAGTTGCAGATATACAAAACAATGTAATAGACATTCATACCCCTCACAAAGTGATAACCCCCCTCCTCCAATCTGTCTTGGTATTTCCCTTTGTAAAGGAGAATTTTAAGTTTATTTGTTCATGGAGGGTATAGCCTATTTCACTTTTGTCCTATGAAAGACATATTGAATTTCAATTGTATTATCTAGTCTATCAGCTATTTGTGCCAAAATTGCAATAATTATTAATGTATTCCTCCAAGGCATGGGCAAACACATTGACACTTCTTTTCTCTTCTAAGGCCAATATTGCTACCTGTCCATTAGACCCCAAAATTAGCCTTTCTATTAGTCACATCCATATCCTTTTCTTTTCTACTGAATCTTTCCCAGGTCAACAAATTATCACGTTGGGCACCATAAAAAATAGATCCTCTTCTGCCCTCCCTTATTTCTCTCCTTTCCTTTATAGCAAAAGTTTGTAAAAGTGTTATTTATACTTGTTGTCCCCAACTTATTTGTTCCCATTCTTTCTTAAATCTATTTCAGTCAAGTTTTCCCCTCACTGCTCGACTAACCCTGCTGTTAAGAAGGTCATCCATAACCTCCACCTTGATAATGCTTTGTTCTCGTCGACCTATTAACTGCACTGCTAGAGTTTATCACTTTAGCCTTGGGTACCACTGTAACCTGGCTTCCCCTACTCCTCTGGCTCTCCCTGTTCAGTCCTCTTTGCTGGTTCTTCTGCATCTCCCTGACCTCTAGTGCCAGGTATTGTAAACCAAAGGTTTTGTTGTTGATCCTTGATCAAATTATAAAACAGATGAATGTTATTACTTCTACTTTTAGCGAAATCCAATATACAGAATTCCAAGTTTTTTTACTACTTTATCTCATGTACATTTTTTTTTAGGTGTGAATTTTTTTTTTACTTTGTTAAATTTGTTATAATTGGTTGCAGATGTACAAAACAATGTAATAGACATTCATACCCCTCACAAAGTGATAATACCCCTCCTCTAGTCTACTACCCCTCTGACATCATATATAACTGTTGCAGTTCCCCTGACTCTATTCCTTATGCTGTACTCCATATCCTGTGATTATATATATTAAATTATAGTTGACATTCATTATTATTCAGCTTCAGGTGTACACTGGAGTGGTCAGTTTGCCTGAAAAACTTTTTCTTGGTAAATAATCACACGCTTGCAAAAAGGCTCCAAAATCATCTGCTGAGATTTATTAATTTGGTTAATAATACCTACTTTGCTGGGCTCCTATGAAAAGTACATAAGATAGTGTCTTATTGCAGAGACCACTTCATGAATAGTATCTTGTGTACTTTTCATGGGAACCCAGCAAAGTAGGTATTATCAACCCAATTAATAAATCAGCAGATGATTTTGGAGCCTTTTTGCAAGCATATGGTTATCAATTTACCATGAACAAGTTTTTCAAGCAAATATGATCTCTTTTATTGCTAGGCATGTTTGAGGTATAGATCAGAGGAACACCACAAACATAATTAATAGTGTTTCCACCAAGTCTGCAGACACTGTCATTCCTGAAATTTTTGGAGAAGAAATGATAAAATGTCTAGAAAGTTGAAAGACCAAATAAATGTTTTGATCAATAGATGATCAATAGACCCAAACAAAAAATAAGAGGGATCTTTAGTTCATGCTGTACTTATATTCTTGCTTTCAATTGCTTCAGTCATTAATTGATTGATTAGTTAAACAAATATTTATTGAGTGCCTATTTCTAGGCACTGTTTTAGGTGCTGGATAGGTAAGTGTGTGCACGCGCGTGTGTGTGTGTGTGTCTGTAATATTCCTGGCTTCAAATTTACATTATATTGGGGAGACAGGAAATAAGTAAGTAAAATATATCACATATTAGAGAGCAGTAAGGGCTAAGGAGAAGGAACACAGGGAAGGGTAATAAGAGATGTGTGTGTGAGGGAGTAACTATGGATAGGGTGATCAGCATAGGACTTTGTGTTATAATACATACCGTGTTTCCCCGAAAATAAGACCTAGCCGGACAATGAGCTCTAATGTGTCTTTTGGAGCAAAAATTAATGTAAGACCCGGTCTTATTTTACTATAATATAAGATCAGGTCTTACATTAATTTTTGCTCCAAAAGACGCATTAGAGCTCATTGTCCGGCTAGGTCTTTTTTTCGGGGAAACATGGTATATGCAAAGCATTGAAAGAAGGATGGGAGGGAACCTACTATTCCTGACTCACCATTTCACCATATCACTTCACATAATGGTTAGCACAAACTGGTGACCGATAATATTTCTGAATAAATAAACAGATAAAAGTTGATTTTCTGCAAAAGCCTTTATCTGACTAACAATATGAGAATTTTAAGAATTCTACATTTCCTATAGAACAAATTCATCTGGCTTTGATTTTTCACTTGTACTTTCTGATGACTCAATACAGCCACAAAATGAAGGAAGTGAAGGGGTTCAGAATAATCCTCCCCAAGATGTGCTACTTTGGCATGTGGCTTATTTTGAGCTGAAAGCAATTGAGATATTGCAGTTTCAACAGAAACTTTTACCTCTCCAAGAATTTAAATTTGGGACCTTGTCCATTATAAGAGTTATCACCAGAAATAACTTTTTATGACCTATCTATAGGGTTGGGCAAACATCTAATCACTGAATACCTGCTCTTCTTACCGATCTACAAATGACCTTCCTCCCCTCTGAAGCCTCAAGACCCTAACCTCATCCTGAGCTCAGAATGCCATATACTTTACTTCAACTTTCTGTCTCTGAAACTCTCATCTATGTGGGGTCTCGGACTCTGTCAGGTACGTGGGGTAATTTGTCTCATGTCAATTTAATTATTAGACCAGCCACAAGAACATAGAAAGGTAGAGAAAAATTTCTTCTTTCCCCCACAGAACCCAATAATTCTTTGGTCACCCAAGGTGCTATTGGAGTGTCATCTGTTGATATTTCCCCTTGTCTCAAAGATGTTTTGAAAAAGGACCCTGCATACTTTGTTAAGATCACGTGTTAGCTGGGGGGGTGGGGGGGTAGAAATCAGGGAACATGATTTAATATTAGTGCTTTTATTTCTTTTGAGATTCTATAGCTATATTCTGTAGTGATTTGAGGTGGAGTCAGTTCTGAGGGGTTTTTTTCTGTAGGAGGCAGGGGAGGGGAGGATGAGATAGGTTCTCTTGACTTTACAATAGAATCAAGTCAATAAAGTCTTTTGAAAAGGGTAAAATAAATATCTCCAAAAACTTTCAGGATGCCCTTTAATACTGATAAGATTTTCCTTTACTGTTTCACCAAGGTTTCCCTAGCCCATGCTTTTTTTTTTAAAACAGCCTGGTTTTCCCAAGGGGTACTGACGTGTCACTGATGTTCTTTGTTTCTGTGTCTAGTTCACTGACAGTACACTCAGAAACTCTCTTACTGTTTCTTCCTTGGAATGTCTGAAATGGTGAAAAATGGAAATTATGAAAAAGCTGTTATGACTACCTCTATAACAGCAGCAGCAATTAGGGAATTACCTTCCATTTCTTGTAATTAAATTGCTTGTGATTTTTAAAAATTGTACTTTACATCAAGCTAACTTGCCAAATCCAACAAAGTTAAATTTTCCTAAAAGAATAACTAAGGATAAAAAGTCAGCCATCCCCAAACAGAAAGAAAGTGACTGGGTTGGCCACATTGTTTTCCAGCGTCTTACTCTGACCAGCAGAGACTCAGATGATCCTGAACTGCAGAGGAGATGAATCATATGGGTTGGTCCTAAATATCAATCTATAGGGCACTGCTCCTCCTGCTTTTTAACATGTGTCGTATGGTCAAAGAACATAAAGGGCTGGTTTTCCTGTAAAATATTTACATTCTAATGACAAATGGCCCTTACCATATTTTTTCCCCACTTTTCTATACCAAACTCCTAAAGAATTAAATGAAAAATGAATGGGAACAGGAGGGTGTGGTCTCTTACCTAGTCATTAGTCCAAAAATCGGTTTTTAGTGAACACCATTCTTACCATTCCTTGTTAGTTCCCATCAGCAAAATATAGTCCATAGATAATACTGTGCTCACCTCACTGCGGCAAAGCATGTTGAGATCTCTGAGAGAAATTGATGACTTTAAAACCAAAATGCTCAAAAACACATAAACTTTTAAGTTCAGCTATCCTAAATAAGAATCGCTCTTCATTAGAACAAAGACTGGAATGAAGTTTCTAATATCACTATTTCTGGATAATTTATATACACTCCACAGGCACAGTTTATGAACACAAAAAGTTAATATACTAGGTAGTCATCATGGTAGGTCTCCTTAGGACTCCATCAGATAAATATATTGTTGGCCTGCCTATATTTGTTTTATGTCCTTGAAATCAATGAATTATACTTCTTTGTTCTATAAATTGCTTATTTTTACCGACTTTGGTCTTTCTCTCTCTCTCTCTCTCTCCCTCTCTCTCTCTCTCTCTCTCTCTCAAATACATGAGAGTTTTTGGTTTAATACTAACATTAACCTTTTCTACATACTTCCTCCATTAATGTAGTCAGGGGTATATTATCAATTTCTATAGAGAGAAGTCAAAGAGCCTAAACAACATTATTACCAAAATTGTGGTCAAGTTATTTTCATTTTACAAGTTAGATGAGGTAAACACTTTAAAACCTACCAGGACATTGGACTATTTGTTGTCCTCTTACTTTATTTTCTAATGATGATTTTAATATATTTATTTGAAAATTCAACTCTGCTCTTTAGGAAGGATGTGAGAGAGTAAACGTTTCAGAGGTAATTTGTCAGAGTCACATCATCTCTCCTTGAATGAGTCTACCTGAGTTCTCCCACTTCTGCCCTTAACTACCTTGGCAATCTTGGCCACAGCAGTGGTTTAGCAGATTCTGATCTGTAATATGAGGGAGTGCATCTAACTACGATCTAAGACTGCTTTCAGCTTCAATGAGAGCTAAATTCTTCCTTGTGCTTCTTCAGTGAGATGATATTCGAAGGATTGAACTGAACAAGCCAGGTTTCCTATTCTGCTCTGTCCTGAACATGCCAAGGTTCTGAATTATTGTCGTGTGCATGTGTCCTTCTGAGGGAAACGTCTCTGCTTAGAGTTCTCCAGGGGCAGCCTCATGGAAGCCAATTCTGAGAGAACCCAGAAGGGCCAGTTGGCCCACAGGTAGGAATCCAGACTCTGGCCATGTCCTGTTGCCACTAATTGAGCACAACCAATAAGACTCCCTGGATGCCTGGAAAATTTAAATTATTCATAGGAGGAGAAAAATAAGTCAATTACTCATAGAACTGGAGGTATATAGTCATTACAAGAGGAAAAACTGGAAGGCCTTGGTGGATTATGTGCAAACTGAAGAAACTTAGAAAAATGTTATCCAAAGGTTAGGGAGGCCTGTTCCTCCTCACTTGTATCACATTCATTAGACTTCATGCTATTAGCCAGGATCTCTTTGAGGCAGACATCATTTAGAAGATTATTTCAAAAGGGCTCCTTAATTTTCTATTCAAGATAACGTTAAAAAATAATGAGTTATTAGTTGCAAAGCTTGTGATTAGTCATAGCCTTCTGTGGTGAAATTTCCCTCCACAACCATTTCAAATGTGTGAGTACGAACTGCAGACATCTGTCTTAGGAAAGCCAGCTCAAACACGGCCTCTCATGGGTTCTCTATTTGGAATGACCTGCCTCCTTCTTTCAGACCCAAGGGGACCAACCAAAATTATTTCAATTACAACTTCTCCTTTCTCAGTTGAGGCATAAAGAGGTGACCTTACTCACTCTATAGCAGAGAAATTACAAAGTAACAATGCAAAACTTCTCATGACAAGATGTTAATTCTGTCTTTACCGTAACCCCCCAATTCTGAGTTAATCAGTGATTTTCTGATTAGACTCCTAAAACCAAAATTGGCTAGTTAAGACAACTCTAAAATCAATAATCTAGAGTCAATTTAATAAGGGAAAATGAGAGAATCACAGAATTAGATGGTCATTAAAGAAGTGAACTAATTAAGCCCTTTGCCTGCAAACTCACACTGTAGAAAATGAAGGGCTGTTGTTTCAATTTTGAGAGTTCTCTGATGCAGGTGTTCCAAGTGAATGTAAACACTCCCAAAATCTTGGTAATTGAGAGGGGTCTGGATTGTCATCTGTTTTCACATTTCCACAGCTCAGGCTTCCTGCCTAATACCAAAATGCAGATGGAACTGACCTCAGAGGGGTTAGAATGATTCGTGACAACTCTGGGGCTTCAGTCCCAAAGCAGAGCCCAAGGGTCAAAGGCAGAATCCAGAATTACACTTCATAGGCAGAGTTTCCCTCATTGCCTCCTTGGTTCACTCAGTCAGCATTTGATTGTGGAGTGCTCATAATATTCCAAACATTGCTCTGAGCACAGGAAATATAAGATAGTAAATATAAGATCTCTGCTATTACAGCTCTTCCATTCAACATGGGGAGAGAAAAGGAAACACAAACAAATGACTATATGAAAATATACAGAGAATAGCATTTATGAAGGCTGGGTATCTCTTCAGATTATGTTGTTGAGCGCTACAGAAGTCAGGAGCTGGAATAATTAGAAAGACAGTCATGAAAGTTTTTAAAAATACTGTGTTTTTTTTTTGAAGACCTGCGTCCCAGTGCCTGTTTCTAGAGTGCTGACTAAAAGCTACAGAACAGGTAGGACTAGCAGGCCTGCCTCTCCTCCATAGGCACAAATCTGATTATGTCACTGCAAATATCCCTGGTTGCTGTAGGTCCCAGAGGACTGGGGACAAGCGGGTGACTGGCTCCTGGCTGCCTGTACACCTTTTGTCCTGAAAGCCTGCATTTAGGCTCTTCAGGAAGAGGAAGTAAAATGTTACCTTCATCTACTGGTGATAGAGAGGGTACAGGATACCTCTCCAGTTTCTACTTAGTGCCAAACCACTTTGGAAAAAAGTAAGGGACCCAGAGGATGAGAAGCTGTCCCTTCATTTTCTAGGGCAATCATTTCTAATCCCCCATATTGAGATCTACTTTATTATTCCACAACTAAGTTAATTTCAAAATCTTTTCTCCACAGTGCTCCTAATAAGAAGCAGATGTGGGAACTACCTCAGAACCAGGAGAACCCCTCTCTCCTATCTCTCCCAACCTCTGTCTGTTGCAAATAAGCCAAATTTAAACCAGCGATCATGCATGTTTCCAATCAGCACTCCAACTTTCTCCCCATGGAAGGAACTCCTTGGCTTGCACAAGGGAAGGAAATGTTTCCTTCAAAAAGCGATGCCAGGACAGGGAGCAGCTTATTCTCACGATATTTAACATGCTAACTAGCCAGTGCAGTGAGAAAATCAGTGAAGGAGCAGCCAGGGAAACACAGGAGAGGCCCGATGCCAGCAGAAACAATGAGAAGGAGAGAGGAGGACTGGGGAAAACATTTACATAGTCTGAGAACACGAAGCTCATTTTCCTAGAAACCCACCCTACTGTGGATCCATAAGGAAGTGTGGTTCATGGTGAGACAGGCTCTCTCCTCTTTATCCCACGTGTCCCTGACCATACACTGAACAAACAGAAGTGATATCCTGAAATTCACAGAGCGAATGGGGGCCAGGTTTTGTGGTCTGTGGAAGGGGGACATTAAATGAGTGCAGCTAAAAAACAAAACTGTCCTTCATGTGCTTTGTGACAACTCTCCCTCCTTTCCAGTCAGAAAATATAAACATCTGGCCATACCATGAAAAACAAGTAAGAAAATGCCATGGTTGCCCAAAGAAGAGGTCCCCATGCACAAAACTCGTTGGGGAGGAAAGGCAAATAAAAATGTAAGACATAGCCTTTCTTCCTCCCGGCCTCACTCATACTTTTCTAGATCTTTCAGCGTTCTTAGAAAATGTTTGAACTCAATTGTGAAAAACTTTGAGTTGTCTGAGGCTTCTGAATAATTTATGAAAGAAATGGGCTACATGAGACTATTGGGCTACTGGCTTTTGTTTGGAGTTTTTAACTATACCTGGAGAATAAGGTTATCCGTGAGACTGTTAGAGGCAATTTCACCGTGCACACAATTTTCATCAAAAGCAACTAGTATTAAGCCCGTCTTCCATTTGAAAGTCTTTTCATTGGAAAAGCCACCAGATCCATTGTGTGTGCTTGTCTCTTTCTGACAGCAGTTTTCAAAGCAGAGCAACACGACGGCACCACTAGTAACACCCAAAACACCAAAAGGCTGATGATTAACGCAACAAAACTCTTGAGTATGCAAACAGCTGATAACGTCTAATTGACTGAACAGATAGTGAGTGTCTGACAGTCCTGGGAATTAAACTGGATATTTATTTTAATCTTTTAAGTTTAAAATTGGAATGTTTTATTGTACAGTAAGTTTATATAAATTTTTTAATGGTTGGTTAAGTTACATGTTTGTTTTTGGATGGCAATTTAAAAACATTTATGACATGTAGTGTTTTAAGATATTTTCAATTTTCCCAAAGCACTGCAGAAAAGAGTGTACTAATAAACATAAAAAGTCAACAGACCATCACACTATGTTTAGAAGAGCCTTCCTGGCAACTAGCAACCTGAGTTCAAATCTTGCAGCTGCCATGTGCTCTGTGAGCTTGTGCAAGTTACCCTCTAAGTCCTCACTACAACCATCCACTAAATGAGATCAAAATAATCTTGAACTCACAGGGTTATTGAGAGAAGTAATCAAAGAAGGCAGGTAGAGCAAATAGTAGCATCCCTTGCATATAGTCAGTGCTCAGGTGTTTTTACTCACTCTTTTTGCATCTTGTCATCAGCCGCTAATCTATTCATTTGCTCTGAATTGCTCACAAACCCAGCTCTGGAGCCACACTGCTTAGCAGGAATCGGTTAGCACTGGGATTATTAAAGAGCACATGGACTTTTTGTTTACTAAAGTTGGAAATACAGAACCACAGTTATAGACAGAGAAATGCTCTAGCAAGAACCACGAGGTAAAGCAGACGTGTCAGAACACATTTCATTTATATTCTATGCCGAGAGAACTGCACCTCACAGCCCCACAGAATGCTGGTGCAGCAGCAGAGCTTAGGCTGGTCAACACCCAACATCTCTCCACCACCCCAGCCTCCATCACCTTATTGGATAAAGGAAAAGAACTCTGTGAATTGTTATAACCCCATCCCATTTGTTAAAGTTTAGAAGCAATTCAGAAATAAATCTGGGGCCTCATGATAAATGAATAAATCGTTTGGGTTTACCTCATTTAAATTGATGACATTTGATTTAATGTAAATGAAAACATGAGGATCTTACACACAAATGTGCTCACTGCTATTACCAGATCAGTGTGAGCCGGAGGCCACATGGCAACCATGCCACTGATTTGTCAAATAATCAAAGTTTGCTGACTGTTATGTTGTCTCAGTTTTCTTTATCAGGGAACCAATAATCACTCTGGGTCAGGATTTGAATCCCAATGTGGCTGGTGAGGCAGCCTCACCAGTACACCCTCTGGGGGATGAGGTCTGGAGGACACAATTCCTTGGACATCCTGTTTCTCCTGCCCACATTATAGAGGAGATGCCCCTGGACAAGGGAATCAATCAGACTTCTTTCATTCAAGTCTGTGGGGACAGAGTCCCAGAGAGCAGTTTCCAGGCTCTCAGCCTCAGGTGGAAAGGTGCTGGCTTGGGTAGTAGATGGCCATCAGCTGTGGCTAGTTGGCCATCAGCTGTAACCAGTTAGCCAATTAGCCACTGATATAACTGCTGCGGCTGCGTTGGTTGGTTAGTCAGTCATTTGGCAGTCAGAGAAGCGGACAGCAGGTTGCAGGCCATGTGGCTCCAGCCTCCAGTGAGACTATAGTGGTATGACTCCCCGACCTATGGCTCCATGGGTGTTCCTTTTGGGCCACCCATATCCTGTGTTCTTATGTGAGGAGCGGGACCAGAGACCCCGCATGACAAATGGCACAGCGAGCAGGGTCTTTGCACGACAAAGTCCTACCCAGAAACCAGTTGAAATATCTCTTCTAGGAAGCTCAGGATGTCACTTGCAACTACTCTGGCCAGAGGAAAAGTACTGAAAAGAAATTCTACTGGTTACAATGCAAATCATCACAGTCACTTATACTAACAACGTAATATACTTTTTCAATGAAACTTTGCCAGTCAACTTTTAAAATTCCAAGAAAAAGAACTTTCTAAGCCAGGGATTGTAACGCAGGTATTTCTCCCTGCCACTGTTGCTTTCCATCAGTAGTCTGCTCAGAACTCTGACATCATGGTGATCAAGAGTCTTTCAGCCCTTGGGAATACCCACAACCTACCTGAGCTCTCCAAATTTTAAAAGAGTGTACACTTACTCTCCTCCTAAATTTTCCACCCCTTGAACCGGCAATTATTAATAGCTCATCTACTTAGACCTGCAGCTCCAATACAGTTAGCTAGAAATTCTCTCCACAGTAGCCTCACGCCCTCTGTGAATCTCAGTAGCCTCTGTATGAACAAAGGCTAATTCAGAAGATGTGGGTACTGTGACCTCACTGAGGACACATTTACAACACTTCTGGTGTCCTTGACAGTGACATGGATGGACTCTGGACCTCCTTCCTAGCTCTCAAAACTGAGGACTGGCAACCTTTCTTCTAGGAACTACTGTGGATCCACACCATATGTGCACCTAAATTACACAAATTTAGGCATATAAATTTGGGGATTGAGTTTGCAATTGAGATTGCAATTGGGGGCAATCTGCCTGCCTTCCTTTCAATGAGAAAATTCCCCAAAGATAGAAGAGGTGAATCTGATTTTCCCTTGAGTGAGATTGGAGTATTTAAAAAATACATGTATTTTTTTTTAGAATAGCATCCCTCCCAAAAAAAAACCCACAACACCCCCCACCACCCCAACACACACACAAAAAGCCAACCTCTTCATCTGGTACTCATCTGCTTGAAAATCAGAAGGAAAACTGGCCCTATCTTGGTTTCTAATAGAGCATCCTTAAAGCGTTCCAAGAATTATTTTGTCTCTCTGTGATTTTTACTTACTCACTGCCTTTGGAATTTGATCCTCTCTCTAGCATGTGACTCCACTGTAGTCCATTGTTGACCAGGGGGTTAATAAATCATTGTGGTTCATAAGCTGTCATGATATTCACGATAATTTATTGTCCTGAAGCAATACATAGAAACACTCAAATCAGGAAAGCCACCACATCTGCTCTCTCAGATTTTTCCCTATAAACTCCTGGTGAGTCTGGGGTCTGAACCATCTTAACAGAGGTTCGGAAGTTTGGGTAAAAGATAGGGAGTATGTGTTTGAAGGTAACACAGTCTGTCCGTGATGAAAGAAAGGCATCAAGTCCATTCAGCCCTTGAAGTAGCTTTATAACATTTCATAAGAATTGTGAATTCCTTGCTTTTAAAACACTACATCAGTGTCATTCCTGAATAGTCCTCAAAGGAGGCGGGGTTTGGATTGTTCCAAAAGACAGTACTAGGACTTCCAGGCTACTCTACTAAATTTGGATTCTGAAGTGGCTTTACCATCTTTGTTTGAGATTTGATTTTTTTGTCTCCCTCCAAAATTACAACAGATGGAACCTGAGAGTTCACTTAGTTCAACAGAGCCTGCGCACGATGGAGCCTGGAATGCGGGCAGAACAGCCAAGTGTGAGGACGCTCTAGCTGGGCCCTGGTGAAGGTAACTAAGATGTCAAGAGATTCAAAAAACAAAGAAGAGATAGCATATGTTGGTGCAATAAACCTCAACACAAACAAGGCAGTAAATTCAAAAGCTGAGACTGCATGAGTGTGTCATGGCAGATAAGACATTCTTTGAGAGATGAGGCTAAAACTATTACAGAAAAAAAGCCCCTAATGCCTAAGGGGAAAGATTCTAGAAGTAACAAGCTCTAATTTGAGAAGCAGAGAGAGCCTTAACCAACAGAAATAATAAAGGAGGAACTTCATGGAGAGAAAGAAAAAAAAATGTAATGTGTTGTTTGCTATTTTCCCAACATCTTCAACCCAGAAAAATGTGGTTGGTGCATCTGGCATCCTTGCCATCTGCATAGTCCTTGGATCATGACACCAAGCTTAGAGGTTGACAGAGGCAGATGACCTCTATCAAACACACAGAAATGTTCTGGCCAAGTGGCCCAGGGAGGGTTGGAAGCAACATTGTAAACTTCCTTTATAGTAATCTATTTTTTCATCCTTACTTTTGTAAGAATAATACAAACAATAGCATCTACTTTAACCCTGGAAATCACTGAGAAAGAAGAGAAGCCAATGTCCAAGCCAGAACTACCCATTATAGACCACATCTCTGGTTAAATAGCGGCTCTGTCATCCAAAGTACTTCCATATGGGAAAGTGGTTTTTGCAATGTTGCATCATATCCAAAACATCTGCCTTCACAGGTTGATCTGCAGGAATGGGGAGAATCGTAGCACCTATCACAGAACCAGTTATTACCTATAAGACTGCAACTAAGTTTGTTCCTCAATACACAATACTCTTAATACTCAATCATCTAAACAGTCATATAAACTTGATGGCCGTTTAAAGGTTCTCAAAGAAGCTGAAATTAATCCCAAAGTTGTAGGCAGGACTTTCCTTCAAATAGCAAGTCTGTTTCTGCAAGGTCAGTTCATAGAGCATACATCCTGAGACGGAGGAGGGCATTTTACACAAAATCTCCCTGTATTCTTCAGAGCCCATGATAGTCTATACTGTCATAAAAAATAAACCCTAAAATCTCAATGGCTTTACAAAACAATTATTTTCTTTTCAGGGTTCAAGAACTATTTTATTCCTGAATCCAAACATTTTTGTTTTATCAGAGACATTGTAAGCTGTATAGTTTTGCATACAGTTGATATTATAGCCTATATAAACATATTTTAAATTAATTTCAGGTGTAAAAAGCAACATAATAGTTAGACATTTACACGCTTCATACAGTGATAACCCCCCCAATCTATTACCCCTCTGACATCTTATATTGCTGTTTCAATACCATTGACTATCTTCATTATGCTATATTCCACCTCTTGTGACTATATACATATATTTTTATTTTTTTTAATGTTTTTCTTATAGCTGACATGCAATGTTATTTTACTTCAGCTTCCGGTGTATAGCGCAGTGGTCAGGCAGCTACACAGTCTATGAAGTGACCCCCTGATAAGTCCAGTGTCCATCTCGTGCCCTACATAATCTTTACAACATTGTTGATTATATTCCCCATTCGGTATTTCAGTTCTTTTCTTCCTCAAGTAACGTCTGATGTGGGTGGAGCAAATTTTCTAAGGCAGCTCTCCTTCATTTGGTAATTCAGGGATCTAGGTTTCCTCCACCTTTCCTTAAGCAGGGGACAAGAGATGGAGGAAGATCACTGACATTTAACTGCCTCTCACAAGCCATTGGTCTAAATTTGTCACCTGGCCTTAACTGCTGGGAAGAGAGGAGGTTAAGAAAAGCACAGGAAATATGTAGTTTGTACTAATTGTCTTTGCCAGATTCACATTTCTATAGTTATTCATCTGAAGCTGAGTGAGATTAGGCTTAATGGAGCTTCAAGGATGATGCAAGGGCCGATTCTTTATGTGTGTGGTGTGAAAGGTTACCTCTCTGGGATGAGAGGGAAGGGGAGGAGCCTAACAAAAGTGCTCTCTTCATTGCCCTATGCCTAAAGTTTCTATGCTATTCTACCACTGGGCTAAGATATTTAAGGCTACTTTTATTTATTTTTATTTTTTTTAAAAGCATTCTATTGAAATATGACTGACATAAGAAAAGCTGTATATACTTAATGTATACAACTTTTTCAATGTATCTTTTCTCATTTCTGTGCTCCACCAGTGTGCTGTAACGTCTCACTCAGATTCTGGAGCTCTTATAAAGGTATTTTTATCCAGGGATGGTTGTTAAATCGGTATTTCTGTTGAGGGATGAAGTCTGGGACTTCCTATTCTGCCATTTTGCTGATGTCTCTCAAAGCTGCTTTTAATGTCTCTCAAAGCTGCTTTTTAAAATACAAATATCATCTAAGAGAAACATACTCTGAGCAAAGACATTTACCAAATAACCTTTGACGGGGCAAATGCAAAGATGAAATTCCTCCCAGGGTGAAGGGCCATAGGCTCACCTTCTGAGGTTAACTTTCATACTATGATCACCCCAAGGGTATGGCCAGCTGACCTCAGGAGGAAGAACCACTTGCCAACAAATGGTGGCCCTTTTCCACATTCCCACTGACTTGACATCAGTCATTTACACCCTATCTAGAGCTGGTCCATGAGTTTATCTAACCAGATACTTTGCTGGCTTCTGAAGAAATAGAGAAGAGTAGTAAGTTAGATTGGGACACAGCTGCACGTCATGGTGGTAAGCACATGAGCTGTCAATCAAACAGACTTGGGTTTCTATCACTAGTTACACTAATTGCTAGTGAAGTGAGTTGGGCAATATGTTTATTGTATAGGAGTCTCATTTACAAAATGGGAACAATATCCTTTAATACTGCTTGGAGGTTGTTGAGAGGATAAAATTATGTCAAGTTTCTGGCTCAGAGAAGGTACTCAATGGATGTTAAGTTTCTTTACAGATTACTCTTGGACAAAGGAGACAGGAAAAAGTTAAACTTTAACCCTAGTAAACCAGAGTAAGGCTTGCAGTAAGTGGAGGGATGCTGGGTCAACATTGGATGACTGGGTAACTGGTCACAGTGGGAAGAAACTGCAGAAAAAGAGAAGGTAGAGGAACTAAGGACAAACTTGGCCAAATTCACAATTTTGGGCAGACAAGTCTTACACTTCAGTCTGATTCTCACTCTCATTTGTCATGTACTTGGTGAGAATTGGTAGAAATTATGATAAATTAGCCTACAGAAAGACTCTGAAGTTCACTAAAACACAGAGACTTTTGGCTCTCTACTGGTATACATCTGATTTTTAATATCCCACAGAGATGACTCTGGGGCATCTCTTAATGTCATCACTAGGAAAATGAGGAAGTCCACCAAAATAAGCCTGGCTTAAGAGAACAGAATTTACTTCCCAGATTTAGAGATCTCATTCTTTCTTGTACTGTCTTATGTAAACAGGGAAACACCCATAGCTAAACAGTGTATTGGCTTAGTTTTCAAATCAAAATTTTATGAACTATTCCAGGAAATACTTCCAGAGACTGTTACATTATTTTTAAATATTCTGTTTTATGATACTACTTTTGCTAAACATTATATAAATCAGAAATTTGTTGAAGTAATCCCATTTTTGAAGTAAATCCTTCATTATACAATAATACACTTGCTCCAGAAAAATTATTTAACCAAAAAATAACTGCTCACGATGTAAAAAAATATATATATTAAAAAAATACAAGGCATCAAGTTGCCTGTATTTAGGCACACTAGATTTTACTTACAATTAAGTCATGACTTCCTTTTGGAGTAGAGACGGATTTTTCTTTTTAATTGATTAGTTCAAAAACTAATCTATGATTGCCTTTCTTACAGGAGTCTGCCCTGTTGCAGAATGATACAGGAATCGGTGGAAGTCAAATAAAAAGACTGGTTCCCTAAAATATAGTTTAAAAGTAGCCACAAAGTAGATACTCCATTGGGAAAAAAAATAATAAAAAAATACACACACACACACACACACACACACACACACACACACACACATACTGGGGGGGTGCCAAAAAATGTATACAAGTGGACACTTTGGTCAACGTTGCTCAAGCAGTAGTTTGCCGTAATCAGAAGTGTCGCTGATGGTAACTACTTTGAGCACCTCTTGTAATTGTAGAAGTCAAATGTGACTTGTATTCATCTTTTGGTATCAGTATTTTATAATTTTAATACTTGTTTCCTTTCTTAAAATGTGTATACATTTCTTGGCACCGTGTGTGTGTGTGTGTGTGTGTGTGTGTGTGTGTGTGTGTGTATTAGTGTAAGTAGCTTTACATATGCCTCTCACTAGTCACAGTTCCTGGAATAATGCAAGTCCTTCAAGTACTGCTTAAAGGACAGGTTAGAATCTTTGAGATGCTTCTTGAAAACTAAGACAAAAGCAAAATAATTGTTCTCTCCAGAAACAGTAGATATATTAATTTATTAAATAGATCAAATTTTGATATGTTGGCTGTATCATTAACCAACTATGTGACACTAAAAATATTACTTCTTTGATCCTCATATTTATTACTAATAAAACAAAAATCATAATATGTTGTTCACAAGATTGTAAGAGGAAGTGTGATAATGTGAAATTTTCGAATGCCTTGAGTACATAGTAGGCATTCAGTTACTCTTTGATGCATATTAACCCATTGTGCTATTTTTATTGAAACTGAACTTTCAGACATGCTCTTTAATTACTGTCATCTGAGTCCTTTCACTCATGAAATCTACATAAATAAAAATGGAGTTATTACATCACACAAAAACCACTGGGTGGATAGTACATTGGTATGGTGTGACTTAAATTATACGCAAAATGGTATTTAAGAAATTCACTTTGGGGGGCCTGGGAATGAAAGCTTAGAGAAATTACTCCACGTTTTTCAGGAGAGCTGAAACTGGGGCAGTAGAGGCCAGCAGGTCTATTAACTATAGGATATCTTAAGACTGTGGTTTTAAATATGAGCCACAATTCAAAGTCACAAGCTAAGTCTCTCAGAATCTGTAATCAAGAGGCTTCTCACATGAACAAACTGTATGTTTAACAATAGTTAATAATTTTCCTTAGTAATGTTTGCAGATCTCTTGGATCTTATGTGTAAATTACTGTTGCTCATGAATTTCTAATAAGAACAATATGTATCCTAACAAAACATCACTGTAAAGAACCAATCAATTTTGGGATTGAGATTACCCCAAATCAGGACCCCATTAGAATCATAATGGGGGCTAATAAGAAGGAATGATCCTCCTTCCCTAGTCTTTGAAGGAATGAGTGACAGTTACTTAATCAGCATTGCTGGTTTCTCTCGGGTGCCCAGTGTGCGGATACCAGACATAAATGCATTCAGAGTCAAAGACTGTGGCTATCTATAATTGAAGGCTTTTGACCTAGGCATCAGAGAGATTTTTTAAATTCTGTGCCATCCATGGAGCTGCAACTTAAAACTACTTGTTATTTGTTTTGGCTTTTATGATGTTGAGAAGGGGAGTTGTTGATGGTTGGGTTGGTTCTTGGTGATTGACTGTTTTTTCCTTTGTTTATTTTGGGTTGAAGGTTTTGTTTTTGTCCTGGGAACAGAGGATAAATACATTGCATATACCATCATAGCTCAAAACTCACCCCGAAGAGTGGGGTACCTTAAGCCTTTCATTATATTGATTGTCCATTATCATCTGCTCTTCCTGATCCTGGATCTTGGAAATCTTCCCTGCTAATCCTAACTCATCCATTTTCCCCTTCATTGGATCCTCCTTGGGAAAATCAAAATAATTTATACAGAAAAATGTAGCAAGCCTCAGCAGATAAAGTGATGTACTAGAAATGTTTACCTAATACCTACTCTATCATATTTCTTACAGTGAGTCTCTCTCACGGCCTTTGGAAACTGTTCAACTCACTATCCTGTGAATCATTCTGTCTAGTTTGAGGCATAAGACACATTCATAAATAACCATACACAATATTAATAATACCTTGTGTTTTATAATAAATTTCAATTCTCTAGTATTTTGTGATCTCTTTGAGCCTTACAAATATCCTAGGAGGGAATCATAGTATTGTTCCTATTTTATAGATAAGAAAATGGAGACGCCAAGAAGTTAAGAAACTTGGCCAAGTCCAGCCAACAAAGGAACGGGAAAGTCAGAAATAGAATTAGATGTCCCACTCTTAGTCCTTTGCCTACAAGAGTCCCTCCAGCAATCCATTCCAATGACAACACACTGGCCTAGGGATATGGAGAAGAGAGAAATGGCTTCCAGCTTGAGAAAGTGGGAAAGAAGTCCTGCTTACTCACTGTTTCATAAATAAATATCCTATGTTCCCACCCAGACTCTAAGTCTGTGGGGCAGCACTACATGTCAGGAATAATAGCGTGATAGCTATTTGTTGAGAATAATTAATACCAGAGGCATTGCAAGGTAAAATATATAAATACACATAATGTTATTTAATTCTCTCAATAATCCTATGAGATAAGGATCATCACACTCATTTTACAAATGATGACATTGAGGTACAGAGAAATTAAATAATTTGCAAGGGTTGCCAGTCAACCTGCAAGTGACTGGCCCCAAATCTCCACAGCTCCACTAGTGACACTAACAACCAACAATGACACCCCTAACAGTAAGAGCTGAACCCATGCTGAGCTGCACAAATATTTGGGTCTGCTCACTATAAGACATGTGAAGCTTAATACAGAATACTGTTTTACTCACACATATATAGTGTATTTATTTGCAGTGAAATGCTCTAGAAACCATTGTGTCCTAACTTGTAGGAGCAAGAGGAGTTAGTATATTATTTAGAGTTAATAAAATGGGTAGAAATCATGCCAGGCAGGAGAAACTCCCCATTGCTCCTCAGCAATGGCACATGACAGGATGGAGGACTCCTTACCATATCACCTTTTTCTCCTCTCCCTTGAGAAGCTCATGTTCACCTTGGGGGTCTCCCCAACCTCTCAGTACTCTAAGGACTAGCAGAATATGGGGAACAAGGAAGTAGATTTGGGCGATAAAAGTTTTAAGAATTCAGATGGTTTCTAAGAAATATTATGGAATCACATGCCCTCATTTCAAACAGAACATATTCCTATTTCTAGTGTCACATTGGTTCAATTTAATAAGTCTCTCCACTGACCCTGTTGCCAGAGAATGGGCATTTTTGGTAAACGTCATGGAAAGAAATTCTAAAGTATACCAAATTAAACCACACAAACAAAGCCAAGCAAGCCAAACAAGCAGAGGACTTATTAAAACAAAGAAAGAGAATACACTCCCAAAATGTGGGAGTGGACAGGCGTAGAAAGACAGCAACTGCACTGAGGAACAAAGAAACATAGAATTATATTCGAATGAGGGTGCAAAATACTCAGGCATGGTATCACAGGCATTCTCAGGGCGGGTCCTCGCTGACCGTTCCTTCCCATTGGGAGGAAGGATTTTTGTCCTTATTTGGCCCTTGTCAGAACTGTCATGGCGACATAGGGAGTAGAAGTTTCTCTTGGCTAACATTCACCTTGAGGGGCAAAATGGCGTCCTGAGTTGGCTATCAGCCACTGAAATCAAGTTCTGGCTGGTCTGGTAGCTGACCTCATCTCCTCATTCCTTTGTCTCCTTTCACCTTTTCCTTCCTTTCCTCCCCTTTCTTTCCCCATGGTCCTGTTCTTTCTGCTAATTGAAACAGCCCCATACAGTCCTACGATTCATTTTACATATACCATGTTTCCCCAAAAATAAGACCTAGCTGGACCATCAGCTCCAATGCATCTTTTGGAGCACAAATTAATATAAGATCCAGTCTTATTTTAAGACTGAGTATAATATAATATAATATAATATAATATAATATAATATAATATAATATAATATAATATAATATAATATAATACTGGATCTTATGTTAATGTTTGCTTCAAAAAACTCATTAGAGCTGATGGTCCAGCTAGGTCTTTTTTTCGGGGAAACACGGTAAGCATTAATAACTGTTATTTCAGCACTGCTGGCTCTTATGTTTTGCTAAGTTTTGTGGGCCTGTATATTTGTGGTTTAACTTGGTCTTCTGTTTATTTCCATTGTTGACGCTATTTAAATGGTTACATTAGCATGCAGATTTAGAGGGAAAGCAAGTCAACCTCATCTTTATTGTTAATGACTATCATTGCGCTTAGTTTCAGATCTGTCTGGGAATAAGGGGAGTGTGACTCTTTTCTAGTCTCCCTCTAGAAAGCTGATACTGTAATTGCAAGCCTGGCTAACACTCATTGTTGGTGTGGAAAGCAGGGCTTTGTGCTGGGTCAGCTTATGGTCAGTCTTCCGTTGAGCAGAGACCCCAGTCTGAGGGCTAGACAGCTTTTGCGGTCCCATGCTAGCCATGAATGGAGTGCTAAGCTTTCAGAGCATAGATTTCCTGAAAAATTATGAAAAGATTAAGTCTGTATAGGCTTTGAAGGTATATCACTAGAAACTGGTCTTCATTTATTGTCATATATTGTACTCAGAACCCTTCCATAGAAAACTTGATCCTTCCATTGATAACTAAATCCAAGCGTATTTTCATTACCTTTTTGACACAAAGTCCCTCAAAAGAATGCTTGAGGGCTTTATGACTGTATGTGGAGGTTTCTTCTCAAGTTTAGAGTCAAGTTTCAGAAAATTATATGGATTGGAGAAGCCATTGCCCACAATGAAGAACGACTTGGAGTCACTCTACAAGACCTGAGAGAACCTGAAATTACAGAGAGGCAAAAAGCATTCAAGAATTTGGGAGGTAGGGAGGATAGAAGGACCTATATCATAAAATTATTTGGAAGGTTTAATAAATAAATAAATACATGGACTATGCTTAAAAAACTGCAGGGAGGAATATAAAATAAATGTTGACTATTATTACTACCGTATTTTCCCCAAAATAAGACCGGGTCTTATATTAATGTTTGCTCCAAAAGACACTTTAGGGTGTATTTTCAGGGGATGTTTTATTTTTTCATGTAAAACAATCTACATTTATTCAAATACAGTCATGTCATCTTCTTCTGGAACATCATCATAACGTACTAAATGGCTGATGATCTTAACTGGGGCTTATTTTCAGGGTAGGTCTTATTTTTGGGGAAACACGGTATTATGACTTCACAAGGACCCATTTGACCAATGAGGAAGGCAAACAACTAGAATTTTAGCTTTCAGATTCTGTTTCCATTATGAACTTGAGTGCTAAGACCCCCAGCTCTGAATCCCTTGTGACTAGCATGGTCCCTTCTTCTTAGAGTAGCTACTCAGAGAACAAAAAATAGAACACAACTGCCCTCAGCACTTCCACTTTCATTGATTAATTACAACCTTCGGCCCCTAGTCTTTTAGGATTTATGGAATTTTTCTGAAGTTCATATGGTAGGTTGTAAAAGAAAAATCCAAGTGATTGGTGAATTAGAGACTTGTTGTTATTACTAAGGTCTTGAGCCTTGTTTTGGTATTTGAAATCATATGGCAGATTGAAAGTTAACTAGAAAAATGAATTTAAGATATATTAAAAATTTAGAGCTGTATAAATCTTCCCTATGAAAATTCAGTTAGAAGAGGTCAAAGGAAAGGTTTGTGAAGTATTTGATTTTTTTTTTTTTAATAGAGATAGGGGGAATAGCAAAGCAAGATTTGATTTCTGGGAAATTCCTAACTAATCTGTGTCCACAAAACGGGAAGGAACAGTCACACTCTGATACAAAGTGGAAATCTGCAGGTCTCTGGCTTCCTTTGGAGAACGCAGAGGAAAAGCAGTGGCCAAATAATGCAAAGGCTGCCTTTGGCAGAACATTAACATTTATTTACATCACAAAAGCCCAGGACCTAATCCTAATCCAACAAACTACTTTCCACCCCAAGGAAAGTCAGAAAAGAAAAGCGTTTGAAAAAAACCCAATGTCTAGGCATTTCCTGGAAACACTGCAAAGATTAAATGCTTTCAAGCCATTGAAAAGCCAGCTTGTTCCCAGATTCCATCTCCTTGGCTACATTATCTGAATCTCAAAGTACATATCCTTCTTCAGGTCAGGGATTTGCTTTACATTTTATAGCCTTGAGCTTGCTTATAAAGAGGTTAAAGAAAGGGATAAATTACACTTTTTTTTAATGAGAATATTTTTCTCTTTCTTCCAGGAATATGGTCTCTGGGTTCTTGGGGTAATCTCATCTTTTGAGTTCAAGGAGCATGAACTCACAGTTCCATTAGGAAAAAAAGAAAGAGAGATACTAGCACTGAGATTGGCCACAGCCGAGGCTGAAGACCACCTTTGGATGTAGAAGGGTTTTATAGGTAGGAAATACATCCAATGGTGATTTATACACAAATAAGGCAAAAGGATACTAATCTCGAAATTCTATTTTGTCATCAGTTATTTGCTCCACGACATTGCCAATCTGGTGTAGGCAGAAACTGTCCCACGATGTCAAAGACCCATCAGTGGCACCAAGTTAAAATCCAAGACTCATCCAAGTAGCAGCTTAGTCCCTTTTTACTACTTATGTACTTACGTATGGTTCATTTCCTTCTATGGACCGAAGTGCCAAAGTCAATTTTCCCAGCTCATCTCCATCAGATCACAAGGTCTCCTTTCTGGCTCCACTGAGCTCAAAGAAATCGATTCTCAAATTACTCCAGTGATAAAAGTCTTTTTACTGCTAGTAATTCTGGTAAAGGCTCACATTTGTTTTCAGTGTTCTTACATGTGTTGTCTTTAGTAACCCGTTCCTGTATTATTTGCTTAGAGAGAACATTCATTTTTATTTGCTTTTCGTCTCTTCTTCCAAATCTGCCCCCTCCTTATTTATATCTATATTTCTGTACGTGCCCTTATGTTATACAGTTTAGAAGCCAAATAGGTGTCAGGGAGGCAACCCAGAGATTTGCAAGACAAAAACCCACTACAATCATGAGTGGACACAGGATTCCCAGCGCCCAGAAGCCAGGAAAGCTGGAAGCATAGCAGCCCATCCAGCAGGATAGGGAGCCATGAGGTGACAGAGCCACTGCTGGAAACATCTGCCAAAGCAGAGCCAGGGCAAAATACCCTGGTTCCTCTCTCCCATCTTCCAATCTCCCTTAGGCCTCTTCTTGGCTGAACTGAGCTAGAAGCCTGGGAAATGCAGTCTACGTGGGTCAGCCTCCCGATCAGTCACAGAGAAGGACAAGGAATGAGTGTGAGAGCAAAGAGGCCAATGATTGACTGTCACTACTCTGAGCTGCCACCTACTTAGTCCACATAATGAACAATGTGTGAAATTCCTGCTTGCAGCATATTCACTATGAACATTTGAGTAAAGTCATAAATGGACCTTGGATTTAGACTAGACCCCTTCCAACTCTCACATTTTATTGTTAATCATTTTTAACACATCAAAGGGTAGCCCTCATGGCTCCCACTCACTGGGCACATTGACTGCCCTGTGCTGATCAAGTATAAATATTCCTTCTAAAATATTTTTTGAAAGAATGAAATCTTGCCGTCTGCAACAATATGGATGGACCTAGAGGATATTATACTACGCGAAATAAGTCAGACAGAGAAAGACAAATACATATGATTTCACTAATATGTAGAGTCTAAAAAACAAAATAAACTAACAAACAAAACAGAAACAAACCTATAGACACAGAGAACATTTTGATGGTTGCCAGATGGGAGGGGGATCGGGCGACAGGTGAAGGGGAGATTGAGAGGTACGAATAGGTAATTGTAAGGTGGTCTTGGGGATGCGGGGTATAGTGTGGGGAGTGTGGTCATTAGTTTTGTGATGGCTCGCGTGATGTCAGATAGGTGCTGGATTTGTCACAGTGAATATGAGTTATATAAGTGTTTGGTCGCTTTGTTGTATATCTGAAACTAGTATGATGTTGTATGTCAAGTGTAATTGAAAACTAAAAAATTATTAAAATAATAAAAATTGAAAAAATAAGAAAGAAAAAAGAAAGGAAGGAAGGGAGAGAGAGAAAGAGAGAACGAGGGAAGGAAGGAAGGAAGGAAGGAAGGAAGGAAGGAAGGAAGGAAGGAAGGAAGGAAGGAAGGAAGGAAGGAAGGAAAGGACGGAAGGAGGGAAAGAGAAGGGAAGGGGGAAAGAGAGAGAAGGAGGAAAGAGAGAGAGAGAGAGAGAGAGAGAGAGAGAAGAGGAGAGAGAAGAGAAGGAGAAGGAAGGAAAGGAAGGAAGGAAGGAAGGAAGGAAGGAAGGAAGGAAGGAAGGAAGGAAGGAAGGAAAGAAGGAGGGAAAGAAGGAAGGAAGGAAAGGAAGGGAGAAGGAGAGAGAGAGAGAGAGAGAGAGAGAGAAGAAAAGAAAGGAAGGAAAGAAGGAAAGAAGGAAGGAAGGAAGGAAGGAAGGAAGGAAGGAAGGAAAGAAGGAGGGAAAGAAGGAAGGAAGGAAAGGAAGGGAGAAGGAGAGAGAGAAGAAGAAAAGAAAGGAAGGAAAGAAGGAAGGAAGGAAGGAAGGAAGGAAGGAAGGAAGGAAGGAAGGAAGGAAAGAAGGAAGGAAGGAAAGGAAGGGAGAAGGAGAGAAGAGAGAGAGAGAAGAGAGAAGGAAAAAGAGAAAGGAAAGGAAGGAAGGAAGGAAGGAAGGAGGAGAGGGAGGAGAGAGAGGAAGGAGAGGAGAGGAGAGGAGAGGAGAGGAGAGGAGCGGAGAGGAGAGAGAGGGAGGGAGGAGAGGAGAGGAGGAGCGGCGAGGAGAGGAGAGGAGAGGAGAGGAAAGAGAAAGGGAGGGAGAAAGGGAGGGAGAAAGAGAGGGAGGGAAAGATGAGATGTTTATACTGGCTGTTTAGTGGGAATCGGATAATGCTTTTTTTTTTCTGCAACTTTATATTTTTCTGTGTTTCCTTATGAGTATTTGTTCTTAAAATCAGAAATAAATGGCCTTTCACTATGTACAAAAGAATTAAACTCACAACTGCGTTTATATAAAAATATTTTTTGAAACTCTGCTAATCACAGTGCAGGTACTGTGGCGAATAGGAAACAAGACAAGGCCCTGAGTACCATATGATCTCACTTATTTGCGGATTCTAAAGAAAAGAATAAGTGAATGAACTAATCAGAAACAGTTTGGGAGACAATGAGGAAAAACTGAGGGTTGCTAGATGGGTGGGGGGGGGTGGGGGGTGGGGGGGAGGGTGAGGGGATTGGAGGGCAGTCGGTGACCACAGGATGGCCACGGGGTTTGAAAATTAATCTGGGGAACGTAATTTGGTGGTTACCAGAGCGTAAGGGTGTTGGGGGGTGGGGGATGAGGGTGAGGGGGATCAAATGTACGGTGATGGAAGGGGAGCTGACTCTGGGTGGTGAACACACAGTGTGATTTATGGATGATGTGATACAGAATTGCACACCTGAAATCTATGTAATTCTACTAACAATTGTCACCCCAATAAATTAAAAATAAATTAAAAAAAAAATGTCATTGGGGTGATCGTCCAAATAAATCACTACTGTAGGAAAGTAGTTTAAAAGGTATGGAAAGGCAGATGAAAAAAAAACAAACGAGCAGTGTGCCAACCTGAAGGAGCAGCTTTGGGAGAAGTGCGGTTTATGCTGGTTGTAGAGGCAGGGTCGGGATTGGTTTGCCAGAGAGCAGCATCTGAGGAAGAACTATGGGGATAAATGACACCAAGTGACATGACAGTTTAGAAACTTTTGCCCACAGAAACGCATTTCGTAAGTTTTTAATGTTATCTTCCCCTCCTTTAGAGATCAACATGCTTCTGGATATTAACAGCTCCCTAATACCTAAGGTTGTGCTAGGCTCTTGGCGGGTGACAAGTACCTGACACACTATAATGATGATTTAAGTTCAAGTGTACTAAAAGAGCGTGGCTGCATTAACATGGGTTTGGGGTCTCTCCTTCCTTTACACTTTTGCTTTATCTCTGCTCTTCAGCACACAGCCGTTCAAGAATGTTTACTGAGCAGATTAAATTGACATGGCATACTGCCAAATCCAAAGGACACTACTTCATATGTATTTTATTTTATTCTACAACATTTGACACTGTTGACCTTTCTTCTCTACAGACATTTCCCTCTTGGCTTCCTTGACAGCACACTGCCAGGATTTCTCCCCCACTCTAGTGTTCATTCTCAGTCTCCTTCAAGTGTGCTTCTCTCTCTACTTTAATTTTAAATGCTGCTCCCCAGGGATTTGGTCTCAGGACTTTTCTCATCTCATGCTACTTATCTCTCTAACAATCTTATTCCTCACCCACAACTGTAGCTACCCCGCATGTACACATTTGGCCCCAAATTTATAGCTTGAGCCCCAACTTTTCAGTTAAGATCTTGACCCAACTGGTTATTGGGCATCTCTAACTGAATGCTAAAAAAATGTCTTAAGTAAGTCCTGTGGATTGTACATTCTAAATGCACATTCTAAATATTCCTCTAATCCACCCTTCCTTTTTATTTTCACTAAAAATGAATTGTCATTTCTTGTCTGGATTTCTCGCTGTTGTTTCCCTTCCTCCAATTTTACCCTTCACTAGAATATGGCATAAATTCTAGTTTCACTGCTTCCTGACCTTCCTGAAATACAAAGCTGGTCGCCTTACTCCTCTGCCAAATCATGCTTTGAAAGGTCATGTAGTGAGCCCCCAACCTTCCCACCCCAACATTTGCAGGGCCTGGGGTAGGAGTAGAAATGGAGGTCCACTTACCATATATCTAACTATTTGAAATCTATTAACCAAGCTAACAAGCTGTTAAATATATTCTGTTTTCTTAACTTGACAAATATACTTTCATAATTGGGAATGCCTGGTACAAATTTATACTTCTCATGCTCTGCAACGTTCCCCGCCAGCACTTAGCTGCACAGGAAAAGGTTTCCTCTGCCACAGGGTCCTCTTTTCTTCTCTCATCCTGGGCTCCATATAGCATGACAGATGTCTCAGATACAATGCAGACACTCCAGCCCACAATCTCAACCTCTGCCCACATTCTCCCCAAACAGCTATCTCTTATCTACCCCTCAGGCCTAGCAAATGAACACAGATGTCCTCAGGATGATAGGCCCAGGATAGAGGCTGTGCAGACCTGGAATTCCAGGACCCAGGTCTCTCAAAAGGTCACCTGGTTTAAAAGGGAGACGGCAACATGAGGTGAATGAGTCTAATCCCTTGGCCTTGCAAACTTCTTACCCCATATCGAAGGAATATAACTAGGCTCTAGAACATGATTTATGCCATATTCTAGTTTTCTACTTACTTATCTATTTCTCTCATTACACTGTGACCTATTTAAAGGGACTCTGTCTTTCTTTTTTTTTTTTTATTACTACATCTTTTCATTGGTTGTCTTTATACTAGATAATGTATGATGTCTGACAATTAAGTTTGCAAACTTATTGCAATGATGTTGCTAAACCTTTTTGATATCAGAAGGATTATTCATTATGAATTTGTACAAACTGAACAAACAGTTAACCAAGTTTACTATTTGGAAGTGCTAAAAAGTCTGCACAAAAAAGTTAGATGAAAACGACCTGAACTTTTCATCAACAATTCAAGGCTTTTGCATCACGACAGTGCACCATCTCACACTGCACTGTCTGTGAGGGAGTTTTTAGCCAGTAAACAAATAACTGTATTGGAACACCCTGCCTACTCACCTGATCTAACCCCCAATGACTTCTTTCTTTACCCAAAGATAAAGGAAATATTGAAAGGAAGACATTCAGGACACCAAGGGTAATACGATGACAGCTCTGATGGCCATTCCAGAAAGAGTTCCAAAATTGCTTTGAAAGGTGGACAAGTTGCTGGCATCAGTGCACAGCTTCCCAAGAGGAGGACTTCAAAGGTGACCATAGTGATATTCACAAATGAGGTATGTACATGCACTTTTTCTAGGATGAGTTCGTGAAATTAATTGTCCATATAACTCTCAGAGTACACAAAGATTGTCCAAGAGAAATACAGGCACATGGACCATAATTTCATGGGAATCAATTTCTAGGTCTTCAACTTTCATAATTATATTTTTCCTAAAATTGATTTGCCTGAGAACTCACCTGTGTTTTTCTTTTCCATTTTCCCTTCCAAGGATGCCCTTCGCTATCTTTACCATATAAAAGTAAACCTCCCCCCACCCCCACTCCATCCCAAGCCTTTCTGTCATGCATTACCCCAAGGAAGGGTGTTACATTAGTCCAGGGAGCCAGGCGGTGAGTATAAATACCCCCACGGTTTTAAGCTACCACCATGGTGGCTGATTCTAGCTACAACCTGATGTCACTGAGCTCAGAGTTCGAAAGAGATGAGCGTAACTAACTCCTGCAAATTAGCACACCACTGTGCTCTATGAAAACTTTTAATAGTCGTCTTAAGTACCCCATAACACAATAGGAGTGGGGGCAGATATTCTTTGCAACCTTAGCTCCATTACTTGTGAGCCCTTACCAACTTACTTGAACTTTCTATATTTTTTCAACAGTATATTCTATTTAATAATACTTATGGTGTAGTATTATTCAAAGTATGTGAAAATGTTTAGCAGCATACTTGCCACAGAGAATTTGTAAATGTCAGTGATGTTTCTCTTTTGTTTTGTCCCCTTCTAATGGCTGCCTACACTGCTAGACTGAGCTAATTATGAAAGAGAACGTCCCCCTCTTCTTTCCCTTCTCCCCAGTTTTTCCCCCTTCCTCATGCCCCTGCCCTTCTGTCCCAGCCTGAGCACAAGGTCCCAGGCCTTTTTGTAGAGTCCTGACTACCTGGGGCATCTATTCCATGGTATTCCTTAAAGGGCCCAGGCTATGCATACTCCTATCTCCTTCTTCCCAGCAAAATATCTGAAATTCTGTTACCAATTCTTCAGTATAGCCATGTGGTTAAGAGATATTGTGGAAAATAAGATCATTGCTTGTCATTAATTAAGGTTTGAAAATATGGATGCCAACCCAAGTTGGACATGCATACACCATAATTTCTTTTCTGGCCCTCAAAAAACGTAGTCTTGCTGCATCATAGAAAAATACAAAACGAGATGACATATTGGACTTTCCTTAAATAATGAAACAAGCTGGTCATAGCAAAATGTTAAAATCTGTTGCACTGATTTACCATTGAGTCACAGATTGGCAAAATTCAAGAGCTATGTATAGAATGAACTGATAACAAACTTGGAAATGGGTCATACATTTCATAAATCACAAGGGTTTAAATCATAAGGGTATCATCAGTGTCCACAGTTTTTTAACTTTTCTTCTAGATTAGGTGACATTTGGCTCTCTCAAACTGGAGACAGTTTGTTTCCCAGAGTGCTATAACTGTAGAAAGACAAATCTTTTCATCACTGTTTACTAACCATATAAATTTAGGCAAGCTTTTTAATATCTCTAAATTCTATATTCTATTACAAAGAGGAATATGTAAAATAGAGATAATAGTACTTAAAATAAATGCATACTATTTATCGGGTGTCAGACATTATTCAAAGAATGCTACATGAATTAAGTTATGTAGCCTCACAATAAATTCATTGATGTAGGTGATTTTGATTAGCCCCATTTTGTAGATGAAGAAACTGAAGCACTGAGAGCTTAAGCAACTTTACCAAGATTACACTATTGGTAAGTATCAATGCCATGATTTTAACACAAACTTTATACTTTCAGAAACAAGTTGGTTATTAAGCCATATTACCTCTCCTAAGGCTCCTGAAGGTTTGTTGATTAAAAGATTAAATGAGATCTTCCATATGAAGTATTTAGCATCATGCCAGTAGGCTGGTCTCCAAGGTTGCCATTTTGTAAAACTCTAAGGGACATCATTCATCTTGGTTCCCAGGAACGCCATACATATTAAATGGAAACCCAGAACGGTGTTGTGCAAAGCAGCCATCCATCTGTTCTCCCAGAGATGACATTAAGTGATGATGACTTCATCAGATAACATCCTCCTGTCACTGCATTTGCTCAATGTCATTCCTCCCCAACCAGGCATGTTGGGGACACATGCAAGCAGGACAGGAAAGGTAGGAAAGCTGTCAAATGGTGTCCTGCCTCAGGGGACCACAGTGCACTCAGAGCTCTAGGGGATGTTCTGCATTATGAGAGAAACCACGACACTCTCCACCTACACGCATGACCCACTAACACAAAATAGCGCACTCTCAATGTGAGACCACAGTACATTCCTTTCAATGGCATTAAATCTTTGTCATTTTCCACAAGCACTGTGATAACAAGCAAGTACTGCAGGGAAATCAGTGTAGAACAGGAAATGAGAGCGCCATTGTCTAATCTGATTTCAAAGTTTGAGAAATTAAGTAGGACCCAACAGGCACATTATTGCCCTGGTAAAATAGTGTGATTAAAGAATGAATAAAAACGTTTTTTTCTCTCAATGTATGTTATTACCTTTTCAACCAATCACTAAATTGTTAGCACATAAATATGTATTAAGTTATGTGGACCTAACTCCTCAATAAGTGGCAAGTTCAGCTCACATATTTCCAAATTGGTACCTAAAGTGGACCTCTCCATCCATACCATGCCATTGGGTGTTCCACTTGGCGCTGGAACACCATGAAAAATTTCTGAGACCCCGAGGGCCCCAGAAACTGAGAGTTTGGTAACAGCTGGTATAATCCCTTTACATCTTTTATTATCGTTCCGAAACCTAAGCAGTAAAGTGAAATTAATGTTCCCAAATTACAGATATGGGAACTAAGGAGTCGAGGAGCAACAGGACTCGGCTGAGATCACAAAGTCTAAGTAGTGGATCCAGGGTTCAAACCGAGCTTTCTGACTCCAGAGCTACCGCACTCAATCACTACACCACACCTCCATCCAAATACACAGATAAGTCTGTCCAGGCAGACTCTGTACAAAGTGGCTACTTTTTCACGGAGTTGAACCTCACCCCCAACAAAGAAAAACCAGGATATGTTTGCCTGCCATCTTGTCTCAGGACATATTTGCTCAGGCTCTCAAAACTATTTGCTGAAATAATCATTTTGCTGAAATCACAGGCTTTAAGCCTCTGAAAACTATGTGAGTGCTCTGGATGAAAGTCACCTTGTACCAAGCAAAAAAAATCAAAGACTGTCTAAAGAGGCAGCTCAAGTTCATCAACTCTATTGACTTGCTCAATAAACATTACTGAGTGCACAGGCCCCTGTCTGAAGGAGTCTGTATAGAAATCCCAGATAAAACAGCAGAATTTCATAAACTGTTCCAAAAGCAACATGACCCATCCATTTTTGACATGTCTTTAAAATCTGAAATGCAGTCAAGCTACTGCAAACTAATGCAGAATGGGAGCTACGTATCGCCATAAAAAGTCTCTAGGGAGCTAAAAGCTGAGGCAGGCATCAGCAATCCTGGTGGCATATGATTTGGAATGAGGTTCTGCCAGTCTTGGGGAGCCCTAGAGAGACAGACCCAGATTCAAGGTCCTCCAGGGGTCTTGAGGTAGAAGGTGCCCCTGTTCTCCCTGCCTGAGCCTCTGAAGTTATAGGTTGTAACTTGCTCTAGAGGGGAGCAAAAGGAGTCAGAACACTAAGGAAATGGGCATCGGTAAACTGGTGCCACTCCGTTTCTTTCTACCTTCATCATTCCATTCATTATCAGCTTCTATCGCACCCATCATGCCAAAGTCCCTCTTGGATAGTTTTTAACTGCTGCTGTGCATGCAACAGCCAAGGGTACAATGCAAGTATGGCAAATCATTCTCCAAGTGAAACTGCAAAGCTTTAAAAAGACTGAAGATTGGGAGAATCCACCTAACATAATGTTGGAAAAAGATTCAAGTATTACATATTGAATATTACACATTGACAAATGTGGATCTCGCAGTTAAACTGGTTAGTAATTGAAGAAGAAGAAAATCAACAAGGGTTAAGTCAAGAGAAGACTGCAAAAGAGAATGGTTTGAATATCAAAAGATTGAGCAGCTCTGAGAAATTTGATGGTATCAAAGGGTTTTGGTGTTTTGAGGTTTCATTTTTTGTGGGTTTTTTTTTGCCAAAATGTCTGTACTAGTTACTGTAGTGCCAAAATCAACATTAAGTTGATCATATTTTTAACACAAATTTAATCATATGTATTTTGCAAAAATGTCAACACAATATACCTCCTAACAGTGCATAGTTGCAATTATGTCTACATTTTAGTTGATATGATTAAATTGATTGATTTTCATAATTTTAGATGAGTTTTCTTCAAGGTAAATCTCAAACAAATTTGTTTCTTTTTAAAATGTTTTCTATGAAATTTTGGTTCTCTATGAAATAGATCAGTTTAAGTGGCATTTTCCTCCCACTAATGATCAGATCTTAACATTAAGACCTGTAGGCAACCGGCCATCGTCACTTTGAGATCCCCACTCACCAGGTCCTATAAAAACTTTTCTCCTTTTCTCTGGGAAATTGTGATAACTAGTGTATCTGTGGAGTTGTCCAGAGGAACAGAACCAATAGGATAGGTACATGTATAAAAAGAGATTTATTTTAAGGAATTGGCTCATGCAAATGTGGAGGCTTGGCAAGCCCAAACTCTGATGAGGGAGGCTGGCAGCCTGCAGAATTAGTAAAGAGTTACCATTTGAGTCTAAAAGCAGTCTGCTGTAGACCTAAGAAGGGTGGATGTTGCAGACAAAGTCTGTTGACAATGTGCAAGAGAATTCCCTCTTGTTCAGGAAAGGAGTCAGCCTTTTCCTCTATTCAGTAGTTCAATTGATTGGATGAAGCCAACCACATTATGGAGGGAAATCTGCTGTACTCAGAGTTCACTGATTTAAATGTAAATCCCATCCAAAACCATTCTCACAAAAACACCCAGAATAATGTTTGACCGAATATCTGGGCACCGTGGCCGAGACAAGTCGACACATAAAATTAACCACCACAGATACTATAGGCTGGAAGTGACAAGACCAAATTAATATCTTTAAGTAGATTCTGGGACTTCCAGGGAGGAGCATCCTGCAAAGAAGTTCTGAGAAACAGATGCAGGCTTAGCCTCTCCCCTGGCACATACACCAATTGTAGGTGCGAGAGTGAGAGAGATTGTTAACAATGTCAGGAGGCAGGCTATTGCTTTTACATATAATCATTAGAAAACTGTAGAGTGATAGACAGCCAAGGCATCACACACCTCTTAAACGCCATTGCAAAGTCTTTTGGATCCATCCTACCTCTTTTCCAGCTGCTTCTAAGGTGACCAGGTCAGCTCAGTCTTTGACAAACTTCAACAGGGACAACTGGAAAGAGCCTCTCCTTGGGTCTGTTGAGCATAGCTCTCTCCTTCCTGCCTGGGATTTCTCTGACATCCAGAGTGGGCTACCCAGCAAAACCCACTGAGAACTCATGCATGTGCACTTAAGAAGTGAGAGAAAATTAATGCCCTGGGGGCCAGCCATGGTCAGTAGGGAATGAGCTCCCAGACACATTTCAGAAGGGTCCCTCAAAGGGAGAACCACCTGTACCGGTAGTGAACTTCATGAAAAATGTTCCTGGTATTTCATTCCCTCTTCCCCCGTACTCTTGTTCCCTAGGATTGCATTCCCAAGTAAACCACCTGCCTTACAATCCTTAATCTTAGGCTCTGTTCCTGTATATAAATCAGAGGTTAAAATCTTTCCTCTGCATTTGTAAGGAAAGATTTAAGTTAAGCATTATAGTCTATTGATTACCAAATAATAGGTTGAACATTATTTTATCCCATGCCACAAAAAAACTATGATTGAACAAGGCATACATACATGGAGAAGCTGGTAGAATTGAAATATAAACAAGTTCAAGAGTCCATGAAAAACAATAAACACATTTCATTTTATAAGTCTCTCAGTTCTCCTAATCTGAATAGCTGTTTTAACAATCTCCACTTAATTGCTAATGTGTACACTGTGACACTCTTTCCATTATTCCAGAATTACATTGGTCTCTTCTGGCTTTATATCTGGCCAAATTGCTCCCTTGACTTAGGAGATTTCCAGGAATCCAATGATGCTCCTAATTATTAATTGGTTGCTGCAGACCATATAGAAACAGCTTATTCTTTATATCCACAAATCCCCCAAAAGACATAATTATGATTACTTATTAAGGACCCAGAAAAATAGATTTTAAAACACATTTTAAAGGCTACCATGTTTCCCTGAAAATAAGACCTAGCTGGACAATCAGCTCTAATGCGTCTTTTGAAGCAAAAATTTATATAAGACCTGGTATTATATTATATTATATTATATTATATTATATTATATTATATTATATTATATTATATGACCCAGTCTTATATTATAGTAAAATAAGGCTGGGTCTTATATTAATTTTTGCTCCAAAAGACGCATTAGAGCTGATAGAATGGCTAGGTCTTATTTTCGGGGAAACACGGTAGGAAGAGAGAGAATAAATAGCCTAAAAGATCAAAACTAGTGAGAGTCAGAGATTGCCAAATTCATTAATCCAACCATTCATTCATTCATTCATTCAATATTGTGCCAGCTATTATGCAAGCTAATAGGAAAGGACCTGGGATCCTCCCAGGAACCCAGTCAAAAGTGAAAGGGACTTCCATTTTAATGTGATTCTTTTGGACTTGCCAATCATAAAAACCTACTGCCTAACCACAGGGCATAGTAGGTGACCCAGCCTGACTATTTCCCCGGTCAAGAAACTGGTTCAGAGGCAAGCATGTGACAAGCTGGCCCATCAAAGCGCTCAGGGTTTTTATTTGGAAGGTAAAACAGAGGGGGTCTTGACTTTTGTGTCACAGAGTTGGAAGAGTATGAAGTGGGCCCTCTTCTCTGCCACCAAGAGAAAACTCGTGCGCGGGGGTGAGAGATGGACAGAGGCAGATAATTATCATTTTTAAAATATCTGCACCTTTCATGCCTGAGGGCTGTTCAACGCAATTCATTTCAGTTATATGAGTTTAAAATTCCATTTTATACTCACGGTAAATATGGCTGTCACACTCAGTTGGAAGGGTCCTAACCGTGTCCTATGGGAAAAGACAGTTGTGAGAAAAATCTCTTTACTCTTTGTTTTCTAGGAGGGGGTGTTTTTCCAAAACACTTCTGGCCCCTCTCTATGCCTTTCTTTACTTCATTTCAGAGGATGTTGATCAACTCATCTGATTTGTAAATTTAAGAAGAATGAACAGGACCTACTTAGCCAACTACTTTCTTTTGTCTTCTTGGGAGCAAGCCGCCTGCAAGTGAGGGGAATTCTCTGACCCTTTGTGCTGCAAGTTTTACCCCAGGGGACCCTCAGTGGGTGAGGCCTGCTTGGACTAGGCCTGTCATGACTTGCTGGGGAGAGGGGTAAAATATCCATAATTCCAGAGTTTAGTAAAAGTAGTCCCACATTCCTACCAAGAGAATCACATCCTCCAATCTATCTTTGAAATAATAATAATAATAGCAACAACAATAACAATAGTTGATACACACTTATTACTATGTGCCAATCATTGTTTTTCCTCTCAATTTCATATCATTTATATATATAAAAATTCTCACAGCAACCTTTTGAAGTAGGTATACTCTCATTATTCCGGTTTTCTATTTAAGAATATATGACACAGATCAGGGGTGTCCAAACTGCAGCCCGCGGGCCAACTGCAGCCCGCAATCCATTTTTAATTGGCCCGCAGCAAATTCCAAAAATGTATTTAGTTTACTTAAATAAACCAGGTGAGGCAATACGTACTTCACCTCGAGTGAGTGGCCCGGCTGTTTGTGTATTTTACCGCATACGGCCCTTGGTGAAAAACACTGAAAAAGTTCGGACACCCCTGACATAGATAATAGATGCAACTATCCCTAGATTATACCAGCAAAAGTGGCAGACCTGGGATTCAAATGCAGTCCATGTGGCCTGGAGCTCATGATTTAACCACTATTCCATGTATTACATGTACTAAAGGAGATACATTTGCATACTCTTTTATCGTAAGTCTCAGTTTGTTCAAAGGATACTCATTATAGGATTCCTTAAAATTCATGACACTTATTTAATCACAGGTTAAGGATGATTGCTACATTGAAATTATACCTTTACTATTCCCAATAGTAAAGTTCAGTGAATACAGATCAGCTTCCATTTAATATGTCATATTTATAGTATAGTAAACCTACACTAGCCGGGAAAATTCAGCTTCGCAGGCCACAAATTCCTTTCTCTTGATCAACAAAGAAGTCAACTCTGCAATTTTTTTTAGTGGGCTTTAAAAGTTTCACTGCTGATTTTTATGATGCCTGTCATAAACTTTTGAATACTTCAACAGATACAGTGTGACATTATACATGTACCAGTTAGTTGAGCTTCATTCTAAAGCAGTCAGTTGTCCTAAGGGAGAATGAATAGTCTAAAAGTGGTCAGTGAGGAATATATGGAAAGGCTGAACTTCAGAGGCAGCTATCACAAGAGCTTCTGCTAATCCAACCTCCATCAACACCTCAGGGGTTGATAATTAACAGAGCAAATGTCAGAAACGAATTTTACCTGGTGGAAAGGGTGGTCTATTTGCTAGCATAGTGAATGCTAAAAATGGGCGTTCCTTGGTGAAATTAAAGTTAATGAAGATAAATCAATTGGCTAACAGTTCAAAACAGGATATAAGGGTCTGACACCAGACAATGACCTCCATTCTTAGGGATGGACCCTGGGGCTTGATCTCTTAACAATCTTATATCCAGCCATTTTCTTAGGAGGATTTTCCACTGACTGACAGCAGTAATAAGAATGCTGCCTAGTGCTCGCTTCAGCAGCTCATATACTAAAAAAGAATGCAACCTCTAGAATGTTGTTGTAGCCACCTTAAGTGAACTGTCCTTGTGCTGTGTGGTTTTGATGGGATACATAAAGGACATGGACCTTCAAACAGGTTTATAAAATGGTTCATGTTAGCTTGCTAACATGTTGACTTAATAAATGTCTGCTAGATGTGGAAAGACTTAGTGGGAGTCTTGCTTTCTTTATAACTTTAGTAGCAAGGTTTTCGGATCATAGCCAACCTGCCTCCATAGCTGGCTACCATTATCTACTGAAGAACAGAGTATAATCAAACTGAATTAAGTCAGCTGTAATACAGATAATGGGAGAAAATTGGCATTTTCTTTAATTCTCAAATGAATCTATAATTTGCAAAATAGTCGTAAATCCCTAACTGCACAAAAGCTACGATGAAGTGATTGTGGTAGATTTCCATCCCTCACCTGAGGAGGAGATGCACGGCTCACTATATACCGGGTTTCCCTGAAAATAAGACCTACCCGGAAAATAAGCCCTAGCATGAGTTTTCAGGATGACATCCCCTGAACATAAGCTCTAATGCATCTTTTGGAGCAAAAATTAAATAAGACCTGGTCTTATTTTCAGGGAAATATGGTAGGTCCATCTTCCCTACTGAAGGGCGTTGTCTTATAATGTGATCTTTCCCCAAGGCCAGAACCTGATATCCTGAAATATCACAAAGAGTTCCAATGAGGAAACAGTTGATAAGCTCTCGAATTCAAAACTGTGTTCTAGTGGAATTGTTGTCGATCTGTGACAATATGCATCCCACTCATGACTTCTTCATGCTTCATATAATAACAAATACCAGGACAAGAGGTACATGAGAATTCAAAATGTGTAGTTAGTTGAACCCTTGATCATCACTTTACCTGCAGCACTGTAAGGCATAAGGAGTCATAGCATTCCTAAGAAATTTCTTTGAACAGAGTGTCTGGTAGACTGAATAATGGTTCCCCTAAAGATGTCCATGAATCCATCCCCAAAATCTGTGACTATGTTAGGTTACCTGGCAAAGGGGAATTAAGGTTGTCAATCCAATGAATTTGTGATGGAGAAAGTATCCTGGACTGTCCAGGCAGATCCAATGTAATTCCAAGAGTCCTTATAAATAGAAGAGGGAGGCAGAAGAAGGAGAATTAGAGACGTGGCAGTAGGGGTCTCAGCCTGATATTGGTGGCTTTGAAGATGGAGAAAGACGTCATGAGCCAAGGAGTATAGGCAGCCTCAAGAAGCTGGAAATGGTATGGAAATATATTCTCCCCTAGAACCTCCCGAAGGAATGCAGACTCACTGTGGTTTTAGCCCTATAGACCCGTTTCAGAGTTTTGACTTCAAGAACTGTTAAGATAAAACATTTATGTTGTTCTATGCCACTCAGTTCGTAATTTGTTATCGCAGCAATAGAAAACTAATACACGGGGTGAAAAGAAATAAGAAGTATGACCATCCACTCCCAATAGCCAGGCCCCACATTTTCTGCACTGTTATGCTTCCTGGGAGTGTGATTGCTATGACTGCATCACCAGGCTCCCTTGCCTTCTGGCTTCGGGATATCAGAAGGGAGTGGTGAGCAGTGTCAGGATGTTTCTTCCCCCACTCTCTACTTCCATGCCATGATATTTGCAGTGGCTGCACTCCCCTAAAACCGCAGTTCTCATGGGCAGCCCTCATCCACAATGAAGCCCATCAGGCTCTGGTTACACTATTTCCTCCCTGTGCCCCTTCACCTTGTAAATTTTACCTCTTAACAATAACTGAAACCTAGCTGAAGTCATTTAAAGGATCGGTGGCAAATTTGACCGTGTAGGTGATCTGAAATTCTGAACTCCTGCCCTACTTCTATCATTACATAAAATCCCCTCTCGAAAGAAAAATTAAGCCTTTTCTGGAAAATGTTACAACTGTATATCCATTTGGGCCAATCCCAGCTCTCTGACCAGCCTTAGGGCACAGCAGAGTTAATATTAAATCTCTTCTCTTGTTTCTGTCTAAAAAAATTAGCTTAACACTCCCACTAGTAAAACTTCACATGCTACGGAAATAAAAATAAAGAGGGATTATGCCTTCTTTATTGCCTACAGAATGCCAGGGGAGGTTTTATTTAAGAGAAACTAAATAAAATGAATGTGAGAATTATTATCAAAGAAAGCCTTACTACTTTGAAATTTTTCTCTTCTTTTAAGTATTTCTTAGCTGTTCTGAAACCTTTAATTTTTTTTTTTTTTTTTTGCATCCAATGCAATGTTTTGGTTAGTTAAACTTCACTATATAAACGTTCACAATGGAACTAACAGAAAAGGGCACACAGTTTGTTGTGTATTTTATTAAACCAATTAAAGAATTTATGGAGAGAAGAAATCAAGTTAACTACCATAGGAAACAAAAAGGAAAACAAAGTCTTTTGTACTTGAGCCAACTTCTGCATAGTTTCACAGGTGCCCCACAAATGTGATGTCATTTTGATCGGTGCAACCTCTCTCCCACAAAGACAAATGAAAGAGCTCCTTTTAAAATAACCCTTGCACCTCACACAGGTGGTCACATCTAAAATAAACCTGCAGACTATACCTCAGAAACAGTTTTCTGAAGAAATGGTCTTTCAGGGCTGCCCAAGCACAAAAAAAAAGAAAGAAGGAAGGAAGGAAGGAAGGAAGGAAGGAAGGAAGGAAGGAAGGAAGGAAGGAAGGAAGGAAGGAAGAGAAAGAAAAGTACTGCTGAATATGCTGACTGCTCTATTGAAGAAAAATGAAGAACACATTTTTTCTGCTCTGACCAGAGTGAAAGGCATGGTCCTCAACAGGTAGTTTTATAGTCTACCAAACATGAAGTAGTCTTTTCTTGAATTTTAAAAATTGATTCTTAATTGGTTCTGAGTCCAAAAACTGACTCACGTCTAGAAGGCGGGCAAGGGATCATGCCTTTTTGGGGTGACCGCCCTCAGTCTCCTGATCATCCGTCCTTAGTTTCTTTTGATAGTACAGCTTCAGTACTGTCCTCTTGGCTGCCCTTTGATTGAACCTTTAGAGACACCATGTTCTATTAACCATCTCCAAAACTCTCCGGGGGTCAGGGTCCTGGAGCTGGTCCTCCAATCTTGCCCCTCATTACAATATTGGGGTCCACAAGATAACAGAGGGTGCCAAAAAAATGTATATACATTTTAAGAAAGGAAAAAACTGTATTAATTGTAATACTCAATATAAACCGATAATAAAAGATGAACATAAGTCACGTTCAACTTCTGCAATTACAAGAGGTGCTCAAAGTGATTACCGTCAGTATCCAGATATTTGTGATTATGGCGAGTTAGTGCTTGAGCAAAGATAATACCTCTTCAAATGTGTATACATGTTTTTGGCACCCCCAGTATATACCACCACCCTGCCTCTGTTGTCTTGAGGTCCTACCATAGCAGATCTGCTTTGGCTGGGAACCTCCTACCCCACTCTGGAGTTCTGCTTCTTTCATGGCTGGATTGGGCTTTCTCTGCTCTTCCACTGTAGAATGTAAGCATTATTTTATACGCTGCCAAGGAAACCCTCTGGCTTTCCTACTTAGCTTTTAATTGCCAATTAAATGTGCTCAACTTGTTGTTACCTTTTTCCAGAGCATCAACTGAGGTTAACAATAGCCATCCAATTCCATTACCTTTATAGTTACTATTTCCAATACAATTACTATTTCTCAAATGCTGGAAACATACGTGATCTAATGCATTTCCTTCCAGTTGTATACCATTCGAATTCACCTCCAGGGAAAGTTCTAGCAATTGCAATGTTTGCTATCTTATGCCAGGGGTTCACAGACTATCAGTTTGGGAGTCTCCCGGATGATTGAGTGCGGGTGCAAGGGATCCAAAATCCCATCCCCTGTTTGCTTTCTTGGGTTAAGTGCAGGTTGGGTTTCACAGGAAGCTGATGCTGAGACAGAAATGAGCATGTAGGAGGTTTGTTAGGGAGTTCTCTTGCATTCAATATCTGTGGAAGGGAAGGAATAGAAGCAGGGTAGATGAGAGAGAGCTATCAAGATGTGATGTGGTCTCATCAGAATGCCTGAGCTGACCACGTGAGGCCTTTTAAAGATGGACTGACCCAGAGTGTCCCATGTTGGTCTACCTGTCATTTGTTTTCAGCTTCCCTGGGAAGAGAGTGTGAACTTAGTTGAGGAGGCTTCAATCTCCCTAGGGGACTGACAGCCAAGGGCTATCTACAGGTGATATTCCCAGAGCTGAAATGATAAATCCTTTAATCCTGAATAGGGCTGTGGGAAGCACGTTCCAATTTTCCTCCCAGTAATTTAAAACTTTAATCATTATATAATGATCCTGTAACTCTATTAATGCTCTTCTCTTAAAGTTTATTTTCTCTGCTATAATATAACTACATAATTTATATATAGTTTATATTTTTTGGTTTCTATTTGATTGGTATGTAATTCTCTATTGTTGTACTTAAAACTTTTCTGGTGTGTTTTAAATGTGATCTTGTAAACAGTATATGTTTGGATTATTTTTAATCCAACCTTGATAATTTGTGCCTTTTACTAGAAAGCTCAATACATTTATAATTATCATTATTGATATACTCAGGTTTATTTCTGCCAATTTAGTTGTTTGGATTTTTTTTGTTTTTATTGTCTCAGTGTTTGAGCACTCATTTTTCTTTCCTTTCTTGACATTTGCGTTGCTTTCTTGCCTTTTTAAAAATTATATATTTTCTTCTATTATTTAGAAAATATGTATCCCCTATTTATATTCATTTAATTAATGTTCATGCAAGTTTTATATTTAATGCAATCTAAATGTAGTAAATAATGTTTCCTTCCTCACAAAAACACATAGAATTCAGTATGTTATAAACTTAATCACTCCTCCTAGTTTAAATGATTTATTTTCTTTAGTATTTTTATCTCTTGTTTTTTTTTAACTCTACAAATTAAATCTTAAAATTATTGTTTTATAAATTCGGTATAGGTCATTTTTCTTTTATATCTTCTAAGATCTTTGTCTCAGATATTCAGTTTAACTAAACTATGTCTAGATGAATATGTTATTTTATATTTCTTGAATTTGTGGATTTTATCAATTTTTGAAAATGATGAGGTAAATTTCTTTGCATATTTTCTCTTAGTAATGTTCTCTATTTTCTTTCTGGAACGGCAAATCATCTCTTGCTAACCTCCATGTCATTTATTCTCTCTTCATTTATACACGGTGGAAATTCTCCATAATGTATATATTTTAAAAGATGATGCTTGATAATGTCAGCTATTCCAGCAAGATAAGAACCAAGAAATAGTCATCAAATTTGGCAACTGGGAGGTCACTGGTGACTTTGGAGAACAGTGAATGAAAAAAGCTTTACTGCAAAGGAATCAACAGGAAGAATGTGAAGGCAATGAATATAGACCTCTGTTTTTCAAGGCATTTGGTAGAGAGAAATAAAAGTGAGACGGGGTAAAATAGATAGAAGGAGTCTTTTAGGATAGGCAAAATCTAGCTGTGTGCTCTGACAGGAATAAAATGAGCCTGATAAAAGAAAGAAATTAAAGCTGTAGTCCAAAGGAGGGATAATTGATGGGTAATATCCCAGAGAGGCTGTGAGAAGATGGGATCCAGGACTTCCCTCCAGTCTTTTTTCCACAAAGCAATCAAAGTAACCTTCTTGGTTTTGTTTTACCATAGTTTGGAATTATTATCATAAATATAATCCATATTCAATGAACAAAATTCAGAAAATACAGAGAAACAAAACAAAATTTACAGCATGGGCAATCTCATTTTTCTATATATCTGCCCAGGCCTTTTGCTATATGTTTGTTATATAAATATTAATGTATATATTAACATATATACAAATGAACACATAAATGTGTGCATACTATGCAATCAATTTTTGGAATCTGATTTTTCTCATTTAATGAATGGTGAATGTCATCCTATATCAATAAGCAGAACGATATTTTAACAAACAGAAACTAGACTTTATTACCTCCTCTGCTTATTAAAATATTTCACTCCCTGAATATTGCATTTAGGAAAAAAAAAAAATCCAAGCTTCATAATTTGACCCAGAGTGACCTGGCTCTGGCCTCGCCTTATACCACTTTTGCCTTAATCACTTTTGCTTCTTCCATTCCTCAAGTACACAAAACTTTCTTGCATCAGAAGCTGCTCCTCTACTCAGATTGTCCTTCTCTAGGATCTTGCATCACTGGATGCTTCTGATCCTTTGGGTCTAATTTACCTCTTCCCTTTCCAGTCAAATGAAAGTTGGATTCCCTGTTGGTGACCATATGTCCCCACCTGCCTGGCATAGTCCTGGTTTTCACCTGTTGTTCTGACATAATAATTAATAATGCTTCCTCTCACTCTCACAAATGCCCTACTCATAAGACCCAGTTTTTTCCCTTCATAGCAGTGATCATAATTTGTAGTTATGAATTTGTCTCTTTGTTGAGTTGTTTGCCATGTGTCATCTGTTAGCCAATAATCTCAGTGAAAGTGGGAAATAAGTTAGTTCTCCACCATACACCTATAGTCCTTGGGTTTTGAGGGCAAAGGTAAACATTTTTTGGTTGAAGGAACAAAGATGAGAAAAGGTTATGGGAGATTTTTAGTTAAAAAAAAGATACAAGAAATGTTGACATAGAAAGTTGGAGTGTTAACTGCCTCAATAAAATATGAGAATGGGGACAGGGGTGGGGAGGGAGAGTGCAGGGGATAGAAAGTAGGCCAAAGTGGCCTGAAGAAAATTAAAATATTTCAGAATTCCACACATAAGAGGAGCAATTGATTTTTATAGTTGTTAATGAAGATATCTTTACCTAATGTTTTTTAAAAATGAAGATGAGACGACTACATGGTGCTCAGATACAAACTGAAATTTGGAAACTATCCAAAACTCACTGTTCTCTCACAAAGAAACCTACAACAGGACATCAAGATGATGACAAATCTCCACCAGCCTAGCCTACTAGTGGCTGAGCAGACCCGACTGGGGGCCATTATCCTGACTTGGGTACCTCACATACTTGGCAGAGGCAGCTGGAATCCTTAATCCCAAAACACAGCCCCCACTCGCACAGTAGACCACCTCCAGCCAGCTCAGGGCTGTCCAAGCTGCAAGCCCAGGTGGCTCCAGCCAATCAGCAACGCCCATGGTCCTTCTTTTCTTAATGTGGAAGAGAAATTGTGAGCTTATAGTGTTCAAAGCCTTGCCTGCCATCTCCCTACTCCAATCTCCTCCCAGGGACCAGGGTGGCATCAGCATCCCTGCTTTGCAGAACTTCCCCACTCAGAGCTCAGCTCTGCTCTCTCATCTTTATTATTTTTTCTTTAACAATAATATTCTTTAAAAGGATTTTTAAAGAGTATTTGAATTTCTTTTTATAGGAAAGTGAAATGCAGTCCTCACCCTATCTCTTATTCCTATATCTTTTCTCAGTCTCCTTTGAAGCTATTTTTTCCCCAGCCTTTATAAAAATCATTAATAAGTTTGAACATTACAAATATTCTATTTCAGAAAATGACTCAGTTCACTGACTAATAATAAAAGTGGTATAAAATGTACTAAACAAGTTTTTGAATGCTTAAGTGCTTTTATTAGCACCAATGTTTTAATTTAATTTAGTTTAGGTATTAGGTTTTGTTTTTTGGTTTTGATTTTGGTTTAATTTTTATTATCTACAATTAACTGCGAGGGCTCCATGTGAGATTTATTAATTAAAACCAAAATTTGTTCTGTGAGATTTGCCTTGCTTTAGTCTGGACAACAAGTCACAACAACTTGCTTTGCTTTGCTTTTCTTGTGGGCAAATTTTCTGCAAATCTGCATGCATCAAAATGAGACACAAACCAAGGAAGTATTCTTTTCCCCATAAAAATCTGACTGTTAGTCTTTACTTCAAATAGTAAGTACTGGAACATCCAAACCAACAAAATGCCCTAAATACTGTAAGAATCTAAAAATTCTCTTAAAATATTTCATTAATCAAAGATATTTTTATATTATATATACATTTTCTTATGATTCATACTGCATGACGTGAATAGTTTTTAGATTTTAGTATTGTCAATATTTAGTAATATTTTAGTATAGTTTAGATTAATAGTTTCCCCTTTTTCTTCAAATGATCAACTGTATGCTAGCATTTTAAAAAGTAAAGTTTTAAAAGACTTTTTAGATAGAGTTTGAAAGGAATCTGAAAATAAAAAGCTTCATCCAAAGGCATTTACTGAGGAGGCGGGGATATGACGTTAGTCTGTGCTAAGCAGCACAAGGCAAGAAAGGACCAGCGGCTGACGGCAATGCATTCTACCCCACCACCCCATCCCCACCCCACCCCCATTAAAGCCTCCTGCATCCAATAAAGACCTGCATCTAAGCCTCCATCCTCTTGCATCTGAGTAACTGAAACAGTCTGGTCTTTCCCCTTCCCAGCCCCAACTGTCACCTTCCAGCCACACCGTGTGTGGCAATCTGCACAGACTGCCAAATACATCTTCCTGAAATATTCTTTCCATTACATTTTTCTTCTTCCTAAAAACATCTGAAATAAGGTTCAAATCCTCAGCCTTATGTAAAGGGAAGAACAATGGTTTTAGATTCAGACCCAAGCCCATACCTTGGTTTGGACACTCACTATCTGAATGACTTGAGTAAGTTGCTTGATGTCATGTGTAAAATGGGTATAATTATCACTTCACCAGAGTGAGAAGAATAATAAATAAATAATGCATGTAAAGCACTGAGCAGATACCAAATGCTTACTAAAAATTTGTTTTCTTCCTTAAGTTCACTAGCTTTGGACATTTTCTGTCATCTGACTCTAGCTTCCTTTTTAATTTATCTCTTTCCACTTTTCTGCATCAACACTCTTTGCAATGTTGTCACCCATACACAATCTCTGCACATTAGTTTTCCCACCCCAATGGTGTAAAAAAAGTTCATTATTTAAAAAAAAAAGTAACATTTATTTATGTGCTAGTACTCTGTCATGATGATATATTAGCTCATTTAGTCTTAATAAATAATGTACATTATAGATGAGAGAACTGAGGTTGAAAAAGATTGAGAAACATTAACTTTAAATGCATTAGCATCCATTGTACGAGGATAGTACTCTTATTTTTCCCACTTACAGATAAGGAATCTTAAAGAGTTTAAAAAGTGATGAGTGGTAGTTTTAAACAGCTTAGATGATCTTGCTTCAATAATGATAGAACAATTGTCCCTTAATTTTCAGGGAAAAAAAAAAACATAGAAGATATAGCAATAGCTTATAAATGAAACAGACAAGACAATTTTGAAGGTAAAGAACAAAATGAGGGTCTTATTCTACCAAATACCAAGATACTATAAAGTTATAGTAATTTGGAAGACGTGGTATTGTCACAGAGATAGGAAATGAGCCAATGGAACAGAAGGCAGAGCCCAGAAAATGGACCCATGTATAAAGAAGAATATATTATATGGTTGATATATATCTGAATCACTGGGTAAATGGGTGGACCTTACAACAAAAAGTGTTAGGGGAAAAATGAAATTAAACCACTACTTCATGCAAAATAAAAAATAAATTTCAAGTGGATTGAAGATCTAAATGTGAAAAGACAAAACTATAAAAATGTATGAAAGAAAATGTGGAATACCTTTTTGACTTGAGAATAAAAAATGATTTCTTAATGCCCAAAAGTACATATAAATGATTTAGGTGAAAAAAAGGTGATAAATTTATCCATATTGGTACCCAAGCCTGCAAAATTACCCACTTAAAATAAAATATCAAATACAATTTTTTTTACCTATCATAAAATCACTCAAGCAAGCATTATTATAGTGGATTGTGGGTGTTTTCATAAATCACTCAAACATTATAAAATTTTCATATTCTAATCTTTAAAATCCATCATACCTTGTGATAGGTATATTAGGAGCCCATCAATATTTCCTCTCAAACAAAATTATAGAATAAAACAAATAGTTAAGGTGATTCTTTGGTGACATATGACCTGGATACTTTTCTCTGTTTTCTGTGAAGTAAACTTGTCAAAGCTCATTTATTTCCCAAAGAGACTTTTCATGAAAATCCCCTGAATTCACAGAAGGGGCTGGCAGCCAAGCCCATGGCTAGGAAAATAAGTTGTCTTTCTGAATCCCTAGAGCCTGTAATGGCTCCTCTTGAATTCCCACTCTCTGACTCTTTTTTATCTCTCTTCAAAGTGTCTCTCTTTTTTTTTTTTTTTAATCCACACTAGATAAAATTCAGGCCCCCAAACACACTTCCTGGCTCCCACTTCCAGCCCCTCTATTAACAGTTACAGTGGCTTGCTATGAACTCCTCCCCTGTGCCATCTTGGTTTGTAAAAATATTCTTAATAAAATTAAATAAATACTTCTCAATAGGAAAAAAATAGTTGTAAATAACAAAATCTGTGAGATAGCAGCTTTAACCTTGGAGTCAACTTGGAGACTTCCCCTGCATCTCCTAAGAAGTGTCAATCTCAGTCTCACTTCACTCCAGTCCATCTTACCAGTACTGTTAAATATTGACTTCATAATGTTTAACCAAAACTTTGAAGAAATTTTCTTGGTCTCCGGGATCAAGACAATGTCTTCAGCGTACAATTAAAAGGTCTCCACAATACAATATTCCCTGTGTATCTACTTGAATCCTTTTCCTGTTCCTAACCTGCCATCTCAAGTTCTATATTTTCCATGATTCTTTACCCATTATCTGAGATATATTGATCTTCCATCCATCCCAAATGCCTTTTGTTTGTAGCATAATCTTTACTCTGTCAGCATTCATTGTTAATTCCGAACATGTCCTATACATAGTGGACTCCATCATAGGTGAAAACTGGCTGGTAACTTTCACCATGATTATCACAAACCAAAATGCTTAACACAGATGAATTTAAGTCAAATTAGAGCAGAGGATTCTAAAAAAAAAAAAAAAAAAAAGGCAGCCTAAACATAACTCATTTATCCCCACTACCAAGTATGATCTCTCTACCTCTTTGAGTTAGAAGACTGCTTGGAGGCTCAACAAGCAGAGAGAAAAGACAGTCAGAATGAATAGATTTCCCATTCAGGGAAGTGGCTGAAGTCCAGCAAAGGTAAACAGAAATTAAAAGAGCTCCTCATGGGGACTTTAAAAAGTTCAAATATAGCACAAAGAAACATTTCCTGGACATAAAGGAAAGTATCCTGTAAACTACTCAGTAGATGAATTGAAAAAGAAGTTAGTCACTTTTGAGACCCATGTTAGTGATGTGGAAGAATAGGAGTATTTGGAAAATACATGTTAAAGCATGGTACAAAAAGATGGAAATTGGAAAGAAAAAGAGGAACAAAGTATAAATCCTGGAAATCTGTGCTCTTTTTCTAATTTCTTATATATATAGTGTGATCAAACAATACGGCGAATGTTTAAATTTTAAAAATTTATTACAGTAAAAGACACATTGCCATTAACCTCCCTCAAAATACTCCCCCTCACTTCAAACACACTTATCCCATTGTTCTTGCCACTTTCTGAAAAAGTTCTGGAAGTCTTTAGTTGAGGTCTTGTGGCTACCTCAATGTCTCGAATCAATTCAAAACGTTTACGTTTCATGGTCTTTTTGACTTTCAGGAAGAGCCAGAAGTCGCACAATGCCAGATCTGGTGAATAACATGGTTGAGGACACACCGTAATGTTTTTATTAGACAGAAATTGTCATACCAGAAGTGATGTGTGACTATGAAAGGCAAATGTTTTGCATCAATTCAGGACATCAAGGCAGCCATGATAGCACATTAAAATCACTCACAAAAGAAGACTTACAGAACTGCTTCAGAAAGTGGCAAGAATGATGGGATAAGTGCGTTTGAAGTGAGGGGAATATTTTGAGGGGGGTTAATGGCAATGTGTCTTTTACTGTAATAATTTTTTTTAAATGTAAACATCCACCATATTGTTTGATCACATCATGTATATATATATATATATATATATATATATATACATATATATGTATATGTATATATTTTTTCTTTTTAATTTTTCATCTCTTTAAAAATGAAAGCATGTAAAGCCATAAAACTTTTTCCAAGTCCATCTATCACTGTGATCAATACATATTTTCTTGTATAAAATGTTATCCTTTTCTTGGCTTTACAGAGATATACAATTTTGAATTAAAAATGGATTCAAGGGTTATCTGGGAGTGTGTTTTCTGTTTTCCAAATAGAAAAATTTTTGTCTTGCTTTTTTCTGTGAAGTGAACTTGTCAAAGGGCAATATAATAAAAGATTAACACACTGTAACCAAAAAATTCTTATTTCAGGAAAGCAAGGCATTTTATCAACATAATCTACACATACATACATAATCAGAAATTTTATCAATGTAATCTATTACACAAAGAAAATGAAAAAAATATTATATCGACAAATGCTGAAACTGCATTTGATAGAATCCAACAACCATTCCTGAAAAAAATCCTCAGTAAAATAAAATGTATTAGAATGAAGAATTTACTCAAACCAAGAACATTATCCCTAATGGTGAACCACTAAAATAATTTCAATCAAAATTAGATATCACCATTACTATTTATCATTATTTCAAAAATACTAATAAAATATGAAAATTAAGTTAACTAGCATAAGCATTAGAACAAAAGAGATTTTGTAAATGTATCTTTTTTTTTTTGATATAACTAAATGACTAGAAAACCTAAGATACTCTTGGAAAAATCTAATAGCATTAAGACAATTTGGGGGCTGCCGGAGGGCTCAGTTGGTTAGAGTGTGAGCTCTCAACAACAAGGTTGCCGGTTCAATTCCCACATGGGATGGTGGGCTGCACCCCCTGCAACTAAAGATTGAAAACGGCGACTGGACTTGGAGCTGAGCTGCACCCTCCACAACTAGATTGAAGGACAACGACTTGGAACTGATGGGCCCTGGAGAAACACACTATCCCCCAACGTTCCCCAATAAAATTTATAAAAAAAAAATAATAATAGGACAATTTGGTAGTGTGTGAAATACAATAAAAATACTTTTAAAAAGCAATAGCTTTTCTCTGTTTCAGCTGTAAATCACCTAAGAAAGAAAAATGGTATTCAGAAAAATATTCAAAATGGCAACAAATACTAAAAATACTTAGGAATAATGTTAACAAGAAAAGCACAGAACCTATATGAAGAAAATTATAAAATTTTGTGAACATATAAAAAGACACACCATATTCATCAATGGGAAGATGACATATTTAAAAGATTAAATTTCCCCAAATTAATAAATAAACTCAATGCTACTCTATCTGGATTTTTTAAATTGTCCTTTTATGATGGTGTATGGAGCTGGGCAAGTGGTAATTGGATAAAATGAACTTAAAGTTTACAGGAAGGATAAAATATCTGAGAACAACCAATAATTTTTAATCATTCTTAAAAGCAAAAGTATTCTTTCGTAGCAATCAATTTTAAAAATAAAAGTCCAAGATTTTAAAAAATGTCAAATTTTAAGGCAGGTTGGGAGGAATGTCTTCTGTAAAGGAAAACATAAATCCTGATTTCCACGCCTTCCTTTTTCTCTCCCTAAACCTGCCCCTCTTTCTGACTTCTCCAGCTTAGTTCAAGACACCACCATTCACCCAAACATAATCCAAATGTAACCCAAATCTGCAACCTTCTTTCAACCCTCAATACGGCCTAAACCATTCTCATCTCCATCCGGGACTATTGCAATAACCTTCTACATATCTTTCAACTTTCCCTCTTGCCTCCTCTAATCCATTCTCCACAGAGCAAAGTGGTATTTCTAAAGCCTCAAGTGGTTTCCCACAGCTCTTAGATCAAAATCTTAACTTGCCTCTACTCCCAAATCCTACAAAGTTTGGTTCCAGCTATACCGTTAAACTTCTCATTTTATACCTCTTCTTCCTACCCTCTGTGCTTCAGCTGTTATATAATGGACTTCCTTTAGATCTTTAAGCACATCACGCTTGTTGCAGCTATAGAGACCTCTCATCTGCTGGTGCCTTTGTCTGCCATGCCTTGGCCCTGATGAGTACAAGGCTGGCACCTTAAGCATTTCCTCCTCAAATAGACATCCCTTCATCACCTTTCACATCACCTTATTTTAATTATCTGCATAGCAATAACTATTGTTGCATCTTTCTTTTGTATATGTATTTGTTTGTGCAATGTATATTCCCACATGAGAATGTAAGCTCCACAAATAAGCAACTTGTCTATCTAATCTCATCAGCACAAGGCACAGTGACTGACAAACAGCCGACACTCAATAAATATTTGTTAAATCAAAGAATACATGCTTGACGGAAGCTTTATTTCTGAGAGTGTTTTCCTAAGAAAGTGTTGAACCTCCAGAAATAGGTTTGCTTTAAAAGGTCATTGAAGGAATGTGCTGTATATTATATACAGAGGGCTTTATTATTTCAAAAGGAGGCATATTTATACTCTAATTTCAGGAATATTTTAAAAATCTAACTGAAAACACAAAAGCCTTGCTTTAGATCTGATGTAATCATCATCAAATACAGATTGACTGCCTTTATTTCTCAAATATCAAAAGACTGATTAGCAGTATCTAACATCTTGACTGGAGGAGACCTTGACATATATGCTTAGTGGCCTATAATGATTTATATAAATTAGCTGCCACCACTTTTAAAGCAGACATTAATTTCCCACCATCTATTTCTAAAATGAACTGCTAAATCCTAAATTCACCCTCAATGAGGTGATCAGTCACCTACAAAGCTTGGTGTCAACGAAAAGGCCTTGCTTGAAATTAGCATATGTCCTGGCTTGGGACATACAGGAGAGAAGCAACGTGATGAGCGAGATGAAAGGTTTATCACACTCTGCGTGGTTATTCTAGAATGTTCACCTCCACCGAGATGGTCACTTGGTAAGGTTTGTGGTCTTCTTCCTGAATTGTAGGTATCAGAAAACGAGTGAGGATTTGTTAATTAAAACAGCATTTCTCTAGTCCTAAAGATTTTCCTGAACCTTTCTAAGGCTACCTGGCATCATTTCCAAGCTTGGTTGTTCAATACAACAAGCAAATCTAGTTGTTACTCCTGACCCAGATTACCGCTGACTGATGGAGCCACAACTATTGGCACAACTCTGAGGGAATGTTGGCTACGTAGGTCCCTATTATGGACTGAATTTTGTCCCCTCCAAAATCCGTATGTGGAAGCCCTAATCCCCAGTGTGGCTGTATTTGGAGACAGACCCTTTTAGGATGTAATGAAAGTTAAATGAGGTCATAAGGATGGGGCTCTAATCCAATAGGATTAGTGTCCTTATAAAAAGAGAGATCCCAGAAATGTGTGCAGAGAGAAAAGGCCACTTGAGGACACAGCAAGAAGGCATCTGTCTGCAAGTCAGAAACCAACCATGTCAGCATCTTGATCTCAGACTTCTGGTCTCCAGAACTGTGAGAAAATAAATGTCTGTTGTTTAAGCCACCCAGTCTGTAAGATTTTGTTATGACAGCTCTAGAAGACAAATACCATCCTCCTGACCCACTCTGGTCCTGGGACTCCAACATTTACCCACCAACTCCCTATATCTCTCTTCCCCCAGTCACTTACCTCACCTCACACTCAAGACACATTGGACTTAATTGGGACGGCCACTGCTAGGGTATATACACCAGCTGTAGACAGGAAGGCACAAGTAGCTTAAATGAAGACCCTTTTTAATGCAGTCCTGGAAATAAAACCTAAATGACAGAATATACTCAGTAGTTGCACAAAACTGTTTTCTTCCAGTAACATCTGTTCTAGTGGAAAGCTGCAGTTTCTACAACCCCAAGTAAAAGGTATAAAATAACTTTCTAGTGCCTTTCCTAGACTGAAAACAAAACCTGTTGTAATTAGCTGCTAACACTATGCCAAAAAACATTCTCCTTTCTCCAGCTGTCAGTGACAGCTGCTCAAGTCCTTCAAACAATGTGAAGTATGGACACAAGAAGAGGGGGAACAAGTATATGTCTGTCTAACAAACCAAACCTGGAGAAAAGCAGAAGCTAAAACAATGGGAGACATTAGTTATGGGGGAAAAAAAATGAAAGGAAAGTACAAAACCACAACTTAAAATGTTCTTAGCTTTAAAATTTTTCCTTTGAGGAGAATGGAAAACCCTAATCAGTAACCCTGGGGAACAGAAAAACATGCTGAACTTATATTTCTATCTTCATCACATCACTCAATGATTAAGCAAAGGAATAAAACATATTTACTCCTTGGGGATATGAGGAGAAAAGGACAATGACAGGTTCCAGTGCTTTGACATCTCAAGGACCAAGAAATTGAGATAGAAGAGAACATCATTCTCTAAAGGACCAACAGAGTCAGAATATCCTCCTTCTCTATGAGGCCAAGGAAATGATGAGTCCCAGGATTCAGAGACAGAGCACCCAGATGTTTGAGATCCTGCCTGCCTGGAATGAGCTGGGTCTTCCAGTGGGTCAGAGAACCATGCAATACCCTACTTCATTGACAAGGAAACGTGTACAAGGGTAGACAGTAAGCAGAAGGAGGGCCTTGCCGTGGTCCATCACTCCCTTTCTTCCAAGTATCTCAGACCACCTCTAACACTAACTGGTGTCCAGAAAGAGAGGCTGAAAGACATCAGGAAATCTACTAAAAACTGGTTCTTTTGTTCTTCATGCATTCAATTTTGATTTCAAGAAGGAAAATCCCAGCACTGATACTGGAAACCAAATAGAGAAAACAACATATACACAGCAACTAGATCTGACTGAAAACTCTGAAAAATCCAAACACTCTCTCAGATATTTTTGTTTCTTTTATCTGGTTGATCCATCATCTACCTGATTCATTTATACTCTAATTTGAAAACTGAGAGACAGCCAATACTACAGAAAGATAAAGTCCAGTCGTTCGGTTTTGAAAGAGAAAACCCAGCAGCTCAGGCTCTCTAAGGGACAGTCGTTTGCTCCAACTTTCTGTAACCCTATGAAATAAATGACTATTTTCTAACTGTTCACCCAGTTGTATCTGGGTCCTCTCCAACTTGTAAAAAGCTGGCAAATTATTATTCACAATTAAAGTTTATTGAAGACTCACTTTCCAATCAAGGTTATAAATTCTTAAGCAATAGTGCATGGCCGTTTGTGTTTTACAAGCCATTAGCAGCGTCTTTATCTGCCTCATGAGGTACAATGATAAAGGTCAAATGACCCTAGGGATCCTCAACACACGTTAATAACCTGGCCTGATAAATGGCCTTGTGGTCTTCCTGGCATTCATAGCTGGAACATCTTAAACAAAGAGATATTAATGGATTTTAAATTGTTTTCCATTAACTATACATTCTTCATTGTGAAATAAGAAATTGTTTAAAAAATGGAAAACAATACAATGTAGTGCTAAAAAGATACATTTATGTGGAAGTTAGAATACTTGTATTTCTGCCCTTCTCACAGGACACTTGTTATTACTGCCTTACTCACTAATGATATGGTCTATGTTAAGTCACTTTACTGGGTCTCAGTCCTCACCTGTTCAATGAGAGGGTTAGAGCAGGTGCCCTCAGGCCCAGTTAACCCAGGAATCTGCGTCTTATTTTCATAATTTGACTTTTTGCGTTTGCTAAAATGCTCCAAGTGAGGTCTTTGTAGTTTTCCTCCTCTGTGCTCTGTGTAGGACAACTATAAATGGCAGAATATACTATAAACAAAAGGATGTGCTGATAGAAAGGAGGCTTTTACATGAAGAAAGCAGATTTTGGTCATTTTCAGGAAATTTTAATTTTTCAAATCAGGAGAATGAAGTGAGGGAAGTCTTCATTTTCTTGTACTTTGTAGGTATTAAAAGACTTATCAAAAGAAAGGGGGAAATTTACTTCACTCACATCAAATGAAACAAGATTGCAAAAGGCACAGCAATAAGAATAAACATCAAACTTAGGCAAAAGACAGAAGCAGACAAATGTCGTAAAAGGTGAGTTCAAAAAAGGGTTAATATACATATAAAACACAAAGACCTCTATTAATAAACGGGCAAAAGGTGTGAAAAGTGGATTCACACAAAGGAAAACACAAATAAGCAAATATATAAAAACACATTTAACCTTACCACTCGGAATTAAGAAATAAAACTGCAAATGAAAACAAGAATAAGTCAAATTAACCAAAATTTTATAAAACAAAAAACTTAATCCAGGCAAATTTCAGGAGAAATCTACACATAGTTTATAGCACTGAAAATTTGTATAAACCTTTTGGAGGGGAACTAACAAATACACACACACATACACACACACACACACACACACACACCACATGTACTAATACATATGTGTATATATGTATATGATGAATTTATATATATATAATGATGAATTCATATATATATTATGATCAATTTACATATAAATATATCATAATCTTTGGCCCATTAATTCTATGACTTGGAATTTCTCCCAAAGAAATAATTGAAAAGAAAAAAGCCATTTGTACAACAACATTCATAGCCTTTATATTAGCAAAAAAATGGAAATAGTCCAATCATTCTTGTTATTGGACATTTGACTATGGCACAAAATTAATGGACATTAAGTGACAATTAGAAACAACTATGAAATAACATGAAACTGTTTATGAAATGTTAAGTAAAAATGTAGAACACAGAATTGTACACACACTTATTATGGCCATGTAAAAATATATCACATGTGGATAGATTGGAACATGAATATTGAGAAAGGGAAAGCAAGTTCTATTAGGATTTTAGTTAAGTGTGATTTCTTTTCCTTCTTCTTTTTAAATGTTGCTTTATCATTTGTAATAGTATTTTAATAAATTTCTTTTTGATAAGGAATTCGAGAATGTTGAAGGTTTTATACAGAGAGACTAAATATGACAAAAGCAGGATTGATGGAAGGGTTAAGAGCTAAAGTCATCCAAGTAAGAGGCTGGTAACATACTCCAGACTGGAAGTTACAAGGGGCTGGAACAGAGTATAGTGAGAATAGAGAATAAAGGATAATAATGGAGATTAAAAACAACAACAACGGGGTTGTTTGACTCTGGCAGCAAAATGAGTGAACTTATCTTTTCCAACCTTGATGCTACTAAGTAGCCTAGATGCTACAAGTTTATTCATTTATTCAACAAACATTTATTATGTACCCATTATGTGCCAGGCTCATAGTTCTAGGCACCGAGACCTAAAGACAGAGTCACACTCTCCTGGAGTTTATAATCCATTGCAGTGGAGGAAGAAAAACAATAAATAGATTCATGATAGATTAGATAGAGACAGGTAGACAAAAAATATCATGTGATGTTCATTGTTATGTAAAGGATTAAAATAGAATGATTTGTCTGAGAATTACCTGATGGTTACTTTAGAGTGGGTGATCAGAGGAAGACTTTGGGGGACATATCACTTGACACAAGATCTGAATGGCTAGAAGGGGTTAGCTGTGTAATATCTGGGGAGGAGGTGGTGGAAGCAGAGGGACATTCCCTAGCAGAGAGAAAGCCAAGTACACAGGTCTAGATTTGAATCTGGTGTCTTTGATGACTCAAACAATACATAAATAAAATATTGAAAAGCAACAACAACAACAACAACAAAAAACAGAGTGGCTAGAGCACAACAATCCAAGAGGAAAGGGGCACAAGGTGAAGTAGAGTATAAATCACGCAGGGTTAAAAAATAGAAAGTTTAAGCCCAGTGGGATGGGAAGCAGAAGAGAACCATAATTTACCATACATTTTTTTTAAATGATGACTAGTGTCACGTGAAGATTGCAGGGGATAAGACTGGAAGCAGAGAATCCAATTAAGAAGCTGCAGCAGTGATACAGGGGAGGAAAAATGGTAGCCTGAACAAGGGTGATGACAGTGCAAATAGAGGTAAGTTAACCAATCAGAATCTCTACTGGAGATAGAGTCTATAGAACTTCTGATGGGTTGGAGCTCCAGGGCTACTGAAGGGGAATAAGTCCTGGAGAGTACAAATGAAGAAAGAAGACTCAAGGAAAACTTTAACTGGATGGAAATCTGCCATAAAAGAATAAACATTAGTAGCAGCAGGTAAAGGACAGAACAGATTGGGGAGAACTTACTGTTCAGTGTGTCTACCCAAGTTAGTCATTCTAGAGAAATGACTAGCTTTCTCAATGAGAAACGGAAGAGCACAATTTTTCACAAGAAAGTGTGTTGGGTCACGAGCTAATTACAGAGACCTTGAATTGTAACCAGCCTACAGCTTCTGGGGAACGATATGGCCTGGTTTACATAATGTTTAAAGCAACAAGTTCTAGAAATCCATCAACCTTTTACGCATGACCTCATTGATCCCCACAAAAATCAATCAAGCTTCTGATATCCATATTGACAAGCCACAGAAAATAAGTCTTCTTGTGTTTGTTTTTTCTTTATTCCCATGGGAAATGCTCAGACCAATGGGAAAATACTTAAAGACCACCATCACACTAGTTTTCTTTTATTTCCATTTTTAGAAGGACATTGAGATTTCACAGTAGCCTGAAATTCTCAATAAATTCACTGTTTAGATCTAGCCTATGCTTCATTTGGGAACCTTAGTTCCCTGCACAATAAACTTTTAATTGTTTATAGAGAACAGCACTTGGATAAAATATGTAGACTGAAAAAAAAAAAAAAACCTATCCTCCCTACCAAGTAAATGGCACTTTACAAAACATTTGGAGAGTCATACTTGCCAATTTCTTGACTCCTACCCTAAAACTTGCTTCAAAAAATATATACAAAATATCAGGGGTCAAAAGACACTTTTAGCAAAGTTGCTCTGCTCTACAAATTAATTTTATATTTGGACACACAATTTGATGATCAAGACAACCCATAGAAGTATTTTTTAAGACATTTTTTCAGCTTTGAGATTTTAACCAAGCAGATGGATGGCTCAAGAAACTGAAAAAAGGCTTTCACCACATAGGTCATTGGTTCAAATCCAGCCCAACTCAGCCAGAAAGCAATTATCATCTGCTGATCTTTATGAAATGCACTGGTGGGCTAAATTCAATTTCTAACAAGAAAAATAAACAGCTGCAATTGTTAGGAGCCTAGACAAGGGGCCAGGGATTAATTTAATTGTTTTATGTCAGCATTGATACATAGCAGAAATGGTAGGTTGCAGGACTGACTGAGAATTTTCACCAACAATACAACAAGAGTACAAAAAAAGAAATCACATGCCTCTATTTATGTATATATGTACAGCTATGTGTATGTGTGTGTGTGTGTCTATAATGTACATATGAATATACACACATTTATTGTGAAATATCATAGATCTTAATATTTGTAACTTAGCTTAAAGATTTAGGACATATAGTTCTATAGACCCTTACCACTTACAAAGAATACATCCCTAGACATTCAAGAATCCCATATTCACCAATGCACCTCTTGCATATAATTTCTCCTTTAAAAGCACTATGATATAAATGAAATAATTGAAGCAACTCTATTAGGCCCTTCACAGGAATGTTTGCGTATGCTGCTAGCTTTTTTCCATATTCCATTTCCCTTAAGAGTCATATGTTTCCTATGCATATCCTTACACCCCAAGTTAACTGCCTTTTCCACTTTCACTGAAGTTTAATCCCTCCCCTGTTGAACAATTCTTGTACTGGCTGGAGTCATTTCATGAAATGTTTTTGTCTTGTTGGCCTAGCAAAATTAATAAACTTCATGAACCTTCAGGGCCATAGTTTTTAGCCAAGCCCAGAAAGTTGAATCTGTAAGGGTTCCCTGTAATGTACCACTTTTGCTTACTTGGTAACTTAACTCAGAAGAATTATGTTGGAAAGAATTGTTTGGCAAGTGAATGAGACCAGCTGATGACTCAATCGTTTGCCCTTGGTGCAGCTTTTTATTTTCTTTGTTTTTAACAGCATAAAGTTAAATTTTGCTGCATTTTATGGGACAAAAATATTTATACTACTACCTGAAAACCTATAAGTTCTGGAAGTTTAAGAACCTATCTAAAGCAAATAAGGATCTGCAGATGCTAATACCTCCTAACACCTGGCTGGAAGTTGGCTAAGCAGGAGATGGCTAGGGCAATACCTGTATTTCCAAACTTGACTATTAGAAGAATGAAAATGCTATTACAAGAAGAGAAAAATTTGTAGGAGGAAAGAAAAAATTTAGTTTTAGACATCTTGATGTTAAGGTCTGTTGTGACAGCTAGATAAAAAAAAAAAAGCAACAAGATGAATATTGAGAGAAAGATTAAAAAAAAACAGACTATATATTTGGAATTCTTCAGGATGGGGGTAAAGGCTGAAGGTGGGGTGGAGGATGAAGAACATGTTCTTCTGAAGTCAGTCAGTCCATGCAAACCAGCTTTTCAAGAACCTCATGTGCATCAGGGGTCACAGGCTCAGTCACAGTTCAAGATGTCAACTTTGCAGTCACTTTTCCTTTGTGTCGCACATTTTTTCCTGAGGACATTTGATCTTCATGTTTACATATTAAATGACCAATTCAGTAAACAATTAAATAAATTTCATATATATATCACAACAAAAAACATTTAGTTGACCATTTTAGACATTTGAAGGCTAAGTCTGGAAGAGCTCCCTCTGTGTAGTATCTCCCATTCAGTTAAGTGTCCACACCTCCATTTAGCTGCCATCACATGGACCTTCATTTTGCTCCAAAGTTGAGAAGAATTTGATTTAACTGCCAAAACACACAAACTAGTTTTTGAAAGCAAAATGTTAATTTGTCAAGTTATGTCCTGTTTCCTTTTCTTTATGGGAAGGTTTTTCATTACAAATTTAATTTCTTTAATAGACACAAGGCTATTTAGCTTTTTGATTCTGCTTTCTTCTTATTAAAGGTGGTAGTACAATGATACCAATTTAAGGAAAAGCTCATATTTTTATAATATCTAACAATAAAGAAGGAAAAGGGCTCTCCTTACAAGAAATCTTTTGTTTAAATCTTCCCTTTCTGTTGAAAATTAAGCCACCATGAACATGAAGCCAAAAAATGTTGGTCTTTTCTTCTAATGTAACACAGATGGACAATGTACCATTCTGAGGCCATGCAGGGGAGCAGCATTTCAGCACTGAAAGGTCACATCAGAATTAAGTTGGTTTCAGTAAAATGAAACAAAATGAAAACTTTGTGTCTACCCCCCAAGCCTGGTTTTTCAAGTTCTTTCATAAAGACACAGTCAGGCATAGAATCGCCATAGTGTTACCTACCACAGGCTCTGCTATTCATAATCTGGAAAGATGTACTGGTCCACTGCCCAGAAAATTTCATCACTAAGCACCTTTAGTTCTTTCATAAGACACTCCATGCCTCACCTTCCAGAAAGTACTCCATGAATTTGTTGATGGAACAAATTAATGAGTTAAATTACTACTATGCTTTTCCTTCTTGCTGATTCTCCCAAAAAAGTGTAAAGAAGCTTAAAGTTTTACCAATTAATAAGAACTTTTTGGTCTGTATATAATTTAGCATAAAACACATCAGGTATGAATGATCCTTCACACCTGCATAAGGGGTGGGAGTGCTAACTTTTGCTGTAAGAAATTGTAGTAGACCTGACCTCATGTTATGGCTGTCACACAAAGGATTTAGAGAAAATTAATGTTGCCCTTGAAGTGTTTTGATGTGAAACAATGTCATTTATGGAATTTCATCAGGAATACATCCTTTGTACTGATTTATAAATTCAGCATCTTCTACTTTTATAGGTAAGCAGCTAGCAAAACCTTGTATTATTTATCCTAAAGTTAGCTTTTGTATTCAGTTTTTCCAGAATTTGTATAAATCCATTCATATTCATCTTATCTAGACTCTGATTCTGTGTTGTTATCACCTGTGTTAATAAAAGGGAGAGGACTAGCAGTTAAGACCTGGATTACTTACTGTGGACTTGTATTTAGTCACTTCATGACTCCAGCCTCAGTTTTCTTATCTGTCAAATAGACCCTATATGACCTACACCTCATAGGGATGATGTGGGAGGTTGGAGTAATAACATCAAAAGACTTTATAAACTGTAACACCCTCCACAAATGCAAAATGTAATGATTCTGTCTCCATCAGCCAGCTAATCTATCCTCATCCCTTGTTATTTCAAAGGGGTCCTCTGTATTTGCCACAGCTCTACTGTGCCCTTTTGAGTTTTATCTACCAGAACCAGGTACTCCGAGAAAGTCATGACTGGAGGCTAATTCCTTGTTTATAGTTCCTGTTTGATATTAATAATAATAGAAATGGCTAATATTGATATTGTTTACTATGACCCAGATGTCATTCTAAGCACTTTACAGAAATTAGCTCATTTAAACTTCATAACAACTTTAGAAGGGTTTTACAGAAAATGAAACTGAGGGACAGAGAGGTCAGTAACTTACTTGAGGTCAGATTGGGGTGGAGCCAGGATGTGAACACAGGCAGTCTGGCTTCAGACACACTAATCAGCATGTTTTACCATAGTCTCATATTGGACCAAGTTAAAGGAATGAATCACGTTCTGTTTTCCAAGTTTCATTTCTTGGATCATAATGTTCTATGTTTTAGACAGTAATTCACATTTCAGAAGCCACACTAAAGACATAGAAACCTTTTTATAGACAAAGATTTTTGTTATAATATAAATAATGGAGGATACCATATGAAAACTAAATATTCAATAACAAGGAAATAGTTTATGTTTTTTCTTAAAGAACAAGAAGAACCATTGACAAAATTTCAATGTCAGTCATATCTTCACTTAAAATTATGTTTAAAATAATGTTCAAGAACATATAAATAATTCTGAATGAAAAAAGCAATATAGAAATTTGGCTATCATAATTACATAAAATACACACATACACATAAAACTATAAAAAAGAATGAGCAAAAATAAAACACGTATTGTCTCTAAGTGATTTTTAAAAATGTCTTCTATGTTTTCTGTCTCCTACTTAAAAATAAATCTTATACAGCTTTTATAATGGAAATGTAGTAAACTTTATTTTGTAATTTTCTGTTGATTTTCCCCCCTAAAATTATGTTTTTCTGTCTCATTTTAGAACTTATCTGATATTCTCTGTCTACCCTGTCGGTGATTAGAAAGGGCAGACTAAGGTACACTTGTTCCTCAAGTTCAGATTGACACATGGAGTGAGGCAAAATGCCTGGAAATCTCTTATTCTAAGTAGGGCATTCAAGCATATGAGACATAATAATGATATATTCTGAAATATATCAGAAACTTATGATGAAAAGAAAACAAAGAAGGAAAGAAGCAATAAAGGAAGTAGAGAAGAAAGAAAAAAAAAAAGATAAAGCAACATAGAAGAACTCTTAGCAAAAAGTAAACTATGCAACAGACCCAAAATGCCTCTCCAATAGGGCCAGATAACTACCAAAAAGTTATGACTAACAGTAAGTTAGTGAGGACAGGATTCAAGAATAGACAAGCAAATCACTTGAAAAGATTTGGGTGAGAAATCGGTAAGAGTGAAAACAAGAGGGAAAAAAGTATAAACCTAGTTACTGCAGGTTTGATGGTCTGTATGAGTTCAGTGTCCAGTCAGGAATATAGGAACCACTCTAGATTTCAAACAGAGGGAATTTAATACAGGAATTGATTACCAAAGGATTGAAAGGAATAGAAGCGCATAAATGGGAAAGGAAAAGTTATCAAATGATTAGTAATTGTAAAAAGCCTCTGCAACCCACAAGGCCAGAAGAACATAAAGAAAAAGGGTGATACCAAGGGTTCTTGCTTGCTAGAACAGAGAAAGAGCTGGCTCTGGGGCTGCAGCCATTTTTCAGGAAGTTGGTAGCCTACTACCTCAGTGCTGTAAGAAGTCCAGGGGCCCAACGTTGGCAACTACTGTTGCTGTAACTTCTGGAGCCAGAGCTCATGGGCACACTACCACTGAGGCTGCTAGAACAGCTGCCATTATTGCTGCTGCCCAAATTGCCTGAGTAACAACCCAGGAGCTCATGTTCTCCTGCCATTGCCAAGGTCAATGGCAGATGCCATGCTGGAAGCAGGGGGAAAGGGTTTCCTCTAGTCTTCCTGCCTCCTGATCCCCTGCTGTGCTTCCCATTGGTACAACCAACTGGTAAAGAATGCTGAGAAATGTAGTGTACAAGCTTGCAGTCCTCCTTGTGATACAGAAACAGAGCCAAAGTCAACAAAAACTAACCAGCACAGGTGCTAAGGTTAGACCAGCAATACTCTCAAGTCTAAATTGATGCTGATCTTGGGAGATGTTGCCCATGTCCTGCTAAGCTTCTCTGCAAAGGGCTATGAGTGCTTTATGTTCTAAGATTCAGTGAGGCTAAGACAGGATCTTCAGAGGCTCAAATGTCAATGTTAGAAGGATGCAGGATGGGAATCTTTATCCGAGGACATAATCCACAAAAGATCTTCTGCCATTTAATCTCACTTGGCATTTTACTATTTACAAATGTTAAGCGTCATTTGCAAATCTGAAGACTGATTTCACTCAGGACTCCTAACATTCCAGTCCTAATTGAAGCCCTAAACATGACGTTTTACTTCTTTTACCATTTAAAATATAAAGCTATTATAATTTCATCTGGGATGAACAAAGATGCAGGCTGCTCTTTAGTAAGTCTGGGAGTTGGTCACATGGTTTTGTTTTTCATTTATGTTCACAGAGTTATTATTTGTGACATTGTTAAACAATAAACGAGAGGAAATAGTTTACATTGTCCTCAATATTTCTAATGATTATTATGGTGATAGTTAAATGTTTTAAGTAAAGAATTCTATCAGGGTGCAATTATGGACATATAAATAAATGGCTTAACTTTAAAATTAGTTTCCAGGCTCAGATAATGAGAGTTGGAGGAAGATAATTACTGAGCCAATTTTAAAGGTGAAAAATCTATAATACACACACACACACACACACACACGCAAATTACACTAAAACAACTATATGGGATGAATTTCAACTTCCCTGGAAACCAAGGTAGCCACAACTTACAACTCTGCCTCCCCAGAGGATCTGCTTCCTTACAGAGACACCTGGAGAGGCATTTCTCCCAGGCCCCTAGAACAACCTGGGTAGAGAATGACTATACCTAGAGACAGGGAGGGACTTTACAATGTTTTTATAGACTGGTCAGCCTGGAAATACTCACTAGATATCATGTTGCTCAGTGCCTCCCAGCTGCTTTCTATCTGAGACACACTGGAGGGCTTTCCTTGATATATTTATGGGAAGACTCTGACCCCCAACCCCACCCAATCCAGACCTATAGCCAGCTAGCCACTGTCTTTCTGGGTCTTCACCACGCCCCAAACTCAAAAGGAAACATGAGGGAATATTGAAAAGCAAACTAATAACCAGGAAATCTGCTCAAATTTGTCTCATCTATAAAATGGGATAATGATAGAAGCCCAATACTCTGTACTTCCCCAGTATTTAAGTGCTTCTTTATGCATCTGTGTAACACACACACACTAGGACATGAGCTCTTGGAGGGCCACATCCGTGTCCCTAGGGTCTTGAATAGTTGCATATTCCCCTATACATGGCCAACATTCAATAGATATTCGTTTAATAAATAAATGTGAGAAAGCAAAACATGTTAAGTATGAGAAAGCACTTCGAGAAATATAATTCCTCACATTTAAATGGGACTTTACAGTTTATAAAGTATATACATATGTATATATACAAGCATATTTATGAAACACTTTAAAATATAAAGTAATAGGTTGGTGCAAAAGTCATTGCAGTTTAAAAGGTTAAAAATAATTGCAAAAAACCACAATTACTTTTGCACCAACCTAATATACTACGTATGTAAACGTTTAATTCCCAAAAAGTAAATTGGGCAGATATTATTATCCTCACTTTATCAAGTGAAAAATAAAGTTCAAAAGGATTAAGTAATTTACCTAAGTCCCATTGAGTAACCTGCTATGCTTCACAAATGTAGGTGGTCTCATTTTCTGCATGTGAACAACATTTTCATTTCTTTTGCACCCCATTATTTTCCAAATCAAACTGAAGAAATGAGAAGACCCACTCCCTCAGAATTTACAAAGTGCATTTTACCCAGTGTTGTTGTCTACATTAACTCCCTTGCATCCAGGTTTTCTTTCTGAAGGACTGGAATTTCTAGAGTCTGTCTGGGAGAGAGGAAGGTGTGGGCCATTCCCCTGCCTTGGTGTTGACTCCAGGAAGAAAGGGTTCATTGTCTCTCACTAATCTCATACATAGCTCTTCATAAGCTAAAGGTAGTATGGCAAGGGAACAGAGTGTTTGAAGAAGTGACAGTTTAAAGTGCCAAAATATATGGTTGGCACTTACAGGTCACAAATCAATCACAATCAATGAGTGGAAGATTTTACTTGCCAGCCTAGCTCTAATTGTACTGTAGGAAGTAATCTTTGTCTTTTACCCTCAAAACAGAGCTCTGGAAATACTGGTGGGCCTGACTTTCAAGCCCTTTTATTAGGCAAAGGCATTGCAAAGATGTAAAGGGGACAAATAGGGATGGAGAAAGGGAGGGCAGGACAAGATGGGAAGGAATAAAGCTCAACAACGTGTGGCTTTCTAAACCAACGGTGTTTATTGCTTATAAGCTTCCAGGTGGGACACTGAAAGGACAGTCGCTGTATGATCCTGGAAAGGAAGACAGAGGACACTGCGAATTACTTGCAGGAGAAATGAGGTCCTTCAAACACCAGATACAGTAATCTGCAGCAAAGGTCAGAGAAAACTCACGACTGATCTGGTGGGAATTCTGAGCGAAAAGAAGACTTTGGGAAATGGCCATTGCAACTCTTATGAGCAAAAGAAATGCCAAACCTCTTTGCTTAATAATAATTCTAATGGCTCTCTTGTATTAAACACTCCTGTGTGAAAACCATTTTAATAACGGCAAACTCTTCTTACGAAGAGTCAGGTTTCTCAGTACTCTGCATCTATGATCTCATTTATTCCTGACAACAACCTATGGGGTAGGTACTGCCGTCACCAGGGGAGATGGCGAGAAGGGGAGGCAGGGAAGGATGAGGTGATTTGGCCAAGGTTCCCCAGCTTCCAAGTAATAGGGTCAGGATAGAATTTATGTTCCTAACCTTGCACTATCCAGTCTCTCTCTTGCTCTCATGACCTCATTTCATCTTCACAATGACACAGTTAAGAATGTATTATGACCCTCGTTTTACGGATGAGAAAGCTGAAGCTAAGAGGGGCCAGACATGATGCCGGACGGAAGTGGTGGGGCCAGGATTCAGACCAGGCCTGTTCTAATCCACAGTCCATCAACTCGCCCTCCGACACATCACCTGCCTAAGAAGAAGTGTGCTTTCCAGAACTGTAGATCTCCTAAAGGAAATGGAATTGTTTTTACATGTTTATGTTTCAGGCTTCTCAGAGCCAGGTTTGATGTGATTCTTTGGCTAAAAAAGGTGTCTATGTTCCCAACTCCTACTTGGAAATTACACGTTTTCCATGTGAAATGTCCACCATGATTTTCAGGACTAATCAGGAACTAAAAACAACTTAACAACCTTCCTCAATTAAAGGGGCTAAGGGAGAAGAAGCTAAAGGTCTTTTAAGCAACTGGGGGAAAGATCTGTTCAAGAAAAGATCCTGTTTTTCATAAAGATAAACAGGGTTGGATTTATTTCAACAGAAAAACATCCCCAGAAGTCCCTTTTTTAATATGTTGCAAAACTACTGTTCCCCAAGCTCACTCTTGGATGTTTCCTACCTCTCCTTTCCTTATGTCTCAACTCAGAAGAATTTAGTTGGAGAATTACAAGAGTAAAATCCAAAAATGAATAAGACCCACTTGGGGGAAACATATCTTTAACAGCACAGACTTATTAGCCTCAGGATTTTACTTTCTCATCCGGGAAGCACTGACCCCCAAAGGTCAGGGCCAGCCTAAACAAAACTGAAAATTAGGAAGACTCTTTCTCTCCTTCTGGTGCAGCTGTAGCCGCCTGTTCCCCACCCCTCATCCACCTCCCATACACCCACAGTCTCCTTCCAGGACCCACGGATACTGCCTATCCTCATGCTGCTATGGAGCTCCTACAGGCTCTGTACAGACATATCCCTGGACACACACACCAACAAAGTAGCACTAACACAGATGAGTGGGGAATGTAGTTTGGTTATATGAGCTCATATGATGCACTGCCTAGGTGATGGACACCTGATCACCTTGTAACCCTCTGACACCAGGATCAGGCCTGCAGAGCCCACAGCTCACAGGAAATCGGTGACAAGCTCAGCCTCTAGCTACCTAGAGAGATAGGTTCAACTTGCATATCGAAAAAGCCACAAGTTCATAGGCTAAATATACAGGGAATCTGACAGTGACTATGACCCAGTCCTCTCTTTGTCCTCTCCTGCCAAAGAACTTCTCTTCCATGCCCACTCCCTCCTGTGGCCTCTTATCTTCAAGCAGCTTTGTCCAAGGACACGCTCCTTCGGACTTTGCCGGCAAGCCCTCCCTTTCGCCTGTGATCACGCCCAGAATACTGTCCATAGAGGCCACCACTCTCCTATCTCAGAAAAGAGCCCCGTATTATGCTCTTCTACTGCCTGTCCTCCCACTCAGAGTGGCCCATTAGATCCTTTGTGTGTGTGATCCCGTCAGTGGACAGTGAGGGAAGTCCTGGAGTGATTAATGTTTCCCGGACAGCTCTGCATGGATTTATTCACATGTAGTAAATCTCCCTGTCCCACTAATGCTAAGATGTCACCTTGGAAAGCTTAGAGGACTACAGGCACGAGAAGCCAAGGGTAAGTTCATGAGAAGCAAATGCTTTATTTGACATGGAAACTCCTCAAGCATTATTCCAGAACACCAAATTCACTGAGTTTAAAGCCAAAACTGTTCTAATTAGCTCCATCTTGTACAAAACCACTAGCTACAAAGAAGATATTTTTGACCTATTTAATTCAAGGGGTTCTGTCTTCATAGCGGAGGCTGATTATTTTAATGCTTTAGGCTTTTATGGATGTAAATTCAAGAAAATTGTCATTCTTCAATTCCTATGCTGTGTGTAATCTATACCAAACCATGGCCTTCAGGAACATCAGTAAATCTTAATTAAGGATTCTTGGTGCAAGCCCCTGTGTTAAGAACCAGGAAGATGGGAAGGTGTTTACTTAATGTAAGTCGTCAAGGAAAGAATTCAGGCAAGTGTTGATAATTCTGATCCAAAACTAAAACTTCCAGACAATTGAAGGAAGAATGGGCAACTGCTTAATGTTAAAAAAGAAAAAAAAAATTCAGATAAAAATGTCAGTTCTATATCTACAAAGCCAAAAGTAAAAGGTTGGTTATTTGATTGTTTGGGCCCATGCAGATAATAAATACAGGTTCCAGGAAACCATACAAGTAGAACGGACCAAAATAAGTAGAAGCGAACAGAATAGCTGAAAAAAGCAGCTCCACCTTACCCACACCCTGCCTCCCCCCCACACACACATTCATCAGTCTATTCTTTCCCCTAGGAAACCTCTCTCCTTTTTCCCAATTGTAATATCTTGATGCGAGTTACCTAAATAATTATTTTTATAAGTCACTTTACGTTGGCTCTGTCTACCCACACTAAATGAGAAGGAACAATAATTAAACGTTGAAGCCATCTGGCTAGGCAGTCACATGAAGATGGCATGTTGTGCCTGCCTGCATTTGTTGTGAAGCCTCATTTTGCAGTGCAGCTCGTCCATATAGGAAAACCCCTTTCAGACAAGTGGGGAAACTCCCATCACTACTGGAGCAAATCTTTTTCAAAAGCATGCAGCACAGGGAGGTAAGAACGATGACATGCCAACTCCACAACTGCCAAGGACTTTTGGTGTGAGCTCCGTTTCTATCTACGCTCACTCCCAGATGACCTCATCTAGTTTCATGACTTTTAATAACAAACTATTTCCAAATTTGTATCTACAGCCAGAGCTACCCTTAGGGCATTTGGGAACTGGGCAAATATTTTATGCCAATCCCTGTCGCTATAAACAATTTGAGTCACCCAAAGTCAGTCTGTCAGCACTGTTCTGGTGGTCCAATTGAACACAACCCTGAAAAAGAAAAACCTTGCTGGGCAATGGAGTGGTCCTCTTGGGATGACCCTAGCATTGGCGCACTGAGATTTCCAGCTGTCCCAGGCACCAGAGGAGCACTTAGAACAGCTGGAGAAAGTCCATCTAAAGTCCAGGGTCCCTGAGGCACAGCCAGTGGCTTGCTTGGCCTGGTCTAAGGAAATACTGTCCCAAGCCCCAACCTCTGTTCCAAATTTCAAACTTGTCAGAAGTCATCCACTTCCCAGCATACAACCTTCCACCATTCCAACCACTGGCACATTTATATGTTTTCATTCCTCAATAATATACATCCATATATATGTGCACATTATGCGTGTGTGTGTATTTCTCCTCTCTATAGCAGGTTACCACTGAAAAATGCAATGATGAAGTCCTCATGATGGCAAAACCATCATTTCATATTTTGAGAAAGGGGAGTGGCTACCAAGTACCACTTGGTCAGCAATCCCATCTTAAATACAATCTTCGCTGACCTCATTTTGCCCAAACTTGCGGCTGAGAGGAGGGTTAGCCATGAGCTCAAAAGAAGAGTCTAGGTTGCAGAAGGAAAATTTTTTTTTTCCTCTGTGCCCAGAATGGGGACACAGCCAATGCTCTTCTGAACCAAATGAGAAAAGCAGCCTTCTCACTCAAGTATTTAAAAAAGCACCCCCAACCCTCTACCATTTACCAGGAAGGCTACTGATGTAAATGACACACCACACCTGAGAGCTGCAACTGAAACATCTGGGGGACATGTCTACTGGTTCCCAGAAGTTAAAGATGGTCACCTCAGAGCTAAATGGGGCATCTCGGATTGTGGCACTCACCCCAGGGACTGGCATCAAGTTCTTCCAAGAACCTCTGAGAGCCTAGAAGCCTCAGAAGAGGGAAACAGCAGCTACAGTCCACAGAACTGCATAGCATGTATTTAATTAAAATCTCAACTGGAAAACAAAGACCCCCCTAATGTTTTATTCCCTTGAGCAAATATTGTGACCCTTCTGCAGCCTTCGATGTTGCATTCCGCCCTCTGTTTGCTGGACAACAACTAGGCTCCTTTGGTTTTACTAGATGAACACTGCGACCTTTTCCAAATACAATGGCCTTTTCCAAATATGTATTATCATTTTCCCCTTTCTAATGCCAACTTGTGACTTCAGGCCTAGCTTTCACACCCCTGTTAAATGTCATCAGTTTGTTTGCCCTACCCAAATGTCACAAGGTCCCTCCTTTTCTGCTGACCACAAAACAATTTTGGGGTGGAGAAGCATTTTTAGGGGGTCCACATGTATAAAGACAACCTATGATGGGATGTGTGCAGAACAGAGGGGTGATCACTCAACCTAACTTCCACCTGAGTCCAGATGTGCAGAAAACAACCAAAGCCATGTTCAAAATTCTGAGTCTAGGGACTTTCTTTTCTCCAAAAAATTACTGAGTGGTGTCTTCTCATTTAATGCCAGCTAACATGCACCAAAAATGTTGTTGCTTCATCTTGTACTTCCCCTGTGGACATATCACAGGCAGAGTTTACCCTGAATATACTCACAATAGATCTGCATGACCAGTGGCCAAACTTGAACATATTTCCATTGCTTATGCAGTACATCCTACATCCCTGTTAATTTATTTTTATATCAACCTCAGAAAGCGAGTAGGCAACAGGCCTAGGTTATATCTGCTTAACAGAGTTCTTTGCTCTATTATAAAATTCTGACATTTAATAAATAAGTGTAACATCACTGCTCATGAAACACCAAATGATACTCTAAAAAATGTCCACACTTCATACCCTTAGTCTTTCTTGTTAAAGGAAACATATTCAGGAAATTATCATACTACCAGCAGTATAGTGACCTCCACATTTATTTACAAACCAAAATAAGACACTTGATTGATTCTTTGTTGGAAGAATAAGAGATAATCTTGGAATTATATGTTTGGCTATCACCTTGGGTATGGGCTCATAAACTGGCTTCGATCATGTTGAACAGTCGATAAAGCTAGGCAATAAAGACCTTCCCCATTCCCCTCCAAATAACCTTGAGAGAGGCATGCAAGGTCACACTGAAGTGCTTACGTCTTAAAAGGATGAAGACATTGAGAATTTTATTCCAGTTTGTTAAGCAGTCCAGCACAGAACGAAAAAGGCTTGGCCTTTGGGGAAACAGTCTTAAAGAGGTGGAAAAACTTGTAGATTCTGATTATATAGCAGAAAGATGTCAAGTCCCTCACTTGTCTGAGGAAAAATGCTACAGACTAATGTATCAGTGCAGCCATCTTGCTCTCTGTTTTGTGAACTTAATCAACGAAGCCTTTTCTTCATAAAGGTGTCTTACAATTTTATTTAGTCTTTGGCACCCTTCAATACATCCACACTGCTTCCAGTGTGGTCATTCTAAGATGCAAACTTGATCATGTCACTCCCTTGCTTAAAATCCTTCTAGCTTCATAAACTTCATATAAAACTCAAACAACTTATTATGGCATGCAAAGCCCCCTCCCCCTGTCCTACATCATCTCTTTCCACTCTCCAACTCTTACCCTATGTTCCTATCATAGTGAATAATTTGTAGTTCCCAGAATGCTCCATGTTCTCTCATGCCGCCATGGCTTTGCTTATGATGTTCCTTCTTCCTGGAGTACTATCCCTCCCCTTCCTCTCCACCCGCCACTGATTGCTTGGATAAACTTCCTGGGTACACTTATTTAATCTTCAAACCCAAGCTTTCTTTTCCCAGTCTGGACTAGACTCCCCTCCTCTCTGCTCCTACAGCATTGGTTCATACTTATAGACCTTATTACACCATACTGTAACTATCTACTTATGGAAAATGAAAATATAAAGAACTTCTTTCATACAGAATTGTATAAAAAGAAGTGCTACATAAAAAGTATGTGAAAATATTAGAAAGTATATAAACATTAAACAAAAGACTCTCTAAAATCTTTTACCCTCCCTGACAGCCCATGAACTTTTCTTTCCTCTTTTACCGGTGGTCTCTTGAAAGACCTTTGGGTACAACAGAAGACACTTACATTACCTTTGCTCACTTCCCATTGTTCACACCCAGCTACAAAAGAGGGAAGGAATATAGTCTCCAGTCATGTGGCCACATGCCAAGCTAAATTCAGGGTTTCTCATACTGAGGAAGAAGGAGGGAAGGAGGAAAGACTAGATACTGGAGAACATCTAGCAGTGAGTAACTTAAAAAATTAGAAAAGGCTAATGCACATAGCAAATCCTGAAGTTTACAAAAGTAGGATTCCAGAAATACTTTGAACAAAGTTTCCCATCACCTAATACAGGAAGAACTGACTAGACAATTCCTGGAGAAATGGAGGAAGAAAATAGAATCAGAACTTGACTGGGTTGAGTATACTCCTATTTTATAGAAACTGATAACTTATCTCTCAAATTTAAAACATGAGCTTTAGACATAACAGTCCCTGAGCTTTTTAACCTCTGGGCTATAAATTAGTAGATATGCATCTGCTCTGCTTGTGAAACTTTTCTCTTGGCAGACATAAGAAGAGCTCAGCTTATACAAAATAGTTTCCTGGGGTTTAACATAGTAAAAGTAATGATTGCAACAAAACTGCGGACTCTGCCAAAACTTTGGGAATTCACTGATTTCCCCCAATGGCTTCTGTACTTGCTCAATTTCTGAACAGCATGATCCTGAAAGAAGCAATTTATTCTTTAAAAATAAACCTTGAGTATCATGTAAAAGTATATTTTGCAACTACTGACCTAAACTTTGACCTCTAAAATACCTGATCATTTGGTTTTTTGTGCTGTTGAACATCAGATTCACGTGAAAAAGCATTTCCTTTGTGCTCTACTTGTATGTGCTGTTGCCTGACATGGCTCTGAATGGGACACAGTCGCATCCTCTAGAACTGGGGGCAGAGGATCACTAGGACTGTGCTCACCTTGCCTTAAGGAGTCACAGAAGAGAGACAGATCAGGAGAAAGGCTGTCATGGCAGAAAGCAACTTTAGGATCCATCAGGAGATTACGATCTCTTGGTTGGGAGCTCTGTGTTCACTTCTTGAGGTGAAAAAATAAATAAAAATAAATTGCCTTGACAAGATGAGAAAGAAAGTCATCTAGTTATTGGAAAAAAACAATGACTTCTTGAAAAGAACAAGAAAAAGAGACAGAGGCCTCAGGAGAGACAGACAGACATACAGACATGCATCTCTGTGAGAAGAGCAGATGTAGGAAAAGACGGCGAAGCCTGTAGAGCAGGGACGCACTCATGCTCTGTTGGTAGTAGAAAATCAGGGTAGTAGTTTTACAAAACAATTTCTAATTTTGTTTCTACATTATTGTATAACTAAACACCCCACAAAAACTTCCTGTTTGAACACACACACACACACACACACACACACACAATGTGCGCGTGTCCCTTTTAAATCCATATCTGATTTCACAGGAATGTGAAATCTCTAAGTGCCCAAGTGAAGGAGAAAGTAAAAATCCGGGTGGTAATCCTTGTAATAATTTTCCAGCCTCAGGAACCCAAAGGGCTTAAGTTCTATAAACTCATATGGGAAGAAGAGGAAGATGGAATTAAGACCCCCACATAAAGTTGGGATCTTTAAAGACCTATACCTATTATATATGCTGCAAGGTTGGTTGTTTCTTTCTTTCTTTTTCTTTTTTTTTAAATCTTCCACTAGCCTAGGGAAATGACAAGCAAGTTTATCTATTTGGGCCTGAGATCTGGGTAGTTGAAACAGTCTTCCCTGAAAATGCATAACCATAGGCATCCTGCACTTGGATTTGGAGTTCAGATTTATACTTCCTGTTTAGTTCAGAATCCCCCAGGTGAGAAACAGCATAGAAATAGACCCAAAGATAATGACACCCCTGGGGGAACTGGCTATAAACAGACACTGAACCACTCGTGATTTCAATATAGGCCAGACAAAAGTCTTCAAGCAAATCCCTGCTTAACATTTCTTACAATCCAAAATTACAAAACATCTAAGAAATAATTCAGAATGAATGAGAGAAGCAGACAGAAGAAATAGCAATATTAAACTCCAAGGACTCTAGATCTTAGAACTATTAGAAAGAAACTATAGAATTAGTGTGTTTAAAAGAATAAAAGATATAAAAGAGAAATTAAAAGCAAGAAAATGTACAAAACAATATATAAAACGATGGGTAGATTTGAAGAAAAAACTATAACTTAGAGAAATTAAAATTTAAAGCAGTGCAAAGAAAAGCCTAATTGTTGGTTCAAACTGCAAATTAATCACTTCCGAAGAAAGAACTAGTGAACTAAAATTAGATGTGAGGAATTAATCCCAGATGCAGCACAGAGGGATAAAGCAATAGAAAATATGAAGGAGAGTTTAAGAACGATGAAGGGAAGAATGAGAAGGTCCAACATAACTGATAGTCACCTCAGAAAGAAAATTAGTGGAGAGACAACATTTGAAATAACATCTGAAATTTTTTCAGAATTTTTCAGTTGATCAAAAATATGATCCATGGTGGGATGGCTCAGTTGGTTAGAGCACAAGCTCTAAACAACAGGGTTGCCAGTTCGATTCCCACATGGGCCAGTGAGCTGCATCCTCCACAACTAAATTGAGGACAACGACCTGCTGGAGGAGTAGCCAGATGGCTCAGTTGATTAGAGCGCGAACTCTCAACAATAAGGTTGCTGGTTCAATTCCCACATGGGATGGTGGGCTGCAACCCCTGCAATTAAAGAGTAAAGATGGCGACTGGACTTAGAGTTGAGCTGCGCCCTCCATAACTGGATTGAAGGACAACTTGGAGCTGATGGGTTCTGGAGAAGCACTGTTCCCCAATATTCCCCAATAAAAAATTTTTAAAAATATGATCCTTGGATATACTAAACATAACAATTTCAAATCATCGATAAGTAAAATTTCCCTATCTAGATTTATTATAGTGACACTGTAGAATACCAGAGAAATAGAGATCTTAAAGCAGTCAGAGAGAAAATAAATGGATTACTTACCAAAAAGAAAGAAAAGATAGGGGGGAAAAACACAGAAAGAGAAAAAGAGGAAGAAAGAAAAGAAGGATGGATAGAAGGAAGGAAGGAAGTAGGAAGGAAGGAAGGAAAATACTGACAGCAAACTTCTCAATAAATTAAAAGACTGAAAACATTGCATAATTTTCAAAGCATTTCAGTTTGAATTAATTCTTTAATTCTTCTAAAATAGGCCAACTTCTGAAAGGCCTTAAAACTGTCTTTATATCTTCTTTAACTTTCAAATCATAGATTATCTGAGCATAAAATTGTGGGGTTGATAGTTACTTTCTCTCAGTACTCTGAGTCTAGAAAAAGAGAGTGAATTAGATACAGGAAAAATAATGGTAAATGTGGTAAATCTAAACAAATCCCTCATGATGCAAAGTAACATTAACTAATAATAATATGGATAATTGTAATGGTTAAATTTATGTGTAAGCTTGGCTGGGCCATGGTATCCAGGTAAAACTTCACAGATGTTTCATGAAGATAATTTCTGGATGTGATAAACATTTAAATCAGTAGACTTTGAGTAAAGCAAACTGCCCTCCATGCTGTGCTGGGCCTTATCCAATTAATTGAAGGCCTTAAGAAAAAAGCAAAACTGAACTCCCCCAAAGAAGAGGAAATCTTGCCACAGACCACCTTTGGTTTCAAACTAACTCTTCTCTGGGTCTCCATCCTGCCAGCTTACCCTGTAGACTTTGGACTTGCTAGACTGCACTATATACACACACACATAACACACACATTCTATCGGTTCTGTTTCTCTGGAGAACCCTCACTAGTACAATAACAAGTAATATAAAAGCTAGGTAACACTAAACTACTAAACAAGAATAACATAATAAGGAGGGGCTTGATTGGACGTAAACTGTTATACAGTTGATATAGCCTTCACGAGACGTGTAGATATATTGAGCAACTTTTGATTTTATGGCATGAATGCATGATAGATTTTTTCAACGTAACCATGGAAAAAGAATAAGACTAGACTGTGTAACTTCTAAACTAGCAGAGCTAATCAAGAAAAGTCAATCAATATGAAGGATGACAGGCAGAAGAAAAAAATATGCAGGAAAGGCAGGAAAAAAGAGAAAGCAAAATTGATAGAAATAAATCACAAACATATCAGTAATAAGTGGAATAAACTTGCCAATTAAAAAGGATTGCTAGAATGCATAAAAAGAGCAAAACTGTCCTCTATGTTCTTCAGAATAGATCCATTTAAAACACTGGAACCAAGGAGTGTTGAAATTAAAGAAGGAAGAAAGATATACTGGACAAATACAGATCAGAGAACACTGGTATAGCTATATTAATATCAAACTGAATGAAATTTAAGGCACAGAATAATGGTTAAGAATAAAGATGGTTATTATATTATGGTGAAAGGAAGAGTGTACCAAGGACATATAACAATTTTAAGCCCACATGAACAGTGACATAGTCTCAGACTGTATAAAGCAGTGAGACTCATACAGACACCATGTCTACACAACTAATAATATGGTTCGAAACATCCCAGCCTTGAGATTCTTCGGGGAAAACGATTAGCCTGACCACAGGAAGACTGAATACAGACATCTGTGGACCCAAAAAGTTCAAGATGGGAACCACGTAGCTCTACCAGTACCGACCCAAGAACCACAGCAAGGCAGCCTTCCGGTGGCTCTGTGGAGAAGCAACCTTTCCTTTTTGTTAGAATTCTGAGACTGGAGTTAGAAACTTGGAACACAAAGATCGCCTACTTCTCCAGTCTCACACTTCCTCCCTGGCGGTAAGACAGACACAAAGGTAGGTCCTACTTTCCTCTGGAATTATGTACCTAATTCATTTATGGTATGTGGCCCTCACCCTGTGAGACTCTGCTTCAGTACTTCTTAAGACAAAATATAATGATAATGATTTTAGAAAGGCCCAGGTTCCTTACAAAGGAAGCTTCTTGGTTCCTTCCTCCCATTAAGATTACGCAACCTGACTTGAGAGGTAGAATATCATGGTGGCTAAAAGCCCATGCCTGGCCATCAGATTCAAATTTGAACTGTAACAGATAAGTATAAATAACTTTGGACTTAAATGTTACATGCTTCAGTTATCAAAAGTGACATAGTATTTATAAACACGACAGTATTTGTCACAGAACAATCACAATTTATGATGACGATGGCAATGATAATGATGGTTGTTTAATAAGTTGTCTCAACCGCACTAAGATACTCCTTTCCAGTTATTCAGATCCACATGGAATTCTTTAGTCATTCACAAGCTGGGACTAAGCCTTCTATCAACACCATCCTCTTTTTACACACAACTAGGAGGGTGGTTTGCTTTACTCAAAGTCTTCTGATTTGCATCAAGTCGGCTTCTTCTACTCTCATGGTTTCTCTATTCCACTATGTGGCACTGCTGCCTGCCACTGACTGAAGACAAAGAAGGTCATATTACGATCAGTGGAAGTTACCATGTGCCCCTTTGCTGGATAACAGCTCCTGCCCTGTAGAAACCAAGGGAATTCTGGGTACTCTGCTGCCTCGGTGCCAACAACAAATACCTGAAACTTCACTGCCTCGAGCACTACATTTCCGTCATCCAGTAAGAACAAAATGTGCTTCCACTTTTCTCTCCTTTGCAGGAAGAACTGGGTAGAACAAGCTGTCCTCCAGGCATGGTCCTGGTTCTGGTCAGCTTGCCCTGCTTCTCTCTCTTATCAGGAGAGCAAAAGGGGCTCTCTGAGTCACAACTGCAAAGGCATTAACTCTTATTCTGAGTCACAGCCTGCCGTGGGGAAACGTGGTCAACCCAAGAAAATGGGGACATGTCATAAAATCTGCAGACACCTTTCAATGTCTAAAAACCCCTTGCCCTTCCCACTCCCTACTCCAAGAGCAGCCTTCTAGGAGCGGTGGAGGGAATCGGCATTCCCCGCCCATGCCCCAGGGCCTATGATTCCCGTTTCCAGTGCTATATGCAGCCAATTGACTGAGGTAACAAGTCAGCACCCCCATTCCCCGAGTAGCCTCCAACTAAAATTCCCTCTGAAGAGGCTCTGGTTCAGGGAAGCAAAGAGGAAGAACAAGGACCAACTCTCCCCCAAGAGCAAAGCAAATATATTTCTTTCATAGAAGCACATTGAAATGTCTTAAAAAAGAACATTCATGATGTAAGGCAGAAGAAAAACCCATCCTGGCATAACTGCTTCAAGTCCTTTTGTGGATTTGCAGTAAACCTGTGAATTTTCCAGGTCCTGGTTCCTGCCTTTCTTCCCATTACTTTTTGTTTGTTTGTTCATTTTCTTCATTTATTATTCAAGATATTTACTTGGTTGACTGGAGAGCAAATCATATCAGAAACAAAATCAACGACAGGCAATCGATTATCTTCCTGTAAACAGTACTCATTCTGGCTACACCATTTTTAGTACAGTCTATAAGCACAAAGACAATTCAGGATCAATCTTTCTGATATTTTTTATCCCAGCCTTCAGTAAGATATGGGACTATGAGAACCTGCCTTCATTTATCTGTTGCTTAAAGTTACATATTCTGTTCCCATCTATCTTTGGGATGTGTCTACTTCTGCTGGTGTATTCCTGACTCTCTCTTACTTGGCCATAGCCCATGTGTCATGCGGGGTGTCAGGCGGGGTCTCTGGTCCCACTCCCCACATAAGAACGCAGGACATGGTGAGGCCAAAAAGGAACACCCACGGAGACATAGGTAGGGGAGTCATACCACTATACTCTCGCTGGCGGCTGGGTTGGAGACACAGGAACCAGGAACAACACAATTCTCAACCCTCACTGTGCCGCTTGCAGGCTCAGCCACCATCTTCTTGCTAGCTCCCCCTTTTTCTGCTAGCCTAGCCACGGCAGTTATATTTATGGCTAATGGCTCACTGGTTACAGCTGACGGCCAACTAGCCACAGCTGATGGCCATTTGATCACAGTCGATGGCCATTTACTACCTGAGCCAGCACCTTTCTATGTGAGGCCGAGAACCTGGAAACTGCTTTTTGGGGCTCTGTCCCCACACCATGAATCAATTAACATGACCACTGGTTTATTAACAGTTGTTTGGAGGCCCTGTCATGAGAGTACCTTTCGTGAAACTGCTATGGCTTCTCAGATTTTAACATGTAGACACGTAATGGTTTGATTTTTTTTTCCTTTTTTTTTTTTTTTTTTGCCCAACTTGCCCTGCTATCCTCTGGGGACACTGTGGGGCTAAACAGATGGAAAGATGGAGCAGACAGTTACCTTGTAGCACTGTGCCTCCCAGATCAGAAAGCAAGTTCATCCATTCGCGGCCCTAACAAGCTGGACCTGAAATTCAGCATACTTCAAATCCCAAAGCAGCAAAACCAGGTGGAAGGGAAAAGTTGCAGGAGCAGCAGTCTTGAGCTTTCTGCCCTGTTCACTGTTGATATCAATAGTGAAGCCTCTGATGAGCCCGAGGAAAAAGGGCAAGAAACAGAAACAGATACTTCATTCCTCATGAAGCAGTGCCTTTTCAGGGCACACACAAGATAAGTGTTCCACAAAGTTGATCGAAAGCATGGCCTCTTCCCTCCTGGAAGCCAATACGTCTCAATCTTCTGAGGTTTGTCCAGACATTTTGAATCTGATTCTCTGTTTTCCATCCAGCCAGACAGCGGGTAAGGTCCAGGGGGCTTTGGCCAATTGCTCTGGCAGAAGCTCCTTAATTCAAATACCTGAGGCCAAATATTGCATCCCTTCTGAGTATTAGCCAATCAATCCTCTCAGAATCCACCTCCAAGCTGCATAAGCTGCTGAAAGGCGCAGGGTTGGAATGTGTTAGGCTACCCAGCGTGCGGTACAGAGAGCGAGGGGCAGAGAGAGCTTTGAGGAGCACCCACCTGCATTCTCCTCTACCTAACGTGCATGGGGAATGCTAGAGGTGAGCCTTGAGAATATAATGGCCAATAAATATGAGATTTCTCAGGAACACACCCAAAAATGTTAATCAAACAAAATAAGCCAGATAATTGGCTTGACAATAATAGCAAGGTGCCACATGAATCACTATTTTGATTAACTAGCATTGTAGAGCACTATGTAGTTGATAAACTCACACCGCATCCCATTTAATGTTTGTAACACTTCTGAGAAGCAGGGGTTATTATGTACTCCTGAGGCACCAGAACCCCAGCCAGACTAAAGGCCCAAGGTCAAACAGATAGTAAATGGCAAGGCTTAAACCCCACTCATTGAGCTCCTAGCTTGTAATTTTTCTGCTTGACCTCAGCTCCCTCACTGGGAAAGTGCTCCATTTACTCCCAAAATTCCTCATACATTTTACTCCATTTTCCTCTCACACAACTCTGTAAGACATGTACTATTACAATGTGCATTTTTATAGATGAGAAATTTATACACAGGATTAAGGGATTTTCCTAAAATCCTTCAACTAATTAATGGCTATTATCCAGGTTTCGTGAGGTCCAAGTCCAATGTTCTTTGAGCATTCTGACAACAAGCCATCAAACTATGACCCCCTAAGAGAGATGGGAAATAGAATCAGGCCATGGCTGGAGCCAGGAAAAGAGAGACCATGATACCACTTTTGGCATCAGCACACTAGACTTGGAATAATGGTGTTGATACAGTGCTGGGTGCACTTTTCAATTTCCAATGGTTCTTGTGCTTCAAATTATGCTTACAGGCCTTAATGCTCTACTGCTGGAGATCATGACCCTGCCAGGCCTGGCTCGTGGTATTTCACACCGTGCATCCTGCAACCCATAGACTCAACTCCCCCAAAATACTTAAGCTACGGTGGTAGGAAAGGAGGCGGGGAACTTGAGATTGTTCTTCTTGAACCTGGAAGCTGGGCAGAATGACACACTGATTAGGAGGTACAGATTTCCAGGCTCTATTTCATGCATTACATACTGAAAACAGCGACCACAAGTTTAAAGAACTGATGATAAAAGTTCATTATTTCTAACTGGGAAACTCCTTCTCCAGTGACATACACGTATTAACATTAGCCCTTCTGTGATCAGGAAAAGGAAAGTGTCTTCTTGACACTGGGCAAGATCCAATTCCCAAACCCCCAAGGACCAAACAAAATGGTGACCAGTTGCTCCTAATCCCAGGCAAGCCCAGGTCTGGATGGATGGAAGGTGCAGGTGCAGGTTGAAAAAGGAGCTTGCTCACTGGGGACTGGCTGAGAAGAAATCAGCCATGCAGCATCTCGCTTCGCTCTCCAGCCTGAGTTACTTCCCTTTCAACAGAACACCTGCATCGCCCCAGGCCAGATGGTGAGCTCTCCAAGTCAGCATTCTGTAGTGTGAGTGCTCTAAACACCGGTGACTGGCCTTGGGAAGGGAATGCCTTTCTTTCTTCACTGGGCTTTTATTATATATTTTTCCTGCTGGATGATATCCCAGCTATTAAGTCTTGCTGAAGACATTTGGATGGGTGACAGGATAATATTTTAAAAATTTGAGGCAGGGAAGAGTTTAGAGTAGGCAGTGAAAACTAGCTTCTATCTTACGACCCACATGGGCCCCAGGAACTCTCAACTTTGGAAGCCACAACCAACCTACATAACAACAAATGTTTTAGAACACAGCCACATTCACATGAAAGGTAATTTGTATATAACTATGAAAGAGGTCTTAGTCAAGATTTATTCAAGATTTTATTATTCAATTCAAGATTTATTCTTTTGACTTCGAAGGTATTTGTTTATACATGGTATTTTATGTATTATAAGATTTTTTTTTTCCAGGACTTATTCTTGTAAGTCTCTGAAAATGCCCAGATACTCAACACTGTAGCCCACCGTAGCTCATGGTACCCAATGCATGCAAATCCCTGGCTGGGAGAAAGTGGCATAAAATGGGCCATGGAGGCAGAAGGGAATGGAGAGGCAGAGAATAGCTACAATAGAAACCTGGGTGATGGTAGCCACAAAAGCTGACAATTAGCTAGCTTATGACACCCACCAAGAAAGAGCTTTGAAGTAGGTCTAACATTCAATGGAGTTCTCAGTGTATCACAGCTAAGTGGACCTAAAGGACAAAGTCTTGAGTGGAAGACATTAAAAGTGTTCTTCCTTTCTCCACTGTGCATTCCATCCCTTTTGAAATCTGTTCTCTTTCCTCCTTTCCATGCAGATAGAACCAGTGGAAGGGCTAGGCCTTATCCCACAGAGGAGAGGACCTCACCCCTTGGAAAACCTAAGAAGTTCAAAAGGAGACTCCAAATCAAGAGGTAGATAGAACCTTGCAATCTATTACCCACTCATGAATAGGAATGACATTGCACTGCTTTTTTATTCCCAAATCACTATGACATAAGTTCTTATGATCCCAGTTCTTGGAATCTAGGCCTAGACTTACTTAACAGTTTCTAAGAATGCTCATTATCTTCTGCCCTCGGAAAAGTCCCTTCCTTCCTGCACTGGGGCCTCGCTGTCACCGTGCCACATTGCTGCCTTTCCTAACTACCCTCATGAAAGACCCCCCTGATGGACCCAGCTGTCATTTGCTGGAGTCTTCTGAGGGAAGTTCCATTCTGACCTTGGGTAGGAGACAATGTTCTCCCTTTTTTTCGTCCTTCTGACACATGGACTCCACAGTCTCCAGAGCACAGCTTGTAACTTTTAATAAGATTTTATTGATGGTTAGGGGATAACAGAATAATAACAGAAAATAACTTACAATTCTTGCTAGAATTAGTTACTGCAATAATAGTACAGAGGCCCAAATTGACTTCAGAGGCTCTTACGGTGCCAGCTCCCTGTCTGGTTCCTGCCCTGTCTCCACACACATCAATCTCCATGCTTGGGAGTGAGGGCCCAACTGATCACTGGCACTAGAAAGAAAACAGCACCCTACCCCAGTCTAAGGCTGTCTCATTTGTATTCCAGAAGTAACCTTTTCCTAGGGTGCTTAGCTTCAGGAGTAGCCATTCCCCTGAGGTTGTCTACCAATCCAAGTGTTGGGTTCGACACCAAAAATTCAACAAGATTCTATAAGTTGGAGAATACATTTTTCAAAATATGGCTTAATCAAATTGAGATAAGACCATACGTGGGACACCAGCAATCTACTCCAGCATGTGTTCAATCATTTAGCCAAGCTCTTGATCTTACTTCCAGTAAGAGGTAAGAAGATCAAGCCTGTACCCCTTTGCCATAATCCAGTTCTTACTTCTGGTTTTGCAAGCAAGTGATTGAATAGCATACACATACAACGAAACACAAGCTCTCATACACACACATAGACACACCCTTTTCTCCCAAAATTATGGTTTCAAGTACAGGGTAGTCTAATTCCAAATTTAGGGGGGGAAACACGTCTAATTTTACAGAGGCAAAATTCTGCCAATTACTAAACAAAGCATTTAACAGCTGAAATATCTGCTTTGGGTTATGTGAAAACATTCAGATTTTTTTCTCCTAAATCAGAATAAGCCCCATGTGGTAGATTAGGACAGCTATTACAATTTTCATTCTACAGATGAAAGTGAGATGCCCGGGGTTAAATGTGTTGGCCAATGTCACATAATTAACCCACAGTCGAATTGGAAGTGGTCTTCTCATACCTGTGCCAGTGTACTCCCATTGACCTAGAGGGCCTCTCCCCATTGTGAAGTGGTAAGATCAACTAGGAAGCGAAAATCTTCAATGAAATGAGATCCATTTTAATGAGAAGATAAGGTCTTTGGTTCGGAGTTATGTCATTATATTTTTGCTTCCTGAACATTAATCATTCAGTTCATACCTTTACAACCATCTGCACTGCCCACACTTTCATGTTAGAGCACAATGCACTAGAAACTCTCACTCAGCTCTTAACAGTTTAGCTTTCGACTTAAGAAATAAAAATGTCACCCCAAATAACTGCAAGTGTGTCTAAAACTCAGTTTTCTCCCTGGTACTTTGTAATGCTCATAGCCATAAGTTTAGTAGGTAACAGAGATGTAAGCAGTTTGCATCATTGCGATTCATGCATCTGATACACTGATGTGAGGTTTGGCAGTTGTTTCATGGTCGTGAAAAAAACATGAGCTTCATTTCAAAGAAATCATCAAAATTCCACAATAGACTACAAAAGTAAGTGACACTTTGCTTTTCTGTTTTTACTAAACACAGAAATGAGAAATAAGTCATTCTATAAAAGGCTTTGAACTATATCCATATAAAGTAATGAATACACTAGCACTGTGAAAAATCCAGAGAAAGTGCAAATTTGTACCATTTGTCAACAATTGCAAAATCAGCCTAAATAAGGTTTTACGTCATTATAGTCTTCCTTTGTGGGAGAAACAACAGTTGAAATTACAGGGAAAGAACTGAAGTTGCCACTAATGAATTTCTGTTTCTCTGGAACTGTCTTACAAACACATAAATCATGATTGTGTGCTCCATCACCATCAGCGAGCACCTCCTGTGGAGGACTCACCACCCATACTACACCCATCTATGTAAATGTTCCCAAAACCCATGGTCATAGGAGTTACCTGGGCCAGAGCTGTGACATTGCCTGGTCTCCTCCTGTGAATCACTCTAGTTAATGTTAACATACTGGCCTCCATAGAAGGTGAAGATGGCTTAATTCTTTTGATGGCAAGCAGAGAAAGCGTAAGTGTGCTCTAAAAGGCCCTCAAGATGACAGAGTAGGTAAATTCTCTACTTGCCTCCTCACACAACCACATCAAAATTACCAAAACCAAACCACAGGAAACTCATCATTGAGAATCGCGTGACGTCTAGCTGAACAGAAACCCTATAACTAAGGTGTCATGCAGGGTCTCTGGTCCGGTTCCCCGCATAAGAATGCAGGATATGGTGAGGCCAAAAATGAACACCAACGGAGCCATAGATAGGAGGGTCATACCACTATAGTCTCGCTGGCTGCTGGGTTGGACATACAGGAAGCAGGTTCCACACGATGTGCAATCCACCGTCTGCTTCTTTGCCAACCAACCAACCAACCCACTAGCTAGCTGCAATTCGCACTTGCTAGCTTAGCCATGGCAGGTATATTAGTGGCTAATGGCTAAACAGTAACAGCTGATGGCCACCCAGCCACAGCGGATGGCCATCTGATTACAGCTGATGGCCATCTAATAACCGAGCCAGTACCTTTCCACATGAGGCCAAGAACCTGGAAACTGCTCTCTGGGACTCTGTCCCTACATAAGGATATACAGAAAAAGCCACATTGAGACTGGTAGAAGGGGCAGAGATGCAGATGGGCTGGTCCCATACCCACATGTGGTAGTTAAAAATTGTAAGAGATATTGCAGCTACAGAGGTCCTCCTAAGGAGTGGAGGGTCCCAGCCCCACCAGGCTCCCCAGCCCAGGGTTCCAGTATCTGGAAGAGAATTCCCCATAAATTCTGGGGACCAGCGGACATTGTAGCTGTGAGAAGAAGGGAAGCTGCTGTCTCAGGTGCTCCTCTTAAAGGGCCCATGCATGGACTTACTCATGTATGGATTCTTTGCTCTCAGCTCCAGCACTGGGGCAGCAGCCCAAAAGGCACCAGGGACATATGGGAAGGAACTGAATTCTCTGGCTCCAAGGTGACGGCTAGAGGGGCAGCTTTCTCCCAGTCAGAAGCATTGGCAGAAGCCATTGTTCCTTTGCTGAGCTCTCCCCCCACCCAGCATGCAGGCACAATATCTGGTTTCCATCAACCTGGCTAACACCACTTAACCCCACTACTGTGATTCCCTGAGACCACACCCCCCACAACTTGTAGGGCTACCCAAGCCATTTCCAGTAGCTTTTCCACACAAACAGCATATCGTGACTCATGCTGCAGATTTTCCTAAAATACCTCAGAGGTTCACAAATCCTAAACAAGCCACATCTGGCCTCGGTATGCCCCTTAGCTCTTGTTAAGCAGCCCGAAGCCCAGCACTAGTGGCAGCTGGCCTCAGTTCTCACCTTAGCCTCTCCCATGAACCTCCATGCCCAGCACAAGTGGCAACCATCTGCAGATCACTTTGTACCTCATACCAAGTGGCACCCAGCAGGGCACAGACAGTGGCTGACCTTGGCCTACAACAGACACCCTCCCTAGAGGCCCGAGAACCAACACATCCATTGGCCAGCTTCAGGCCATACCACAGCACCACCCAACCACCTCAAGCAATATACCCAAAGAAGGACCCAGTAATCCCACTTCTGGGTACTTATCTGAAGAAACCCAAAACACTAATTCAAAAAGATACATGCATCCATATGTTCATTGCAGCATTATCTACAATAGTCAAGATATGGAGGCAATCTAACTGTCCATCAATAAATGAGTAAGTAAAGAAGTGGTACATATATGCAATGGAATATACTCAACCATAAAAAGAATGAAATCTTGCCATCTTCAACAACATTGGTGGACCTCAAGGGGTATTATGCTAAGTGAAATAAGTCAGATAGAGAAAGAAAAATACCATAGATTTCATTTATATATGGAATCTAAAAATCAAAATAAATAAACAAACAAAACAGAAACAAACTCATAGATACAGAGAATATTTTGATGGTTGCCAGATGGGAGAGGGGATTGAAGGGTTGGGTAAAAAGGGGGAAGGGATTAAGAAATACAAGTTGGTAGTTACAAAAAACTCATGGGGATGTAAAGTAGTCAATAGTATTATAATAATTACATATGGTGTCAGATGGGTACGAGATTTATCAAGGTGATCACTTCACAAGTTATATAAATGTCTAGTCACTATACTGTACACTTTAAACTAGCAAAATATTGTACATCAAATGTAATTGAAAACTTTAAAAATTATTTTAAAAAAAAGTTTACGTTATGGCAGACACGGCTTGGCCTGAGGACACATAGTGGTGAAAAAGACAGATGCTAAACCCCTCATGGGTTTTATAGTCTAGTGTACTGTGTAGAAGTTAATCACCATTCATGCAAAAAAGAAAAAGTACCATTGCCAACTGAGGTAGGCATTGGGAATTATAGGTTTATGCTGCCATGATATATGTAATAGAGAAGCCTAAGCTCATTCAGGGGCTCCGACAGGCATTTCTCTAAGGAATTGACATTTGTGTCAATTCTGAAGGAGAAATAGGTGAAGGGGTAAGAATAGCTGAGTATTTCTAGAGGAAGGAACACAAGTCTGAATGTGGGGGCCCCGTAGGAGCCCTGACCCTATTCAAGTAGGAATAAAGAGAAGGTTGTGGACTGAGGAGATTAGACCTAGGCATAGCAGGAGGGGAGTCAAAAGGAGCAATGGGGAAGGTAATAAAATAGGTAATAAAATAGGACACTTGAGGAGGGTAACTTTCATCAACAACAGTGCTGTGATTCAGGAAAGCCCTTCATACACAAGTACATAATGTGTGTGCAGGGGGCTGGGGGTGGGGACAAATGAAGAAGAGATGGGACAAGTGGAGACTCTGTCCCCTTTTAGGTAACCACAGGGCTCCAAGGGCCCTGAATAGCATTGCAAGCAGCATGAGTTTATCCTGTGACCCTTCCAGGGCCCAGGATATTTCTCCTTCCCCACATTTTGCACTCTCCAGAATCTTCCTGCTATTCAGGCCTTCCTCCTTACCTGTGTTCCCACACCACATACCTCCAGCTCAATATCAGGAGAAATGTGATTATCTGGTTTAAGTAACGAGCTCTGAAGTGTCAATGGCTAATGGGTATGCTTCCCTTAGAGCTTACCAGCTTTAATGCATTTCCCGAAGGAAGAGCGAAGGACTCTTCCACGTGTGTTTGAAGAACTGAGACCAGTAATTTTTTATTGACTTTCAGAAAAGTGACCTCCCTCAAGTCCACATTAATGAACTAGCGACTTCAGGAAACAAAGGGCAGAAGGGAAAGACAGAGAGACAGAGTTAGTCCCCAGGGGTGGTCCCTGCCTCTTTCTCCAGTGATGGAGTCCAGATGGAGAGCAATGGAAAGGCATATGGGTCTTTATGAAGGGTCAGGAGCTCTCTCTCTCCTGAAGGCAAGCAATTCAGAAGCGCTAAAAAGGAATGAAAAATATCCCACCACTTTTCAGAGCAGGTATTCAGATCTTGAAAGTTTTGCTTCTGTCCTGACATTAAATCAACACGAGTATATTAAGGGCGGGGGGGTGGGGGCAGTATGCATATTTATTCCCAAGTTGCTAAATTTTTAGAAAATAATCAAAGCATTTTATCTAATAAACTTCATATGCCAACATTATTCTAATAAAAATCTTATTTGAATCTCAAAAAATTCCATGAGGTAGGTATGTACTATTATTGACCCACATTTTAGAGGGTAAATCAAGGCAAGGAAATGTTCAGAACTACCCCCAAGAATAAAAAAGCGTTACAGTTAAACACCTAAATGGAGATCCTTTTTTCCCTTGCTCTAAAAGTTCAAAAATATGTTTGATACATTTTACATGACTGCCCATTTTGTAGAAAGTTAGATGGAATTCAGGAGATAAATATTAATCCAAGCTTATGTAATATTTTGAAACCATCAAATAAGCTACAATTATTTCATTGTTTTAAATAGTAAATAGGATAAAGAAGAAAAGAGATAGATGTAAGTGTGCTGAGCCTCTGAGTAACACATAGCTGCCATTTAGCTCAGTCTCTGCACTGACCACTTAATGTTCACAGCAGCGCGATGGTGGCCCACTAGAGGCTGTGTTTGTTTGCTAGGGCTGCCGGAACAAAGTACCACAGCCTAAGAGCCTTCAAAGTAGTTATTTATTTTCTCGCAGTGCTGGAAGCTGGAAGTTCAAGATCAGGGTGATGGCAGGGTGGTCTCTTCTGAGGCCTGTCTCTGGCTTGTATGTGGCCGTTTTCTCCATATGTCTTCATATGGTCTTCCCTCTGCACCTATCTGTGTTCAAAGTTCCTCTTCTTATAAGGACACCAGTCACATTGAATCAGGGCCCACCCTAATGATCTCATTTTAACTCAATTATCTCTTTAAAGACCCTATTTCCAAATACAGTCACGTTCTGAGGCACTGGGAGTTAGGATTTCAACATACGAATTTTAAGGGGACACAATTCAAATCATAACAGAAGTGATGACACATGATTAAGAAGCAGCCACTCAAATGGAAAGGAACATGTCTAAGACAGTAGGAGAGCAACCTGGTTAGAAACCCAGCACTCTATGTGCCCTGTCCCTAAAGAGACTGAGCCCAAGGTGTGCGAGGACAAGCTCAGAATAGTCACCCAATTTTTACTGCTCTCCAAATGGGATAAATGCTTCATAGCTACTGCTAATATATACTGGAGAAGATAGGATTTGGCTGAAACTCATGCTTCCTTCCTAATTGTGGCCTTAGACTGTTATTTGATCCTCTTGAATTAAGTGAGAGTTCAAACAGGAAGATACATGCAGCAGACTTGATGTTGGCAATTAATGAGCCCAGTTCTACCTCTCTGGCTTTTAAAGAATATTGCTGGATTATTTGAGCAGGAGCCAATTCTAGTGATATCTCCTGAATTGTTAATACATTTATCTTCAGAGAGAAATACAGTGTGGTTTGTCTAACAAAAGTAAAATAGAGATTAATCCTGAAAGTCAAAAATCTGTGGATGGTTTTACTGTCTTTTTTTTTTTTTAATTAGTCATTTTAACTCTCGGCGCTGTTTTCCTCTCTTTAAAAATATTTGCCAACTTTCTTTCCATGAAATGTGTTTTACTTTTATAATTAAAAAGAAAACTTCTAAACAATTACCATATCTTTCTAAAAGTTCCTTTTTTGGGAAAAAAATACAGCTTTTAGCTTTTATTGTTTTAAGTTGCCTGTCATTTTACTTCACCTAATTAAATAAGTGTGATCCTAAACAGGGTAAAATAAGATTTTGGAGAGTGAATCACATGTTCCCATTATAACTTCAGGGGAGTGTCTATAAGGGAAAAAATTGAGGGGCCACGGGCAATGTGAACTTCTGTCTGCAAATGTCCCCTCTCTTGCCAGGTGCAAAGAAACCTCTTTGAAAGAGGAAGATATTCCAATAAATACTGTAATTAGCATGAGGCAGACACTAAAAATCCTCTTGTGAGGAAATATGGCTTCCAAAGAACTTTGTAGTTTTCCACACAATGGGAAAAGTAAATGTTTGCTATACATTCATACATCCGAGAATGACCTTGTGTCCAATATACAAAGAACTCCTAAAATAAAAAATAAACAACCCAATAAAAAAATGAACAAAGCCTTGAACAGTCAATTCACAAAAGAAAATATACAAATGGCCAATAAGCACATAATAACATACTTAAATTAACATCACCAATCATCAAATAAATACAAATTAAAACCACAATGACTTACATTGTTTTACCCACTAAAATAGCTAAAATTAAAAAGACTGTCAACATCTGATGGCAAAGATGTGGAGCTAGAACTCTCAGACATGAATGATATGAAATGTGTACAACCACTTTGGAAAACTGGTGGTTTCTTACTATTATAATAAACATGCATCTATCTACCTTATAACCCAAAAATTCTAATCCTAGGTATTTACCCAGGAAAGATGAAAATTTGTGTCCATAAAAGACTTGTACAACAATGTTTATAGCAGCTGTATTCAATAGCCCCAAACTGGAAGCAACCCCAATGTCCAACAATAGGAAAATGGAAAAATAAGTTATGGTATATTCGCACAATTCAATACTACACAGAGTAATAAAGAATGAACTATTGATAAACACAACAATTTGGACATATCTCACAAACAGTGCATTGTTCAAAAGAAGCCAGATACAGAAGAGTGCATCCTGTTTAATTTTATTTATATGAAGCTCAAGAATCAGTAAAACCAATGGAGAGAGAATTCATAACAATGGTGCCTCCAGGATGAGGTTTGATTGGAAGAGGGCAAGGAATTTTCTAGGGCGGTAAATGAAGATGCGTAATTCTTATAAAAATTCATTGAGTTGAACACTTAAGATCTTTTGAGTTTCGTGGTATATAAATTTTACTTCCATAAGAATGTTACAAGAAATGTTAAACAGAACTGACTTTGCAGTTTTCCAATATTTCATATCTACCCCATTCGATGATTTTTAATAGAAATTCACCCAACCTGCCCACTGGCTGTTCACCTGCCTTCTGTACGAGGTGACACACCCCTTCCAGGGAGATCAGAAGGGAACCACCCCCCACCCCCCAGAGCTGAGCCTTACAGAACATGGCATGTCATAAAGCAATTAAAATCTACAAGAGCCTTTTTAAGAACCATTAGTTCCAAGTGCAAGAGGTGAGGTGGAAAGAACAGAGGTCATGGAGCCTAAGTTTAAGTCATAGCTCAGGCATTTACCAGATTTGAGAAGGTTACTTAGCATCTCTGAGTCTCTGTTTCTTTATTTGTAAGAACCGATTATCTGCAGGACCAGAGACCATGTTAATAACATGTCTAGAATAAGACTTTGCACATAGTAGGCCCTCAATAAAGTACAGCTACTGCTGGCCAATCAATCCGGTGAAAGTAGGGGACCATGAATATCGGGCACATAGTAGAGATTCAAACAATATTTAATAGATGAACGAATAGCCTAAAAATTTTCTATTTTCTTTAATTCCTGTAAGAAAATATCAAGGGATGTAACCGAGAAGAAGCAGGATGGATGGTCAAACAGCAAGTATTTTTGACAATATTCTCGTATTGTCCTTTCTCAGCATACATCCAATCCTTTACCTGAAACCCTTGGGAACCAATGTGTTTCAGAATTCAGCATTTTCCTGACGTTAGAAATGAAAACGATGCATATACCGTACATATGTCACCCGCCTAGCAGACGAGGCAGCACCCCACCTCGAACACATTAGTATTTCCACAACCAAACTTACAAATATTCATGTTCAATGGAACAAATGAAGACAAAAATAGTCTCACGTCAGTTCAGGTTCAGTTTTTCCACCAAATCAAGTATTTTCCAAGTAACAAAATAACCATCATTTCACTTCAAAGCTGTTGAGATTATAGAGTTGTTGGAGACCCTACAGTCGCTAACATTTAGGCAGCACCTACAATACCCCAGACAGTCTCGCCTAAGCACTTTGTACATTGCAACCCCTTTACTCTTCACAACAACCCTATGAGGTAGGTACTATTATTGTTGTTGATTATTACTATTATTATTATTCCCATTTTATAAGCAAGAGAATTGCAGCACAGACAGTATATTTGCCCAAGGTCACACACTAAATAAACCCTTGGACTCTGTGTTCTTAATCACTCTTATAGACTGCCTCAGTCTCCCCTCTTCGTCAGCGTGTGCAATAGTGGGGAGGACCAACTTTGAGGGAGTACCAACTCTGACGCTCCACCCTCATGCTCCCAAATTAAAAATTACTAAAAAATATTGATACTGGGTATTCTATCCTTTTACTGTTTCCTCCACTTGGAAAATGTTGAAGCTTGTTGGAAGGAGTGACTTTAAAAGATATGCTCCCCTTAACAGAGTCAAAAAAAAAAAAAAAAAGATTCTCATTTGCCTGAGACAAATTAAAACATAAGTGAGAAATCCAGCTTTATTTTATTTTATTTTTTTAATTTTAACAGATTACTAATAGAAGGGCATGTTCACAAAAGGTTTAGCCAGCAGTGTAAGCTGCAGAAGAAAAGCCAGAAGCCTACAAAACAGAATAACACTCTTTCAGCAGCAACAAGGTCATTAAAAAATACATTCAAATTTATGGGCAGCCCAGCCACCTTATCAAAGGAAAACAATATAAAAAGCTCACAGCTCTGAGAGGGAAAGAGTAGAACCTACTCCACAGAAGAGAGGAAAGCTCGTGCATCAATCATGCAGCTAGCCCAGTGTTAACAACTTCTAAACAGTGAAGGTGAAAGAACATTTGTTCACCAAAAGGTCACTTTCCCAATTCAAGGGGGAAGGTTTAGGAGCACATGTTGGAAAGTCCGCCTCACTGTATGTGTTATTTTACCCTTGGGCACAGTTTGCCTATGAAACAAGGTTGGTGGTGGAGGGCAATTAGTCTGGCAGCTAATCAGTGTCATTGTGCTGAAACCTTTCAGGAAACCATCCCAACCTAAAGAAACGATACTTCAACACTGGATTTGCTTCTCACAGAAAATACCAACACTGAGGACGCACCCTTGGGAGTGATATATCGCTTCAATCAGTCAGTATTTACCCAAGAGTCTGTAAGGTACTTACCCTACAATACAAGCTTGGGAGCACTTGTTAAAGCCAGTTTCCTCCCTCCAAATGTTTAAAATCTTAATTGGGGAAATTAAAAAAGCAATCACATCAGGGACAGAAATATACAAAAGCAAGAGTTGGCAAAGTGTTTTGAGTTGCATTTCTCTGTTTCTCTTCTTCTATTTTATACACAACTCAAGTTACAATCTTCATTTCAACCTTGCTGAACTTTCAGAAAATAACTGAACCAACTTAGATCAAGTATTTCCAAATAGTGATGTCTGTCAAACACAATTTCTCTACTCCTCACACTACCTCAACACATTATCGAGAGCAGCTCATACGTATGGGGCAAAGCAAACAGAAACGCAGGTCTTGCTCAACCAGTGGTTATTGAATTAAGCTAAAATCCTGCCCAGTTATACTCAAAACCCTAGAGGGTTTTGTTCGTGAATCTGACTAGTAATGATTCACTAATCACCAGTGACTGTACTTTTGTGCTTTACAACCTACATTCATTCCTGTGTGAAAGTTTTTCACTGCACAGCCATCACTTTCTCCCTAACACTTTGACATCCACAGAACGCAAATTTGCTACTGTTTAAGGTAATTTGCTGTTTATTTTGTTTTGTTTTATTTTTTTAATAATGGCACGGCCCTAGATATAATGCTTCCCCAAGATTCTCTGTTATCTCACACATGTTCTGAAGTGCAGGGTGGAAAGGCAGTGAGACACGAAGAGAAGAAAACTGGGTAAGAATTAACATGAGTTGGGCAGAGAAGGAGGAAAATACCAGCCTCTCACCATCAGCCCCACCCCATGCCGGGTGGAGACAACTCCCACCTTACAGAGTCCAGACTCCTTAACAGTTCAAGCTGACTGAATAAGGAAAGTTTCCTTATCTTACTCTGAGGTGACTCAGCCCTCCTTAATTGTTTCACATGCAAAGCCAACTAGGTATGAATACATTGATATGAAATGTCAGGCCACGAACTTCGTGTTCTCACAATGTGGTAGAGTACCTATTCAGCACAAATAAACAATTTAAAAATAGCAAATGCATTTTTAAATCTTCATAAACTATAACCAAATTCACATCACATCTAATCTCTGTCTAATCCAGATAGAAGCTGAAGTCAACCAAACCTTTAAAGGGAAAGTAAAAAGGGCCTAAGACTCCATCCTGTATCCAGTAAAAAAATAAAATCTAATTCCTCTCACCTCCCTGCTTACCCTTTTCAGAATTGTCTCCCCTTGGGTTCCTCCTCTTCTCAAAATCCGTTCCCATTATAATTCATCAAATGTTTACAGGGAGCCTATCATATGCCTGTTGGGCAGTGGGGATGCTATATGAACAAAACAGATCCAGTTGCTCCCTCCTTATAGTCTGGTGGGAAGGATAGGCTCCAAACAGGGATGCTCACACACTCTGGGGCTCATATAGCAACAAAAACCAACTAGCAGAGGGAGGCTTGAAATCAATCTCTTTAAGAAAAAGAAAAGTAGATGATTTTTCCACTGAACGGAATCATGCCCTTCACCTGAGAAGGTCAAAGTGGTTTCCAATGACAAACAGCAGTGAGCCACATCAAAGGCGGTCTGCCACAGGCACTGCTCCGGGGACAACAGCAAACAATTAAATTGTTGTCAAAGTGAACAATGTCTCAGAAGAAAACACTTAAAAGATGAATACCCTTATCTGAGAAGAGCTGCTGCCAAATTATGGTCCTGTAGTGCAAACCTTTTACAAATGAAGGAGACCGCTCATTCATGACCAATGTAAACTATTTTATATAGAATTGCATTGCTCTCTAACTTGTTTCACAACATGGACTATACAGATAATGATCATATTTATACTGCCCCCTGGGGTAGGCTGACCAGGCTGCAAATAAAGGCAACAGAACTGTAAGGCTCAGGAAACCCAAGCTGCTCCTGAGTGCCCTTAGGGCTTAGGGACCAGTACCAGCTCCCACCTGTAATTTTTTAAAAATTTTATTAGAGTATAATTAGCAAACCATGTTATATTAGTTTCAGGTGTACAACACAGTGATTCAACATTTATATACCTTACGCTCTAATCAGCATGTTTAGTCTAGTAACCATCTGTCACCATGCAAAATTATTATAATATTATTGGCTATATTTCCTCTGCTGTACATTACATCTCCGTGGGTTATTTATTTTATAACTGTAAGTTTGTACCTCTTAGCCCCTTTTTTATCCATCCCCCACCCCTCCCCTAGGGTAAACATCAGTTTGTTCTCTGTTTCTATGAGTCCATTTCTGTTTTGTTTTGTTGGGTCATTTGTTTTGTTTTGTTTAATCCACATATATGGAAAATCATATGGTATTTGTCTTTCTCTGCCTGACTTATTTCATTTAGCATAATACCCTCTAGGTTCATCCACGTTGTCGCAAATATCAAAATTTCATTCTTTTTTATTGCTAATATTCCACATCACAACTCAACATAAAAAAAAAATCCAGTTTTAAAAAATCTCACCTATAATTTACAAGCTTCCCACCATGCCCATGCTGTCTAGCTCCTTCACTAGAGCCAGAGAGTCTTCCAAAGATTGCTGTTTCCCTATGGAAAAACAAAAGAAGTTGTTTCGTTTGTGTTAAAATTTTTAAGTACCCTAGTTCCATTGGCATCTGGTGGGGAGTAGCCGGGATGCTGCTAAACATCCTGCAATGCTCAGGACAGCCCTTCGCTTTTTGTAGGACCTCTGGTTTACATCCCTCCCTAGCTTATTACTATGCTTTTGCTTTAATGTTAATTAACTCAAATCACACTCAGTATAATATAAGAAGATTTCAAACCAGCTGAGGAGGAGGCTTCTACAGAGAAATTTACCCGGATATTCTGTATGCCGTTCAGAACGACCTGGCTCCGGTGAATGGCCTGGCTTAGGTGACTTTTTATCTAGTAGCCTCTACAAAACCTGAGGGAAGAAGGAAAACAGAAGTGAGAAAGAAAAGAATAAGAGAAGGAAGATGAGGTCAGGGACTAAGTATAAGGCGTAACTTGAAGGAGATGAAACTATTTTTAAAATAGAACAGAGACGACTGACTTCATTATGGGAGATTACAAACTATTCTAACGTTATCAACTGTCTCACCAACAATTCACGAACACTTCACTTCGTCCTTCGCACCTTAGGGCCTGCACATACTGTTTCCTCTGCACCGAACACTCTTGCTCTTTTCTCACCTCTACCCGTGGTTCTCACTAAATGTCCCCAGGGGCCATTTAGTCATGTCTGGGACTACGGTGGTTGTCGCAGCTGGAGTAGGGTACTACTGGCATGTAGTTGTTAGAGACCAGAGATGCAGCTAAACAGCCTACAATGCCCAGGACAGCCCCACGACAAAGAATTATCCAGTTAAAATGCCAGGAGTGTGGAAGTGGAGAAAGCCTGCCCTACCCATGTGCTCTCTTCACCTACCATTTGGCAGTTAGGAGGGGAACACCTCCAGACTCCTTTGAGACAGGGCTCTCATTCCAGCCTGGGCTTTTCCTGGTGCATGGGTCGCACATGTAATGAAAATCCAGTTTGTTGTTATATCCGTGTTCACTGCCAGACTGAGAGCTCCATGCAGACTTGACTCATGTCTGTCTCGCCCATCACCATAGAGTCAATGCCTAGTACATTGGTTGTTTAAAAGACAAGAGTTTAGGGATCCCTCTTGGAGAGCAATCTCCAGAATAATTCAAAAGCCACAACTAAACCAGTCTCAAAACTTACACCAAAAAATAGTCCTTCCGAAAATGCTTGGACAATCTTCTCCACTAGATTGCCCTTGAAATGCAAGTGGCTGCATTTTAAAGATCAAATACTTTCCCAAAGAACAAAGAGTTGCTGCATTAAAGGCATTTGAGAGAATGGGACGCAGGCATGAAGACAATATGCTGAGCAATAGAGCGCTCGACTTCCCGTGATGAGCTCTCCAAGGGGACAACACTCCTGTGGATCGTGTGGACACGCAAGCTTCAGTGTACTTGTTTAGATGTCAGTTTCATCACTTGATAGTTATAATTCCATGCTTTGTGCTTACCCTAAGGAAATGCACAAAAATAGGATGCCGGACAATTTTTTTGTGAACAAAAAGAATAGGAAACAAAAGGACATGAAATAAAGGAAGTATTTTAGGGGTTTCCATAAGTATACTAAAAAAACACATAAACTTTGGAAATCACATAAAGCTGGTTTCAAATCCTGGCTCTATCTCTTCCTAAGTGTGTGACTTTAGGCAATCTGCTTCAATTATCTGAGAGTAGGTTCACTAATCTAAAGTGAAAATGAAAAACAGCCAGCTCTCAAAATCACTGTGAAGATTAGTGGAGCAATGCATTTAAAATACTAGCATAATACCTAACTCTATACTCAGAAGAAGCTGTATATGATAAAGGTCTACTTCTCATGAAAGAATTAGAACACCATTCTAATCCACAAAATGATGTAAACTGAAAACGCAGGCTGAGAAGATTCCTCCATTCATTCAGCAAACGTTTACCCAGCACCAACCCTCTACTAGGGGTATAACAATAAACAAGAGTGGGGACTTTACCATAATGGAAGTCCTGAAAATATCTGTCACTCATTGATCCCTATAGGTGAGGAGGGAGAACAGTGAAATAACAGGTCTAAGAAATAATGTATTTCAGACTCACTGCACAGTTTCCTTGCCTTGAAAAATCGGCATAAATCATACTTATATAATGACTATCATCTTGCATTATTTGATTGTAAGAAACAAAACCCTAGTCTGAGTAATCTGAGCAGATGACAGTGCCCTGCAAAGTTGTGGTGTGGCTCAGAGAACCAAAGGCTTGAAGAAGCAGGCTCAGGAAGGGCGGGGCAAGAGCCTCTCCTGAGTTTGTCCATCTCACCAGAGCTGCTGTGAGAATGAATCTGCTCCAGCCATTCTGTGTTACTGTGTTTCCCCAAAAGTAAGACCGAGCCGGACCATCAGCTCTAATGAGTTTTTTGGAGCAAAAATTAATATAAGACCTGGCATTGTATTGTATTGTATTGTATTGTATTGTATTGTATTGTATTGTATTGTATTGTATTATACCTGGTCTTATAGTAAAATAAGACCGAGTCTTATATTAATTTTTGCTCCAAAAGATTCATTAGAGCTGATGGTCTGGCTAGGTCTTATTTTTGGGGAAACACAGTAGTTTAACCTTCATTCTTGCATCTTCTCTCTTAGGCAACAAAGTCCCTGAAGTGAGAGTCTAACCTCTTTTAGGACACATACCGACCCTCAGCTAAGGAAGGTCAAATCGCCTTAAATTACATTTTCAAAAATATTGTTCAAAATAGCAGAAAGGCCATTTGCCAAAAGGAAATTGGGGTCATATTACCAAAAGAAAAACAATGGGTGATGGTGGCTAAAATAAAACAATAACAACAGCAACAAATAATAATAACAACAACAACAACAATAATAATAAACAATGAACGCTAGCTTTTAATGAGTGCTTTCTATGTATTCGGTACTATGTTAAGCACCTTACAACTATTATCTTATTGAACTCTTACCAAAATCCTATGAGGTAGAAAGTATTATTACTTCTGTTTTAAAGATTAATAAATTAAGCTCAGATATATTAAGTAACATATCCTGTGTCACACAGCTAGAAAATTAAAACATGATCTGATACCCAAAATGTTCTTAACCACTATGATATTTTGCTTCTCTTATTAACTTTGGGGAGTAAATAACCAAATGCTCAATACTCCAAGTTTCAACGTTAGAAAGAAAACCTTAAAAACTCCTATACCGTAATAATATATTTGTATTGATAAAGTATATTTGGTGTTAGGCATGTCAAATGACAATCTAGTTATAGAGAGCTGGCAGCAGTAACCACAGAGCTAATAAATGAAACATAGAAACCCAGAATAATGTTTTTCAGAAAGGGGAGAATGATAATTTATTGACTACAAATGCTTTCCTCATCTCTCTGTAGCTTAGAAACTATTAACCTTGGCAGTGAACAAATGGCTTACCGCAAATTGGATTCCACCCACCAGCAAGAGCAAGTTTTCAATCAAATTTCTATGGATTAGTCAAGCTCAATGAAAAACTGAGATTATACAAATATCATCTGTCATCATGTTAGTTTTACCTTTAAAATGAATTCACTGTTGTTGAATTGATAGAAATTGAGATTTCCTCTATCTACCTGCAAATTTGGAATGAATAAATATGTCTAACTATTGTACTTTTCAAAATTTTTAAATCTCATATACAACTTCATCTGTACTAATAAATAACAGTCAAAGCACAGTACTGGGCAGCCAGCCACCCCTCCCTAAGTGCCCATCCATTAAGGACGTGCCCACTTGTCCTGTCAGCCGGGCCCGGACCCAACCCTTGATGCAGTGTATTCTGGGGCAGAACCTCAGCACTGATTGGACTGTCCAAGTGTGAACCTCAGTGCATCACTGTGTGATTTCACTGCTCAGGGCCTGTTTCCTCATCTATACATGGCTATTTCCAAGACTCGCTCTCAGGATGAAATACACAATACTATAAATTGCTCAGAACCAGGTTGTCTTAGGATGTGTTCCCTAGAAGCAGAGTCTGAAGTGGGGATTCTTGTGAACGTGATTTTTTCAGAGAGCGAAAAAGAGCAGGGGAAGAAAGCTGAGCAAGGCTGTGGTCTCAGCCGGAGACTAGTGTCAACCTGACCCCATGGGAAGCTCTAGAGTAGGAACTGTGCTACAAGGTTGGCCCCATCTTGAGGTAGGGGGTTGGGCTTTCATATTCTGTAGTCAGCTAGTCATTGGCCACCTTTCAGAGGTTTAGGGAAAGGGAAGGACAGAGGGCCGGCTGGTAACTCTATGGAGAAGAAGGAGGCTGTGGGCATTAACAGTCAATCCTCATAGCAGGTAAGGGGCTTTGAGCAGGGCACCGACAGCACCGGCTACACAAGCCTGTGTGGCACATCGTACGCACTTGATAAATATTAGCTGTTTAGTTTACCCTCAACCTAGCAATTACTCATGGAGCCCAGGACTCTTGTTAGGCAATGAAGATATAAAAATGAATAGGATATAGTTCCTCCCCTGGAAGTACTTAGAGTCCAGCTGGAAAGACGGGTGCACATTAGACTAAAAACACAATGGGAAAAGGGAGAAATAGGCTTTGGGACCCCATTTTTCCTATCTCCTGTTCTTTGAATACCCTCCTTTTACCTAGCTCAGGGGCCCAGGGTTTTGTCTCTGCTTATCTCTCCCCCGGCAACCATGTCCGGATCTATATTTCATAATTCTTTGCATTCTTTTCAACACGTAACACAGATAGATGTGTGATAATGTTAGTGGATTAATCAATAAACCAAACCCCAGTAGTTTTCAACTTTCATTAGTAAGTCACAAAATCAATAAAATACACCCTAACAACCTATACTTCAAAAAATAAAAATAGAACAGAATAGAGAAAAAATATCAGAGTTCATCACAATAGAAAAGTCAAGGGTAGGTGTATGTATACTTTCTGTATATAAACATCTGTATATATGTATTATGTATATGTATAGATACATATATATGTAACTGTATACACACATTTATGCTGAAAAGTGGGGAGATTATATATATATTTATTCTTCCTCTCCCCATGGGTTTCAGAGTAAATGGTTTTCTTAAAATGGATCGGTCACCACCAAAAACATTTTGGTTACTGACCAAACAAAACCTGGCTGTGTTAGCTTGCTAGTATCTTATTCCACTCAGATAACATATGACCCCAAATAAGTCACAATATGATTAGAAAATGAAAATACGAAGTCTGAAGTAGCGATTTCAAGTAACTTTGCAGAGCCAAAGGGTAAATATTTTGCTTAGTTGTATCTTTCAGCATCCCTCATATTAGTGAACTTGCTTTGTTGATAAGGTTTTTAAATGTCCTAAGTTCAAGGCAGTGTGCTGAGAATATAATAAATAAAAAACATAGGCCATTTAGGAGGTTATAATTTCAAACTGTGACCACAAACACAGGAGATAATTTTAATAAAGTGCGGTAAATGCTATAATAGAAGCAGGCGTGTGCTAGGATAGAAAATAAATACAAATACATAACCTACTCTGCACAAGGCATCTTTTCTGATTGGCCTGAGGGACATATGGTGCCTGCCCTCAGAAACCTTACAATCTCATCTGAAGGTTAAATATATGCAAAAATATATTAATAAATAAATAACACACAGGCATTATTTTTGAAGGTGGGACCTGTGAAGTGAGGCAGCATGGGACGGCAACCACCAAGGTCCGGCAGGAACCCACAGCCCCTCCTTTGAAACCACTCTGCCCTCCCCAAAACTCCATCCTTGCACTCAGGGCCTATAAAGGGAGTGGCAGCTCTGATTATCTCTGCTTCGCCAGAGTCATTTTTCCAGCATCGGAGAGATGCTCCTGGCTTCTATTGAGATGGCTGATCCATACCAATCTCCTTATCAATCAAAGGGCCACTTAGCCACACCCTTAACTTTCTTATGTTTTGCAAAATGGACGGGCTGAGAATTTTCCAAATCTTTGTTCTGCTTCATTTTTACTTAACAAATCTTTAAGTTATGTCTCTCTTCCAGAATTTTGCTATGAGCAGTCAGGAGGAGTCAAGCCACACCTTCAACACTTTGCTTTGAAATTTCTTCAGCTAATAATCCAATTTCATCACACGCAAGTTCTGCCTTCCACAAAACACTAGAACATGAATACAATTCAGCCAAGTTCTTTGCCACTTTATAACAAGGATGGCCCTTCCTCCATTGTCCAATTACATTTTCATTTCTATGTGAGACCTCATCAGGCTGGCCTTTACTGTCTATATTTCTACCCATATTCTATCCGGGATTACTTAGGTGTTCTTTAAGAAGACAGAGGCTTTCTCTACAGCTCTCGTCTTATCTTCCTGAACCCTCACCAGAATTTACCTTATAGGTCCATTCACTTCAATGTAGGCTCTTTCTAGGATGCACCTCAAAGCTCTTCCATATTTTACCCAGTTCCAAAGCTGCTTCCATATTTTTGGTATTTGTTATACCAGCACCCCAACTTCTTGGTACCAATTTCTGTCTTTTTTATAAGCCATCTGGTCCATGGTAATCTATTACAGCAGCCCAACCTTAGACAATACCTAAGGAGCAAAAGGGAGAAGATAATTTGGGGTGGTTCAGAGAATAATAATGCTAATATGTTGTAGAAAAATCTCAGATTCGGGTAATTTTTTTACTTAGCACTGTATTTCTTTTTAATTCGTTTTATTGAGGTAATATTTACAAACAACAATGTTCTCCCATTTTTAAGTATACAATTTGATGAGTGTTGACAAATGTGTACAGTAGTGTAACAACCATCAACACAATCAATACATAGTACACGTTCATCACATGAAAAATTTTCACATGTCCCTTGTACTTAGCATTATGTTTCAAAGCAAGCACTGAGGTTAACAAATTTAGCCACTGATATTAAAACCAAGTAAGTAAAAGACAAACCTTGTTACCTCTACATGTAGTCTCTGAAATTAATACCTTGGGAAATGTATCAGAATGAATGATGAAAAATCGAGAGGTGATACTTAATAACAAAAGCATAGACTGCAAAAGGATCTTCCTCCAGAAAAGTAATCTAACAGTTAGTTTATATAATAGGCCTTACTTTTATCTGTAGCAGTTCGACCAGAGTCCTTACACAATGATATAATTTTCAGAGACAATAGATATTTTGGAGGGTACAAACTCTCTGTTCCCCAAGATAACTTCTCTGAACAGGTACCAACCAGAGACCAAAGAAGAAAATGACCTGATCATTTTCATAGCATCTAAGGAGTTACATAAACTTGCAGCTGATTTCTTCTGTGTTCTATATAAGGAATTATCATAGACCCCAGTTCCATGCAAGAAGAGAAACATTACTGTAAATAACCAAGTGGTCATGAGGATGACTATATAAGTTTCAGACAGATGTTTTTTTAAAAAAAGAAAGAAGCCAGATGGGAGTATTAAAGGCAGGAACCAAATTAAGCCCCAGATTACCCAGGAAGATAAAAAGATGACTAGGAGAGTAACAGCCAGTTCTGACCGGAGTCAGGGCACAGCCGGCCAGCCCGTGCAGACGGACGTGGCCCAGACTTGGCTCAAACCCAAAACAAGCACAACGTACCCATATCCAGAGCAGCCAGGGAATGAACTGTGTGCTAAGCAACTGAATCATCACATGTTACAATAACGTCTACGGTCCGTTCTGAGGAAGAATGTTTAAAGAATAAAAGGAATTCTCAGATTGTTGGGCAGGATGAACCCCATATACTCTTGCCCAGAGGCAAGAGACAGGCCAGCAACGAATAAAATACAATTTTAAAACACACACACCCCAGACTGTTTTCAATCAAATTTCAAAGGAAGTAAAATATGTCAAGAAAACACAAATTTAAGTTTTCACCCCCAAAAGACATCAGATGAAAGGGTTTCTATTTTATAGTTTCAAAAATGTTAGTCCCACTTAAACATTTTCTGGCTTGCATGGACCTTCCCCATAATAACTTGTGTCCTAGAAGGCAAGCCTCTGATGTTTCAGTGTGCGTCAGCTACCAACACCCCTCAGCTGTGATTCTGAATTGTCTGTTTACGGTGCGTTTTCTGTAGGGCTGAGACCTAAGAACAAGTGTTAATTTACCTAATTGCCTTACTTGCTGTATGCAATGAATGAAAGCACCACAAAATGCCACAGATCTTGCCAAACGTTCACATATCTGATTCTGATCGATACCTAACGTAATCCGTGGCAGGGAACTAGGGAGGACCCAGTGGGAAAGGATCCTTAGGTCCCTGCCAGCAGCTGTCACTGTGAACACCTATCTTCACTCACGCCAGCTTACTCGTCATCCTGCAAAGTACTCAGAAGTCTCAGGACCTCCCTCCTTTGGTTCTGACTCAAGTTAAACCTGAAAAAGTTATGATGCGCATCCTCCTGAATGTCAGTGAAAAGATGAAAGCCCCAAAGAGGAAGAGAAGGAGAAGAGATGGTGGTGGGAAGCTATTGCCACTGCCTCTGAGTATATTGCTTTCATTAAGAGCAGGTAGGTGGCGTTTTACAAACAAATCATCCCCAGGATAATTGTAAGATCACTTCGCGTGCTGCTTCTCAAATCACCTGGAGATCTTTTGAAAATATATTATTCTAATTCAGTAGGCCTGGGGTGGATCCAAGAGTCGTCATTTTCCATAAGCTCCCAAGTGAGGTCGGCATTACTCGTCCACGGGCCACACTCGAGTAACAATTTCTTAGAGTCCTTGTTTAAAAATTCAGATTTCTAGGCTTCGCCCTAAGCAATGAAAGCTCTGGAGATCCGCACAGTTTGAGCTCCTCTGATGACTCTTGTGCACACTAAATTTTGAGGAGTATTTAACTCACACTTCCTGTCTGCTCACTACATCACCGCTGGGAGAGTATTTCAGCCAGTAGGTACGGTGGTGACAGCTTCTTGCCACAGCCAGAGTAGCAATGGTGGCGCCGGAGAAGTTGTATTTCACATCCCGTATGTTTGGATGGTGACTAGGGAATACCGTGAGTACACTAAGCTACCTTACCCCTCTCAAATACTGATTTTTGCCCACCCCACATTATGATAGGGTGGAAGTGGGAATTTATTTCATTAGGTACCTCAAGAAAGGAAGTGAAAATATTGGGAGTGGTAAAAGACACATATTAATTTAGGTTGATCTTCTTTATACTTTTCTGTAATTTTCTAATTTTATACAAGAACATCTACTATTTTCATAATCACAAAAAAAAACTTTTCTAAAGTCTTTAAACTGGGAGCTACCACATCCTTAAGAAACTACAATATAATACTTCCTAAAGCAGCAAACTACCTAAAAATATTTTTCCCTTGAACTTTAGCTTTTATATACACTCTAACTCATTTTTTTGATTCTCAAACTTTACCTCTGGATGTCACCTACTAAAACTTTTGCCTATTATCTGTTTCTTCAGTACTTGACTATTAAACAGGCAGATTCCATCATTCAAATGATAATTATAACTATATAAATATTATGAAATTAATATAATAGAATGTTCAAAGAAAAAGATGAACAAGATGCATGTCCATTACGCATCTATGTAAACTATCTTCATTTGGATAAGAACTGGGAGAAAATGTGTAAATATAAAAATAATTACATTAGCAATCAAAAAATAAACAGGCAGATTTCTGTTGTGTAAATGTGCTTATATTTCTCATAAGAAAAATTTCAGACCCACCCACCATTGAATACTTTCTTTTTTTTGTTTTTTAGGTGCTTAGGTTTACTAAACTACACATTTTTAAACTAAAATAAATGGTTCACACCACCTATTCCCTAGAGGAAATCATGTCTAACCATTCTGATTTTATTTCCTCTGCTGTTTCTTTTTTTTAGTTTACCAAAGATAAACTTATGATAGATGAGCATGTACCTCATGTATTAACCCCCAGGAAATGAGCCCCCAGAGGTACTTATGAGAACTTCAGAGGAGGTCTTTTTCAAGACTCATCCTCTCCCCAACCATTGTGGGTTGAGAAATAAGAGAAGCTACTAATGAAGTGTCTGCATATGTAAATAATATGGAAGCACAGACGAACAGGGAAAATGTGGGGAACCCCAGAAAGAATAAAGTCCAAGGTCCTTACCTTGGCAGTAAAGTCCCTCCACATCCAGCCTCCTTCTGCATCTCTGGTCTCACCTCTCACTCGTTCTCTTAACACTCTTTGGATCCTAGCCAAGATAAACTACTTCCTAGGCCTTTAATTTGTTCTGCAATTTCCTACTCCTGTGCCCTTGGTTTTCCTACTTAAAAAACATGTTTCCCTCATGGAGAGAAGGTGCTGTCAAAATTTCCTCCATCTTTCAAGGAGCAATGCCTGCTCTTTTTTTGAAGCCTTCCTTAATCGCCCCAGCTGGAATTAATTTATCTTCCCCTTATTTTATCTTCACACTTGGTCTACACTTCTCTTACTTATACCGCCTGTCATGTTCTGACTTACTCAATAGTCCTTTGTGTACATGTATTTCTTCCTATACAGGAGACGATAAACTGCTTGAGGGCAGAAGTCATAATTGTTCATTTTTTAATTAATACTTCCTTATAACACTTAGCACAGTGCCTCTTACAAAAAAAATAGCTGATGATCAATAAATGTACTTTGAGTGGAGGTAGATAAACCTCCTGGTGAGAAATGAACATTGTAATATGCAGTAACTTTTGTTTGTTCAAATTTATTACACTAGCATTCAAAATTCTCCACACTATAGCTCCAACTTACCTTCCTACTCTCCTCCTCCAGGAATCTTGATTCATGCTAAAAGGTGCTCTTCACAAACTGCCAAACTGGTCACCATGCTGTGTCCATCCCCTCACCTGACCACACTTATGATCTTTATGGATCAGTTCAAAGTGCTTTCCTATAGAGCCTTTGACACCGTTCAACCTGTGGATTATATAATACAATCCTCTTCCCATCTGCTGATCTCATTCGACACTGTTCACATCACCTGTAATTTTCTCTTGTTACTTTAATTATTATTAAATACCTTCCCTAGTGAATTTTTTTTTTTATTTGCCACAGTATTTTGCACATGAGAGGATTTAGGAAATATTTGAATTTTGACAATTTTATCATCCATTCAGATTAATCAGCAGTAATAATATTCCAATATATCCAACAATATTAATTATATGATTTTAAAATATAACTTAGTATTTTAAACTATGACTATTAGAATGGACTATCTTAATGAAGAATAACATAAATATATATGCTAATTTGATTATTTTAATATATTTAATATAAGTCTTTTAAATGGGCTAAATTATATTCCATCTTATTTATATTATGTGTTTTGCATATATGTGCCATAATTTATTCTAGGTATATCTAAATTATCTAAATTCACATCAACTTCAAATAACTAGGCTTTCATGTAATTAAAGCTTATTTGTAAAATAAATGATAGAGAACAATCTCTTCAATACATGTCTATAGACTTTTTTGTGGTTAATTTTAAAGCTAATCTGAATTCATTCTAACAGAAAGATTTCACACAGAGCAACAAAACTTCACTACAAAATCAAGATATGTTGCTGCATACTTTCAATATACTCAGGAGTCTTATCACTTCATCAAAAACAAGTTACCTATTCTTCCTTATTTTCCACAATTTTACTTCCATCTCACAAATGTATTTCTACTTTGTCTTACTTATCTTTCTTTCACAACCTCCTATCATATTTCATTTGTAGTTTGACAGCTTGCTCTGAGCCATTCTGTTTTATAGTGAACTTTGTTCACTATATTGAATCTCAAAACCTACTGCTTTCTCCCTCATCCACTTCTCTGAATGGGGCACTGAATTCATGGTCGTGTCTTCAAGTGGCTTAGGGATAGTAGGAAAATATACTCATACAATCACTTAAATTATAATATATTATAAAGCACGATATTATTAAATACTAACTAGATGTGATTAAATAGAGAACATGATTAAGATCTCTGGGTTGGAATTATCAGAAAGAGGTAGGTGGATGTAATAGAATTTGACATTTAGTTATGTAGAACTTAATAAGATAAAGAGGCAGCATGTACGAGTATAGTGGAAGTACTCTGAATTTGATGCTGGAAAAGAACCAAGTTCTATCACACAGCTCTTCCCCTAACTGTCTGTATGGTTTGAAGCATATCAATTCATCTTTCAAAACTTTAGTTTTCTATGAAATAAAAATCTGCCAGATAGGGGTACTGATTCTTACCTCACAGGGTTGTTGGAAGGATAGACACAAATGCAAAAAGCACTGAGTGCAGTATTTGACATAGTGAACACTCAATAAATTGTTTATAAAAGGATAGGGCAATGCAGGTGAGGGCGCAAAGGCAGGGGAAAAGGAATGTGCTGGCATGTTCAGGGGAGCTTCCAATCTATGCCCCAGCAAACTAGGCAGTTAACGTTAAGTCTGTAATACTAAATGGGATAAGTCTTGAAGGGTTTTCAATTTTTTTAAATTAATTGTATTGACCATAGTGAGTCATGGAGCTATTATGAAGATTCCTTTTGGCCCCAATGTTCAGGATAGATTAAAATCAAGGAAAATATGGACAGAGAGAAAGACACCACGTTTTCAGCGAGAGTACTACACTTAAAGGCATAGAACCTGGCTTCAGGTTCCAACTCTGCACATGACTACACATGTTTGCAGTAGAGACTTTTGGAAGTATCATTCCAGCTCATGGCTGTCCTTCCCTGAGAACCCCTACCCACAAAAGTGACACCCTTCAGCCATGTTTGTTTTATGTGACATTGTAGTTGGTTGGCCCACAAGCGCATACCCAACTCCAACTGGCCCAAGGAGACTATAAGAATTTTGAGTTTGTATCCCATTAAGTCTATTAAGACTCTGTTGATATTTCAACTGAGAAAATAGGGCCTCTTGAGGTTGTCACATTTGGCTGAATTGTACAGGAAGGCAGAAAAAATTATGTCTACGGACAGAAAAAGTATGTAAGAGTTCATAGGAAAAATAGAGATATGAGACAATGGACAGAGTACCCTTGGTTCATGATCTTGTGTGGTAGACATGGAGATGTGTCACTCAGATCCCCTTTCCCAGAAGAACTTGCTGCCAGCTTCAAAGAGTGCGGTTAGCTGACAGTCTCAAACTGTCAACAACCTTAACTTGCCCCTCCTTGCTACCTGAAACCATATTTCACTTGGGGTGTGGCCAGTGATCAGTGGTGGTAACTGAGATCACACTCCTTTTGTGATAGCCCAACAAATGACTGAGCCAGGGGCTGGTACAGGGGCCTAGCCATTTTCATCTGCTGTAGGACTCTCCTAGCAGACAACCTTTGCTCCAGAATTCCCCAGTGGGTTGCATTGTGGTTTGATGGCTCCTCCTGCCCAATCTTGCTGCCCAAATATCAGTAGTTCTGAAGTTGATAAACACTACTCTGTGTGTCACTTCCTTGCCATTAAAGATCTAAATCTGAAGTCCTTTCAAAAATTATTTAAGCTATAATAAAAGATTAATATACAAAGGGATTATTGATACAAAGACCAAAAATGTCATATAAAAAGAAGACAGTTTGGTAGAGAGCAAATAGATAAAAAACCTATGCTGAGGTTATGTTACCACCTAGCCCCAAATGTAGCTCTTACTGGCCAGGCCAGAATGGCCTACTGTGTGTATGTAGTTCTAATCATGAAATAGAGGTATTACCTCATTTTTCATAGAGGTATTAGTTTCCTCAGTGAGTTGCAGAAGAATGACGGCATCACAAAAGAAAAAATCTGAAAATAATTTGGTTTTGAAGGTTAATGACAGTGTCATTCACTTCAGACAAGTCAAGGGTGAATGAATGCGAAGCAGAAGCATACAGCATGAAAAACCTCTGAGCATAAGGAGATTTACCATATTTTATTGTGTGTGTGTGTGTGTGTGTGTGTGCGCATTCATCTTTCTGACTTATCTTCCTAGGAACATAAGAGACGAATCCCTGATATTTCTAAACTTAGGATTCCTGTTAGAAAAATTAGGACTAAAATTAAATTGTAGTAAATTTTTTTTTACAAGTACATGTAGTCCAAGCATGCTACAGAAATAGGTTTTCTAAACAGGGTAAAAGCCCCTCATGGTCCACATTCTCTATTGTATCAAGCAGCACAGAAAACGGTCAGAAAGAATGCCCAGGGGGTCTTCCATATCAAATCAGCCACTGTTGCAGCAAAAGTGAGAGGGAACAGCCACCTATGTCCCCTCTGGGCAGTCGGAGGAACCACTTCCCAACTGAAATTTTCCTATCCTCTCCTACTCCCCTTTCCACTCCCAAACAGGAAACTTCCTTCAGCCCATTATAAACCCAGAATCTAATCCACATGTCAGATAATTTGGCCAAATTTTTCCTCTGAAAAAAATAAAAATTAGGGAGGCAGAAGGAGAAATAGAGCTCTGTTGATGCCCCAATGTTCTTAGGGGAAAAAAATTGACACAGCCAGACAATTACCAGAAAGGAAAATTTCCACAAGACAGCAGTGATGCCACAGAATCAAAAAAACAAACCAAAAAAAAAGATAAAAAGTTATGACCTGGGGTTCCATAACTACATCTCTGCTGCATAACATCTCTGTGAACCTAATGACTCATCATTTTACTGTCATATCTAGTGTTTTAATCTTCATGAGGGAGCACATGGAGGGTGGAGCTTTGCCTGAAATAATGACTTCCCAAATAGTTTAACCAGAGCATAACCAAGGCTCTCCAGGCCTCGTCTGCCTCAGCGCAGCCAAAGCGAACACATGCGCTTGCCGACACTGCCTGGCAGGAGAATGACAACCTACAGGGAGAAGGTCACTGTGTTGGGTCTTTGCATCCTGTGCAGTCAGCATCTCATAAATGTTAATGCTGAGGTCATATTGTGCAGACTGAGAAGAAGCAAGAAGAAATAGACCAAAATGAACTTTCCGAAACATCATGACTGATAAATAGAGGCGATAATAAGAAAACACGTGATAGGCGTGCAAACACAATTAGACGGCATTAGGTAGATTGAAAGGCTCCAGCTGGAAAAGATCAGAGGTGGAGAGCCCTCAATTTAGAGACCCCCTGGGTGGGTGAAAGCAAAGGGATCTTCCAAGAGTAGGGGGTTGGTGCTCAGTGTGGCAAACCGCGGGAGCCTTGAGGAAGCATCAGGGAGACCATGGGGGAGTTCAGGAAAGGAGGCTGCCCTGGGGGTGACCACACACTCAGAGCCAGGAGGATGGGAATGAAACCCAGACTGGAAACGCTGGATGAAGACCAAGTGAAGCAAAGTTGGGAGCATTAAGTGGATAAGGTGACAAGAGGAGCCACCATTGAAAGAAAAAAGAATTTTCAAGACAAATGTAGTCTTGGATAACTTGTATAAGAGCATTCTGGAATGAGCAGAGGAGAAAGGCAGTTTGAACAAGGAGAGATATATCTGTTTATTTTCATGGGCAATTGCAGGCTTAAAAGGCAGTCTTGGAGATTTTTAGCCTTAAATAGACAAACGGTGTACTATTTTCTAGTCAACCACCAAATATAACCTGGTATCTGGAATACAATTTAACATGCAATTCCCAGAATAAATTATGTCAACCTAGCTATGTATTTCCAGCCTCATGAAAGGCTCTGTGTGCGTTTTTCTCTCCCAGAAGTGCACCAAAAGTTTTACTAACTCGCAGCCTCCCGCTCTCCCTTGCGGACCAGTGTCAGGTGACGTCTCTGGCCATCGCTAACATGAATCCTGAAGCTCCAGCACTGGGGCTCATCACTCTGCTTTCACCACAAGTCTGCCTTCCCACAGACAGGATTCTTTCAGGTCTGGCTCTTGTCCTGGGGGGACGATGGTGCATGGTTAGTTTTCTTAGCACCTAATGGAAACTGAACCATCCCAAAAGGCAAACACAAGTGGGTAGGAATCACATGTACAGGCTTTACATTCTCAACACACAGCAAACACAGAAAACATCTCCCAATTTCACAATCTTCATTGATTTCATGCTATTATATACTTTAATCCTATTTGAAGAAAACATATTAATAAAAAATTTTCCTACTTCAAAAACCAACAAATTACTTTGGTGCTACTTCAAACTCTGTTTTCAGTTCTCCCACATTTTTGCCTTAATCCCCAGATAAGACACCAATATATCAGAGTGAATACCTTGTTTGTGTTTATCATCATTATCTTTATAAGAAGGCATTAACCTTTGCCCTTTGAGATAGTGGAATCTCTGTTCCTTAGACCAAACAAACAGCTAAGAAATGTCTGAGACACAGAGAAAGTTCCTCCCTATAATGCTGATTTTTGGTGGCCCTAGCCAGCTTTGTAAAACTAACCCACCCCACCCCCGAGGCATTCAGGAATAATTTTATTTGCTTTTATTCATCAGCAAAGGAAAAGTAGCAAACCCCAGAGCCATTGACTATTCATCCCACCCTCTGATAACCCTGACCCTAGGAAAGCCAACATCTGTCTTGTGTTTGGAGTGGCTGAGGGCCAACTGGGGATCAGAAAACAACAATTTCCCTGGTCAGATGTAAACCTTGCCCAGCATGCTGACTTTATAAACCATCTTGTAAGCTCAGTAAATTTAATTGGTCGACAGGGTTGTCTTTCCTTGGCTCATTTCCCACCGATTAATATTACTGCCATGAGCACCCATATGACCAGACATACACTAACAAGGCTCTGTCTAGACAGGCAGAGAAGGGTTTTACCCTTCCCCCGCACCCCCCCAGAATTAGGCATTAATATGCTACTTGTGAATGGGACAAGTGTTTACATAAATCATACTGGGAAAATAAATATTGTTCTCAAATACTTCCAGTGGAGACACTTGACAGGATTAGTTAGGTATAGGAGCTACCATATTAGTTTTTTCCCTGTGTACTTCGAAGTTGTCCGAGCCACCGAGAAATGTGAGTAGCAAGACTATAAATCAGTGGTTTTGACAGGGATATAATTCCATCTAGCTTTGCTTCGACCAACATTCAACCTTAATTTATGGTGGTGCGGAGGCATCAGGCTTGGCTAATAGTGTTCAAAATGACACTGGCCATTCCTACAATGTGATATGAAAAATTATAAAAGGCACTTTTAAAAGTGACATGGAAAATCTCAAGGAGCATATACTGCATAATAAAATCTGTTATCTAAAATCTAGGATTCTTATTGTTTTCTAAAAGAATGTTTACATAGCACCACCTCCAAACAAAGAAACGAAACTGTAAGTCCTAACATATAAAGCTGCAAACTAACTTCCCCCACCCACTCAGCCCCTCACAACCCCACCCAATCTTTCATATTTTCTTCTACTCAGAAAATGGTGCAATTTTCTAAATCTGCTAGAGAAAACCAAATTCATAAGGTTTCACGTAACTAACCCCGTCACCATCATTATTATTATTATGAATCCATTATCATAAGTAATCAAATCAATCAATATTTAGCATATTTTCAAACCTCTCCTAAGCAAGAGCAGAAACTGAAGAAATATTATGATATAGAATCCCTGTCTTCAAGGGGTTTCTAATCAGATTATTTATACGAGTTTAACACACTATTCTACAAAACTGAAGTTCAGTAGATAACTTTGAGAGTTTTCAGGTTAAAAGGAAATATTTTCATCCATTGAATGGACAGTAGCAACATTCTCCTTTTGAAGAAATGACCTTCTGCCTGACTCTAAACCTGACATTCTAGGTGGGGCTGCCAATCACAGTATCCACTCCCTTGAGAACATAACATGTGTGTATGTGGGGGGGGTGGCGGGGAGGGTGGCGGGAGCACATGTGACACAAACTGAGGCAATCACAATCCTGCCCTGAGTTGGTTTCTATAGGGAACTAAAAGGGAGTTGCTTCTTCTCAGGTGGAAAGCTTTGGGAAGCGCGCACTGAATCTATCAGCGGTTACTGTTGCTGCTCACAGAGGCCAGGCTAAGAGAACAGAGCCAACATCCTGAGAGAAGCAAAGAGGAGAGGGACCAAATAGCACTGTAGGCTCTGCTTCCAGGACCCTGATGTCAGCCATATCCCTGCCCTTCCCAGAGCTTGGTTATGTTTGTCAATAAGTTCCCTCCTGGGTCAGCTAGCTGGAGTTGGGCTCTGTCACTTGTAATCAAAATGTGTCTTATCTTCCCCATCAATTTTTCCCATCTCCAGACACCTCACAAGAGAATGATCTTAGACTTCAGCAAGTTACATGATGCCTATGACTATTATTTGACATAGCAATTTTGACTCAAAAGGAGTTCAAACACTAAAATTGCTATAAAGTGTGTATGTGGAACTTATTCCTCATCTTCAAATTATCGTGGACAACTGTCTTGAAACTGAACACACAGAAACAGGGCCTAGACCATTCTCAAACTATTTGTTCTACACATTTTGGACCTGTTGTAGTGATCCAAAGACCACCTACCCCATTCAGCAGTTCAGCTTCCTATTCCTGCCTTCTAGTTTCAAATGCCCTCCACCTGCTGTCATCGTGCAACTTCTGCACCGTCCACACACACACATTCCAGGGTTACCTACACATTCTCTGCCTTTTCATGGCAGCCTAGTTGAACCTCCTTTTTCCTTCCGGCCATCTGGGAAGCCACAATCAGGGGGACCTCTAGCTCTTCTTCTTAGGTTCCTCCTAACTCAGAGAATACCTGGTGCCACCATCAGGACCACATTTTTAGGGCCATCAGACAAGAAGAAGGCTTCTAATAATCCAATCAACACCATTATCTCTGCAAAATAGCACCATTTTTTTTCTTTCTCTGCACATTTTGTGTCTTTTTTTGGCAATTAAAGAAGCAAATTTTGGAAGGTGTCTCTCTTTCCTATCCTTTAGTTACATAAAACCAAAAATGGGCAGTACGTGAACATCAACCAAGAATATTGTTTTTTCAGCTGCTTTTCCTTAATCTTCAGGATTCCTGAATTGAAATGGGGGGATGGAGAATAATTAGATATGATGCTTGAGAAATTGATTCTTAATAGTTTGTGAGGTTGAGAGCATTCGTCATTTCACCCACTAGTCAAATGTTTCTTCATGGTTTGCTCCACAAAGAAAAGGGTTCTTAGGAGGCAAATCTGTTTGAAATTATTCAGCTCAAAAACTGACACTGCAAAATTAGAAAGAAAGAGGTCAAATAACCTTATGGCAAAAGTATCGGTGGATTTCCAGAGAAAAGCATGCTCCAGCATTATGTAGTGGTTTTAAGAGGGACATAGACACTAAAGAGACAAAAAATAAAAAAAATAAAGAAAATAAACAGAAGGATTTCCCTTACAGTAGAAGAGATCCAAGTTTCACCCACGCCATTTTTTCCTTTTCTTTTTCTTTTTCTTTTCTTTTTTTTTTTTTTGCTTTGACCCTGAGCTGCTAACATATCATCGAGATTATTGCAGACACAGGGCAGTTTGGAATCTCCATTAATATTTGCATAGTTTGCCACCCAGGCTATGACCCACCCAGCTGCTACAGAATGATAAATTCTTCTGTCTCCACTGAGGACTGAAAAGTCTTATTTCACTGGAGAATAAGCATAATTACTGCCATTCACGTGATGTGAGTATCATGTCTGGTTTATTAGCTTGCCTTTCTCTTGAGGTTATTTCATGGTAAAATGTATTCAATAAAACTTTGGACTGATCAGGACTACAGATCAGAAACAAAAACTTTGTTTTCTTAGAAGCCATTAATATCACAAAAATGCAAGTAGGCACAAGGCCAAGAGGGAACGCAAGGTAACCATTCTGCAAATGCGCCATGAAACCCGGGGCCCCATCTGCATGAGGAATTCTCTCCGCAGCAGCTAGAGCAGAAATGCATTTCCTCCCAGTAGCCCTTTGTTCCAAAAAGTTTGCTTTGTCCTTCATCGGAAAAAAGGGGAGTTGACATTTGTTGTTTTGATCATTTTGTTCAAAAATAAACAAATTGGAATCCATTTGGGTTTTTGGATCTAAAGTCAACAACGAAGTTAAACCACATGATTTATAAGGCCTCTTGCAGACCTAAAATTCAAAATAACCTGCCAGTGAAATAATAAATCTATATATGGTACAGAGGAGTGCAACAGGAATTCAGTAAAGGGGAGGAATGTATGGTAAGGTGTCGTCCAATGCCGCACACCAATGCTTTGTTTTTCCTTCTGGCACATGGTAGGCTTTGCGTGTTCCCTCTCCTTGAAGTTAGGTGTGGCCAGTTCTGACCAAAATGTTTTAAGCAAATGTGACATGTTATATCTGGGATAGAAGTGTGTTTGCTGTCCCTGCACCCTCTTCCTCTGACACCACAACCACCAACATTCCAGAAAGATGAACAGCTGCCAGCCTGGCTCCTGGAGTGAAGATGCCAGGGAGGGGAGCCGCGTGTACTGTGGGATGTACATGCAGTGCCAGAAGAAATAAACCTTTGTTCTTCTAAGCCACTGAGACTGGCAGGTTGGTACTGGAGCATAACCCCAGCTCTCCTGAGAAATCAAGGATAACTTTGTAGAGAAGGTGACACTTGATTATATAGTGGAAAGAGAGAGAAGAAAGGGGTTGAGAGAGTCCAGAATGGGATCTAATCCCGAGATTCTCAACAATGCAAAACCAAATAAATAAGAATATCCAGGGATGGGGCTCACGCATCAAGAATTCTCTTTCTTTTTTTTTTCTTTTTTTTTACTTTTTTAAAAAATTGTGGTATAATTCATATACATTATGTTAGCTTCAGATGTACAACATAAGGTTTCAATATTTGTACTGCAAAATGATCACCACAATAAGTCTAGTTAACATCCATCACCGTACATAGCTACAGAAATTTTTTTTCTTGTGATGAAAACTTTTAAGATTTACTCTCTTAGGAACTTTCAAATACACGATACAGTATTGTTAACTACAGCCACCATGCTGTACACTACATCTCCATGACTTATTGTATAACTGAAAGTTTGTACTTTTTGATTCCCTTCACCCATTTTGCTCAACCCCCACCCCCCAACTCTGGCAACTACCTAAGCTTATTTGTTGTTGTTGTTATTTTTAGATTCTATATGTGAGATCATGCAGTATTTGTCTGTCTCTGACTTATTTAACTTAGCATAATGCCCTCAAGTCCATCCATGTTGTCACAAATGGCAAGATTTTATTCTTTCCATGGCAAAGAATATATATAATACATATATAATATATATACACATATATAATATATTATATATAGAGAGAGAGATATTAGACATTAGTGATTAGACATTTATATAATTTAAGAAGTATTTCCCCTAACTAGTCTAGTACCCACCTAACACTATACAGTTATTACCGTATTATTAACTATATTCCCTATGCTTTACTTTCATCCCCATAACTATTTTGTAACTAAGAATTTGTATTTGTATATGTATATGTATATAATTTTCTTTTTTTAAGGCATAATTAATATTTTCCTTTAATGTAAAATCTCCTAAGATTAATTTGAAACCATTCCTTGCTTCCTGTTACCAGATGTTAATCTATGTTGAGGCAGAAGAAGGTCAGTTTTCTCTTACTCATAACATCTAAGTAGAAAAGGGTGATGAGAGAAGCAGAGGGGTTGACTCATGAAAATGTGTTCTGGAAGAAATCTTGTTCAGCTTCTTCTTTTCAATTCCTCTTTTGACTTTGGCTTTATAAGCTGTTGGTGCATCAGTCAATGGTGCTATCAGAGGTGAGCACTCACCTTTTGTTTCCCATGTATATGGTCTTATCCAGGGCCAGAGAGGGAGTAGTGATGGGAGATTGACCTGCCCCTCCAGTATAGGTAAATGACCTCCTGATTCCCTATTCACCCTGTTTCACTTTCTTTTCTTTCCAGATTCTTTTTAGTGAGTTTAAAGGCTATGTCCTCTCAATTTTGAAGAAGTTGTGATCAAACACTATATCCAATTTCATTAGACATTCCAGCCCTATTAGACCTTAGCAGTTTCTAGATATGAAAGTTCTGCTGGTTGAGAGATGGCCAATGAGAACAGACCACTCATTTCAGAGCTTAAAGAGGCCGATACTCAGGTTTCTGTCCTGGGAGCAGGAACAACTGAGTTATTTTCCTCCTCGGGAGCAAGTGGCTTATACTGTACCATTTTAAACTCCGAGGATTGGATTGTACCTCAGAGCCAGTCTTTCTTTTACCACCTCCTTCCCCAAAATAAAGGCTAAAGAAGGCTTAATTAGGAGTGTGCTTTGTATAATGAAAGAACAAAAGGAAAAGCTGGAAGAATCAGAGGCAAATCTCATTTCTCTTGAATTGTGTTTTGCATCAGCTTCTTTCACTATGTGTCTTGAACAAAAGTCTTCAGTGGCTTCCACTGCTTAGAGTCAAGTCTCCATTCCTAACAATAGCATTAAGTTGCTTCATCAAATGTCCCTACCAAGCCTCCTAGCCTTATGTCTCCTTCTTTTTTAGATTTTTATTAAAATGTAGCTAACATAAAATATTATATTAGTTTCAGGTGTACACAATAGTTATTCAACACGTATATACCCAAAGAAGTGATCACCATGATAAATCCAGCAACCACCTGACACCGTACTACACTGCCACAATATTATTGACTATATTCCCCATACTGTACATCCCCATGTCTTTTTTTTTTTTTTTTAAAGATTGTATTGGGGAAGGGGAACAGGACTTTATTGGGGAACACTGTGTACTTCCAGGACTTTTCTCCAAGTCAAGTTGTTGTCCTTTCAGTCTTAGTTGTGGAGGGTGCCATTCAGCTTCAAGTTGTTGTCCTTTCAGTCTTAGTTGTGGAGGGCGCAGCTCAGCTCCAGGTCCAGTGGCCGTTGCTAGTTGCAGGGGCCCACCATCCCTTGCGGGAGTCGAAACCGGCAACCTTGTGGTTGAGAGGATGTGCTCCAACCAACTGAGCCATCCAGGAGCTCAGCGGCAGCTCAGCTCAAGGTGCTGTGTTCAATCTTAGTTGCAGGGGGCAGAGCCCACCATCCCTTGCGGGACTCAAGGAGTTGAACCAGCAACCTTGTGGATGAGAGCCCACTGGCCCATGTGGGAATCGAACCAGTAGCCTTCACAGTTAGAAGCACAGAGCTCCAACCACCACCGGGCCGGCCCAATTATTTGTTTTATACCTGGAAATTTGAACCTCTTATTCCCCCTCACTTTCCCCCCCTTTTTTAAGTTTTCAATTACAATTGATATTCAATACTATTTTATATTAATTTCATGTGTACAACATAATGCTTAGACATTTATATAATTTAAGAAATGATTCCCCTGACGTGTACAACATAATGCTTAGACATTTATATAATTTAAGAAATGATTCCCCTGACTAGTCTAGTACCCACCTGGCACTATGTATAGTTATTACCATATTATTGACTATATTCCCTATGCTTTACGTCCCTATGACTGTTTTGTAACTACCAATTTGTATTTCCTAATACCTTCATCTTTTTCACCTTGCCCCCGCAAACCCTTTTGCCTCTACACCCCAATAAATATAGTACCCTTCTGACACCATACATAGTTATTACAATATTATTGACTATATTCATTTTTTGTTGATTCTTTTTTCTTTTTGCTGTTCTGTTTGGACAATGTATGCTCTACCCTACATTGTCATGAGTACTTTGTAATGACCAATTTGCACTTCTAAATCCCTTCTCCTTTTTCACCCATACCCAACCCCCCTCTTGTCTGGCAACCATCAAAATGTTCTATCTATGAGTTTGTTTCTGTTTTGTTTGTTTATTTTGTTCTTTATATTCCACATATAGGCAAAATCAAATTGCGTCTGTCTTTTGCTGTCTGACACACTCCACTCAGCATAATACCCTCAGGTCCATGTATGTCACCGCAGACATCAAGAACCCATTCCCTTCCATGGCCAAGCAATATTCTATTGTATGAGTATATGTACCTCCTACTCTTTATCCATTCTTCCATTGACAGACAGGCTGCCTCCACATCTTGGCCATTGTAAACAATGCTGCAATGTACATATGGATGCACACGTCCCCTTAAAGTAGCGTTTTTGGTTTCTTGGGATAAATACACAAAAGTGGGATTACTGGGTCTTTCTTTGTCACTTGTTATAGCCTTTGTTTTAAAGTCCATTTTGTCTGATATAAATATTGCTACCCTAGCATTTTTGTTTATTTGTTTCCATTTTCATGAAATATCTTTTTCTATCCTTTTACTTTCAGTCTGTGTGTGCTTTTCAATCTGAAGTTAGTCTCTTATAGACAGCATGTGTAAGGGCCTTGTTTTCTTATCCATTTAGCCATCCTATCTTTTGATTGAAGCATTTAATCCATTTACATTTAAAGTAATTGTTGATAGATAAGTAATTAGTTCCATTATATTATTTATATTTTGATTTTGTTTTTTCTTCATCTTAAAGCAATTCTTTTAAGATTCCTTGAAATACTGGTTTCGTGGTAGTGAACTCCTTTAGCTTTTTCTTGTCTGGGAAGCTCTTTCATTCTAAATGATAGCTTTGCTGGGTAGAATAATTGTGGTTGTAGGTCCTTGCTTTTCATCTTATAGAATATTTCATGCCAATCCCTTCTGGCCTGCAGAGCTTCTGTTGAAAAATCAGCTGCCAGTCTTATGGGAGCTCCCTTTTAGGTAACTAACTGCTTTTCTTTTGCTGCTTTTAACATTCTTTCTTTGCCTTTAACCTTTGGCATTTTAATTATAATGTGTCTTGGTGTGGACCTCTTGTGTTCATCTTATTTGGGACTCTCTTTGCTTCTTGGGTTGTATAGTATTTGCTTTGCCAGCTCGGGGAAGTTTCCCATCATTATTTCTTCAAATAGGTCTTCAATTCCTTGCTTTCTCTCTTGTCCTTCTGGTACCCCTATAATGGAAATGTTGGTATGCTTGATGTTGTCCCAGAGACCCCTTAAACTATCCCCATTTTTTGTTGATTCTTTTTTCTTTCTGCTGTTCTGTTTGGACTCAGACATGGCAATCACCTGCATTTGCACAATGTGCGGAGGTAGGGGGGAAGGAGGAGGTCTCCACAAAGAAACAATGGCTTCTGTCAGCTCCTCTGTTTGAGAGAAAGCTGCCCCTCTAGCCCTATGTCCCTCGTGCCTTTCCAGCTGCTGCCCCAGTCCTGGAGCTCAGAGAGAGTAAGTCCCCAAGTGAGTAAGTCCATGTGCAGGCACTTTAAGAGGAGCACCTCGGACTGCAGCCACCCTCTAAGTCACTCAGCCATAATCTCCACTGGTTTTTACAGCCAGAAGTCTTGGAGACTTCTCTCCCTGGCACTGGAACCCTGGGCTAGGGAGCCTAGTATGGGGCTGGAACCTCTTGCTTTTTCAGGGGGCCGTCCACAGCCAAGATATCACTCCTGATTTTTAATGGTCACATGCAGGTGTAGGACCAGCCCATCCCATATCTCTGCTTTTCCTACCAGTCTCAAGGTGTCATCTTCTGTATGCTCTTAGTTGTAGGGCTTCAGCTCAGCTAGACTTTTAGGCGATTCTCAATGATGATTATTCTGTAGTTTAGTTGTAATTTAGATATTGTCGTGAGAGGAGGTCATCACAGCGTTTACCTACTCTGCCATCTTGACTGCATCTCCACCACAATTTCTCTATCCATTCATCCATCAATGGACACTTAGGTTGCTCCATGTCTTGGCTATTGTAAATGATGCTGCAATGAACATAGAGGTGCATATGTCTTTTAAAATTTGTGTTTTCATTTTCTTTGGCTAAATACTAAATTTCTGGATCATATGGTAGTCTTATTTTTAATTTTCTGAAAAACTTCCATACTGTTTTCCATAGTGGCTGTACCAATTTGCAGTCCTACAAACAGTGCACACAAGGGTTCCCTTATCCCCATGTCCTCACTAACATTTGTTATTTCTTGTCTTTTGGATGACAGTCATCTAACAGGTGTGAGGTGGTATTTCACTATGGTTTTGATTTATATTTCCCTAATGATTAGTGATATTGAGCATCTTTTCAGTACCTGTTGGCCATCTGTATGTCTTCTTTGGAAAAAAGAAAGTCTATTCAGATACTCTGCCTATTTTTTAATTGGATTATTTGTTTTATTGCTTATGAGTTGTATGATTTCTTTATATATTTTAGATATTCACTCCTCATCAGATATATGATTTGCAAATGTTTTCTCCCAGGTGATTCTAAAGTGCATCCAGGGTTGAAAACTACTGGTGTAAATGGTAGAGATGAGAATAGAATAAGACTTAATAGCTAGAATACGAATAAGGCACAAGGAGCTTTTGCACTTTCAGTGTTTCAAAAGGCCCAGATAGGGTTTCCTGATAACTTCAACAAAGATGGGAAATATACACGTTAAAATTTTGTACAACTAAAAGAAAAAAATTACGTATGTTCAGTTAATAGGGTACAATTGTCACTTATCTTTTAGCACTTAAATTGTATGTCATAGATCAAGTGTCAATTTTTCCAAAACCTTACTCTTTTTCTTTCAAAAAACAAGAGGAAGATTTAAAACTCCTTAGAAAGTGCACCCCTAAATGACTCAAATGTCAGTCAATCAGGTTCACATGCCCATTCATTATCCATGGGACTCATAAAAGTATTACCAATACTACTAGCAGCTAATATTTACTGAGCATTTAGTAGGAGCAAGGCATTGTGCTGAGTAAATTGTGATCAGAACCTCACTTAGGCCCCATAATAACCCTGTCAGATAGTTACTATTATATCACCCACATTTTGCTAAGGAGGAAACTGAAGCTCAGAGAGATGAAGTAGCTATACCAAGAATATGCAATAACAAAGGAGTAGATCATGGAGAGGAACTCAGGTGTTTCTGACTTCAACACCTACTATTTTGACTATACCAACAAACTGACTCACCAAAATTTCTTTCCATGCCATCATCTTACTAAATAAGTGTAAGAGAATAAAGAACCAGTTTTAATTTAAAGCAGAAGGTATTTGATGGGGGAAAAAAAAAAACTACTTATTAAGAAATGCTCTTTCTTCATGAGAAATAAATATCATGTCCAAAGCATCACTATTATTATAAAAAGAATTTGCAGAGAGGAAAAGAGAGATTTTTCTCCCCACACCTGCAATAGTAACAGCATAGTAATTTGTATTAGTTTATAATTAGCCCAACTCAGAGTCAGTTACTGTTCATAATTTAGTGTTGAACTCAATTTATAGGCAATATCAACCAGTAACTTCCAAATTAAAAATTTTACACTCAGGTAATATTTAAATTTTTAGAATATTTGGAATTAAACAACATTTGGAAATTATTGATTCAATGTGTCTAGTCAATTTGGGGATAGCCCTTATATCCAAAAAAGGTGCTTGTTAAACTAAAACACATATATTCACTATGCTTATAGAATTGTACACTTCTTGACTGATAGATAAATCTTGTAGGAAATTAGAATGTTGTCAATGGTCTTGCTGTGCTGAACTGCATAGAGACATCTGAATGGATGTGCCAGTAAAAGTCAAATCCCCTTTTCCAAGGAGTGAATAGGCACAGGATTGAGTAACATAGGTCTAAAGGATGAGTAAGAATATCACAAACAAGTCAGTGATAGTATTAATTCACTTCAAACCCTTCACACGTCAACCAACAAATTTTAACCTATATATATATATATATATATATATATATATATATTGGTTAAATCCAAGAGACCTATGTGGCAAGCTGAGAATAGCACTGCATTCAAGAAAATGAAGTCCAAATACCAGAAGTAATTTTAAAAGTAATTTAAATAATTTACTTGCATTTCTGGAAGACTCCATTCAAAATCTGCAACAATAATTTTTAAACCTTATTTCTTCTCTTTCCCAATTCTGCTAGGTCCAGTACTACTCCCAAAGACTAAAATTCACTAAATTTTCCAAAACTCTCTACTGAAGCACAGCCATAAATGGTAGGTTGCTTTATCGAAACACTTTCTCCTTTCTGACTCTTCCTCTATGGAAAGAGTATAATTTTCTACACCATTAATATTAGCCTTGGACATATGACTTGCTTTGACCTATGGGACGAGAGCAGACATAATGTATCCTACATGCCACAGCCAAACAGAGGCTTTAAATATACTTGTATGGTTTGCTTTGGTCTTTTGTTCTCATTTATGTCTACCTTCCATTATGACAACAGAAAGCCCACCAGTCCTGAAATGAGAGACACATGGAACGGACAGGAACCTGACTCAGAGCCTGGAACAAAGCCACCAGAATTGACTACAAACCTGTGAGTGAGAAATTCCCGTTTGATTTTGTAGGACACTGAGATTCAGTGTTGTTTGTTACCCAGCATATTGCAGCAAAAGCTAATACATACGATGTGGCTTTTCTCCTTTCCTTCTGTCCCCCTCAAGCAAGCCCCCTGCCTCTTCAGGAGGGAATAGGAGACAGAAATTGGACTAGGCAATATAAGATTAATTCAACTGGGAGACGGAAAAGGCATTATCTAGGTAATGATTGGAAAAAAGGCATCATACAGCATTAAAGAGGGCAGCCTCCAAGGCTGAGATGTAAAATCAACATGGTCATCAGTGACCTTGCAATCAAAAGAGAGAAGCAGGGCCAGTATTACCTAATGTCCAACTGGAGGACAATAATCATCTCAAATAAAAATATAAGCCACCTTAGTTTACTTGCTTGTAATAAAGAAGGGGCACTTGGGGCCTGGGATGAAGAATTACCCTGTTAGAAATGTAAGCCAGACATACCTCTGACTATCGTCCATGCTTACTTGCTTGTGCTCTGTGATGAGATAGGGCGGATTGTAACGGTGGCACTAAATCTTCCATTTTGAGATTTGGATCTCTGGTATAGTTCAATTTAACAAGTAATTTAGCTTGGGACCTTTTGAAAGCTTTCTTTTCTTTGCCTCCTTTCCACCAGGCCTTGATGGCTCTGCTGGCTGTACACTTACTATGCAACCCAGTTCCAATGTTTCTATTTACTTCAGTCCAGTGCTGGCCCTGTCACTTGGGAAAAGTTTTGCATCTGTATGGGATTCACTCCTGGCTCCAACTTAAATCTACATAACATATGCAAAGGCTACCATAACCATTTTAACCACTTCCCTCACCCCAACAGACAGCAGAATTCAATAGAAATTACACTACAGGCCGAAGCAAATTACATCCTGGTTAGAAAATATAAAACTTGAGATGAAACAAAGACTCGAGGCAGTAGTTTCCAGCAGACTCTGCCCAGCTGACCCTTCTCTTACTTTAATAAATCTTCCTTCTGTATTTCTACCTGCCTCATGAATTCTTTCACAACCCCTAGCGAACAGCCAGCCACAACACTCTAGTCAGTATTGGCCTGAGAATCCTGGCTGACCCCTAGTTATGACCTTAAAAAGATATATTGACATTATCTCTTGTATGAAACTACATAATTTAGAGACTGTTCTTTACTAATTAAGCCAATGCAGTTATCACACCAACTGCCTTTGCACTTCCACTCTGCTGTGTGACAGACAAAGGACCCGGGTATTAACATAGGCTTTGTCCTGTGAGCAGTCTAGCCATCAACACAAGTGATTCCTTTGGTAAACAGCGTTCAATGTTAATAAGCATGTCTTTAACAGGATTACCAATTGGGATATTCTCAGAAATGACTGGAAGCTGGGAGTGTCTCTGCCTCCAGACAGATAGAGGATCATAAACCTTGATGAGCAAAGTAGCTACCTGAAGGCCCACCGCGTCCTCATTGATCAGGAGTCAAGATGAGTTCTGAGAAGAGACTGACCCTCAGAGCAGATCCAACATTAATAAGCCTGAATTTCTCTCAGGCTCCTAAAGGGCAATGTCAATACAGCCCAGGGTGAAGCAGCTTTCACTATTGTTGCTTAAGCTGATCTGTCGCAAGAAAGTATAAAATCCTTTAGAGGCTTCTCTTTGCTGGTGTTGATCACGTTAATGCCACCAAAGAACTCAAAGCAATAAAATAATGAAACCATGTGCCATTTTTCAAGCACCACGTGCCCCTCCTGCTGTCTCAAGGAGCCCTGTGTAAATTGCTTTTGCTTTGTTTTCTCTTAGTCCTTTCTTCTTCAAAATACCATGTTTTTCTAACAAATTAATACAGCAAGTCATTTTTCACCCACTAAAAATTACCAACATAGGACAACTCTTTGTAAAGAGCTGATGAGGCAATTATAAGGGATGAGGGATGAAATCTAACGTTTATGCCCTGCCTAAAAGACTAAGATTTATAAGTAGCCCTGTAAATCTCTGGCTTATGGATGCAAATATGGGGCCAATTAGTGATTCACCTGCAACTGCTAATTAAAAGGCCTGAGGTGATGGATTGCCACAGAGCAGTCGGACGTGGGCCTGGCTGTCCAGCATCATCTATTCCTACACAACGGACAGCAGAAGGAGAGGATATCTGAAGATTAGCTCCCTAAAGAGCCATCAGAATTTTATATCTACTAATCTGGAAGAAAAAAAATAATAAGTCGTGTGGGAAGATGTAATTATAATGCAGCCAGAAAATAAAAACAGGCAAAGCAAACCAAGTACTGTTGCATCATTAAAGAAGAAAATGACCCTTTTGGGTAATTTTCCCATGAAATTCAGAACAAAAAAAAAAAATTGGAAAAAGATTTGGAAGAAACCACATGTGATTCTTTCCCCTCCAATTACAACAAATTTCCATAGTTTTCAACTCAGCAAAATGTCTGAACCAAAGCTTGGCAAATAGCAGAGAATAAAGTTGTTAATAAAATAAAAAATTCAAGTCCAATCCTTCCAGACAGCTAGGTTGAATAGGTTCTCGTATTACTTAAACTAATTTTGCAGATATTTATTTAATTTCCGACTTCCAGGTTCAGCTGAAACAATCTAATTAAAATTCAGATTAAAAAAAAGAAATCTTGCTTCTCGGAGTCCACAAGCAGCAGCATCTATAGACATCCAGTTCCCTCTGGTATCAAGTGCTAGGATAGCTCTGCCTTTGTCAGTCCCTTTGGCTCAGTCACAGACATCGATGACCAAAACCACTGCTGTGGCCACAGCACTTTGTGATCGACCATCCCTCAAACCCACATCTCTTCGTGATTCTCATGCCTCCACCCAAAGTACAACCATGGCATCAGCTACTTGGACCAAGGGCCAGGCCTGTGGCCACTCAGACCTTGCCTTCAAAGGGCTGCTAAATGTAGGGTCTTCTTTGGTCAGGAGTGTTTCTCCCAGGCAGCCCGAGTGTGTTTGGGAAGTACTAGGGTTCCTACTGAATGGCTTCCCATATGGCATCCTGGAGGTGTCAAGAGCCTAATGAGGTGTCATATAAAAAATACTCCTTAATGAAGTGACCTCAGAGGAGAAACAGCAGGTGGGCCATGTCCTTGCTACTGGCGAGAAAATCTAATAGATGCTCATTCAGTTTACCTCATCAGTAAATATCACTGTCTTGGAGAAAGAAGAAATATATAACCCTTAGCCAAGAGATGTTGAAATCCTGGACTTTTAGCTTCATAGCAACACCACTCTGACTCTTCTCTTTGCTCAGCTTTATTTATAGTGCCTTATGATCAACTCATATACTTGTATTTAGTTTTACCCTCATTAAGTACTTGTATTTACAGTAACAATATACCATATCTTCCTAGATAAACTGTATTTAAATATTTGTTCAGTGTCTATTATATGTCAGATGTTTCTTGCTACCTTCTCTCCATGAGTCTTTTCACCAACCAGAGAAGATTATCACTTGCTCTAAGTCAGATCAGGCATTCGGTCTCCAGACTCAGCTCTCTGCATTCCATTGCTTCTGCCACCCCTGGTTTTCCCCCCGGTTTTGTCTTCTATTACTTTTTATTTGACTGTGCTCCTTATTCTTTTTGCAATCATATTTTTGTGGCTTTTATCCATTTATCCCTGTTTTCTTCATGCTTCTGTTTTCTCTATTTCCTCCAATTCTCTACATTTCTTTCTTTATACTTCTATACGCTTTTCCTTCCAATCGCGTTCCCCTTGACACTGGGCACCCCAAATCCTCACATTACCAATAATATCAGGTAAAGACTGCCCATAAATCCCTGCCCACATTTAAAGAAAGTGAGTATGAGAGAAGTTAGGCAACAAATCCAAGGACCCACTCATAGTAGGCAGTTGAATCAAGTCTAGAAACTAATCTTAATTCTTCCCTTCATGTAATGTCCACCTCTGAACTTTCCTCTCATGCTCCTTGATGATAATCACACAGCTCGAGTCCACTTTGCATTGCTGAGTACTCCTGTAAATCTCCAACCCCACCTTTGCTGGCCTGTCCATCACTTGTCGACACAGGTGCTCCAGACTTGAGACCCTAGGCCAGAGGCCTTGGTTTATCGTCTTTGGACCTCCAGCACTTGTCCCTGAGTTGGAGCTCCGTAAGTGATAACTGAAAGAATGGAGGGATACTGTTTGTTCTAGATTTCTTCACAGGTCACAGCACACACCTTCCCCATTCCTACCTACATGATCTTATGTCCTCCCTGCTTGGAATGCTTCCCCCCCAAACCCACCATGCTCCTGATTAATTTTACTTGCATTTAAAGGACAAGTTCAAATCTGTTCTCTCCCATGGAGCATTCACGAAGCACTTTAATTTACCTGGATTTTTCTCATCCCTGGTCTCCTATAGTAATGACCATCTATATAGACATGAATTTACGGTTTGATTATATGCGATTTTGCTTCATTCGTGTTAGTCTTGTCACAAGATATTTGGGAATAAGTGCCAAACCTTATGTTAAAATAACATTTGTATTTAACTAGAGCTTTGTAGCTCACAAAGTACCTTTCTCACACAATGGTATCTCTTTTAATCCTCTTAGCATCCCCAGGAGGGACGGAGGTCTGCACCAACCAAGTTTTGTGAGCCTTGGAGCCAATGTTCTTCCTTGATCTCACTGTCACTCTACCATTTGATGAGCAGTACTAACAGGCATGTCAGTGGACTCATGCACTGATATATACATTCTGTAGCAGTTCATATTTTCTCTTTAACCATATGCTTTTTAAAGCAGACTATGCCACCCCAAAATATGCCTCTTTGGCATAAAGATTATTTTAAGCTGCAGACACAGGAGAAGCCACCCTTTTGCAAAGAGCATTTACATTAGAAAGGGAACCTGGACCCGGAAAAGAGTTATTACCAGAGATGCCTTTTTCACCTGACAGAGTTATCTGCATGGTGGGGGCAACCTTTGTTTATGCTTTTGTTTTTATTGAAATATAATTGACATATGCCATTATATTAGTTGTACCACATAGTGATTCAGTATTTGTATATATTGCAAAATGATCACAGCAGTAAGTTTAGTTAAAATCCATCACCTCATATAGTTACAATTTTTTTTTTATGATGAGGAATTTCAAGATCTACTCAGGGCAACCTTTGTTTACCAAACATTTCTTCTTGTCACCTTCCTGTGACTTGCCTTGCCCCTTTTGGAGCCCCAGACCTCTCTCCCTCTGCTTGGCTCAGGATGGTATATAAGCCTCAGTCTTCTGGCTGCCTGTTGAGTTTCATATCTTTGTGGGGCTCCTGTATGTAAAACAATTTATATGTAATTAAAATTGTTTTTTTCTCCTGTTTATCTTTCTTTACAGGGGATTTCAGTCAAAAACAATGAAGGAAAGAAGAAAAATTATTTTTCCTATCCTACATTTTGACATTTTGTCCCACCATTTTCCTAATCTACATTTTTCTATCATTCACTTAATCTTAATCCTCTATTTCCTCTTTATTCCTGTCACAATAAATTAAGCACATAACAAGGGATCTGGATTCCTTTCATTTGGCCTTTACATCATAAATTCACTGCACAATTAGAATTTTAGGGTGTCCACGTCCATTACCATGTGTCTAATGTCAAATGGATTTAGTATTTGGCCACTTAGGTTGCCTTAGATTTCCCTAGCGTGACTTAAGGAAATTCAAGGTACGTGTGTTTGTTCCATCATAAAGGTAAACTAATATGAATCTGGTTGATCGGAACTTATTTCCAGGTTAGTATGCTTTCTAGGTTTGGAAAGAGCTTGGTGACAAAAGTTCAAAAGGAACTCCAAGGAGGAGCTCATGAAAACAGTTTTTGAAGACCTGCTATCTGATGCCCCCCACTCCGAATGAGTGCCCTACAATGGTCTTGAATTTCAGAAGCCTTTCTACTTGGGTTGATTGAATACATACAAACATCCTCATTCTGTCAGTGGATTTTATTGTTTAGGATATCAGCTTTACATTTCAAAATCCCCCCACTCCCACCCCATTCACAAAGTATATTCTCTGACCAAAAAAAAAAAAAGAAAAGATCTAATTGCACCTTTAATGACGTGCATGTCTATGCACATTGTAACACGCAGTCACCATTCATACTGCTTGGTTTGAGAATGGGTTGAGGCAGCCTAAGAGAACAAGAGTTATGTAAGAATTTAGGTTTTAAAAATAAAATCCTGAAACTATTCTGTATGATACTGTAATAGTGGCTATGTGTCATTATACATTTGTTAAAACCCATGGAATACACAGCACCGAAAGTGAACCCTGATATAAACGATGCACTTTGGGTGATAATGATGTATAAATGCAGGTTCATTGATTGTAACAAACGGACCACTCGGATGTGGGAGGTTGTTAGTGGAGGAAGCTGTGCATATATGGGGGTGGGGGCAACGTGGGAAATCTTTGTACCTTCCGTTCAATTTTGCTATGAACCTAAAACTCCTTTAAAAAGTAGAGTCTATTAAAAATGAAATCCGACTTCTCTTAATACCCATATAGACATGCACATGTTCTAGAAAAGTTATATTTTTTGTTTGACAGGATGTCAGAAATAGTCATGTACCTTGATTGCAAATTGCTTTTACTTTAATATCATGACATTTCAATAAAAAGGAAACAATGAAAAGTGGGCTCCAACAAAGAAGCCAAGAAATCCACTGAAAGAATGAAGTCTGATTCCTGATAACTGTGGGAAAACCTCAACAGAAATCCAGCCAGCATATGGTCAATTTTAAATTTAACAAATATATCTTCAAGATTTACTAGCTGGAAGAGATGAGTTGTAGGAATTGATACTTGCACAGCCTTTTCCAATTTTGGCTGTAACCATCCCTTAGGAAAGAATGCTTTCTTTTATTTTCTGCCTTTGATCCATATGGGCCCAGGCTTAACAACCTGTCAACAACCTCTTCCACGGAACCAGCAAGTGCAAACCCTCTGTCAATAAACAGCTCACACACTTGTCAACAGCATCAGAGCAGCTTCTTTCTCAGGTTCTCCACAAGCACAAAGGACCAGGCTTTATCGTGGTCAGTTCCAATAAAGTAGCTGCAACCAATTTATTAGAAAATATCTAGACAGTAATCTAGATAGAGCTGTTTCTCTGCTGTTATTATATCTACTCCTCCCTCAGAACTGGCTTTCGGAACCTCCCAATGGTCTAATTTTTCAAGTCATTTGTCTATTGCCAACTAACCTTGATAGAAGGTTCTAGTAATAAATATATAATGACTGAACCAAGTCTTCCCTAGTTTATTCATTCATACGGAATTAATTATTAATATTCCAAATATGCTCTTCCTTAGGCCCCATTACGTATCCTTTCAACTCCAGATGGTCAAGAGCTCACATCTGCATTATTTTTGGAATTATAACCAATAAGAGGGAAAGTAGAATAGCCAGAAAATACAGAGAAAGAAACCTGCTATTCTTAGAAAAAGGTCAGAGGGCATCTCTTATCCCAAGTTCCTGACACTGAAAGGAAAAAAAAAAAAGAAAAAAAAAAAACACCAAAAAACAGTACATAGGCCATAATCCATCACTGTATAATAAAACTATCATAAGAAGGACTAAGCTTGTTTCTGTTTTCTACAAAAATTTTTTTGCCCATCAAATAAAAGTCAAGATTCTTATTTTATTGTGGTGGTGACAAGCCTTGTTCCTGGGGCAGAAGATCATTTTGAATTTATACTCAGAATTGTCCTGATTTTTTGCATCTGTATACCTAAACAGAAAGAAAAACCCAGAGGATAAGATGTATCTAGACAGCAGAGTGTTGAGCTCCTTTGATAGGAATCCTGTAACTTTATATATATATTGTAGTTAATCAGAATACAGGTCCCATGTACTACATTTCATGTATCTTCTACTGATTTCTACTAAATCCTAATATATTATATAATATAAAACATTAGCTGCTGTGCCTTCAGTCTTCAGAAACCTTTTCCCCAGTCCTTGCTGAATTTGGCTTTTTTTCTAGAACACATTCAACATTTACCCAATTAAATTAGTCTTCAAAATTTCCCCTAACCCCAGGGGAAAGTGAATGGCAGTACAGATGAAGCAATGAGTAGCTGATATGGAGGTATAAAATCCCAACACCCTTCTCTCAAGGGGAGTCAATTCTGTTATGTGATTTATTCATCACTGCATAAATCAGATTATAGTCCTTGAGACCCCATCAATGTTCAGCTCTTTCCCCTTTCCTATAGAATAGTGGTAAAGATTGGCCATAAATTAATAACTGTTGAATCTGAGTGAAGAGTACATGAGAGTTCATTTTGCTATTCTCTCTACCTGTGTATAGATTGAAATTTTCCCTAATAAATTTTTCCATAATAGTAAAAAGTTTAACCCTCCATCATCTTAGTAAAGTGCAGTATTTTAAATAAGTTCTGAAAAATATCTCCCAGAAAACACTATAGTGTCATCGTTATTCTGAATTCTGTCCCTAAGCAATACAGCAGAGTCCTTCCTCATGCTTTACTGCAGGTAGTTCAGTTTACACATTCTTTCCTCACCTCCATTCTATTCTTCGCTTGCGCTTAAAAAACATAATCAGTTGTTTTGACTGGTGCATTGTGAATTATTAGCTCTATGCATCCCAATGCATTTTCAAAGTGGCTAGGAAAAGAAAATCCTAAATTAGTCAGGGAACTCATTTGTGGGAAGGTTGTCTGTAACCCCTGTAGAGCGGATGCTCTGGGGTGGGTGCCCCAGCCAGAGTCCTTTCACCAGCCAGAGGTGTGCTGGTAAATGCTGCTTTCTACTTTCCCTCTTATTGGTTCAAAAGCTGGCTCTTAGTGGGGCTGTAAAAAGCCCCCGATTTGTAGCTTTTGTTGCTTTTCATGATGCAAATGCTCCCATTATGGCCAATTCCATGCCACTAGGAGGAGGTCACTGAACGGGGAGTTGGGAAGCAATGCACATAGTCAGCTCTCGTGAGCTGTAGGAGCCGACTCCAACAACCACTGACTGCATGCAACTCACAATTCCTTTCTCTGGGGAATTGCTCCCCCCTTTCTTTCCCATTCCTACTGAAAAGAGTCACCGGTCAGGCTTCATGTTGAGATAGCCTGCAGACAATAACTAACTGATACAGAGGTACAAAATCCCAGGCCCCTTGCCTCATCGGGAGTCAATTCTGCGATGTGATTTATTCATCACTGCATAAATCAGATTATATTCCTGAGACCACATTAATGCTCAACTCTTTCCTTTTCTTAACCTGTCTCCCTCACTTATTAGGTTTTTGTTTTGTTTTGATTTTCCTTAAAGCACAAGCCTTCAGTAAATTGCATGTAGTTGAATGCTTGCCTCAGGCTCTGCTTCTAGGGAACCCAACCTAAGACATATTCAAAACAATCCCCAAGGGTTAAGCTTTCCCAAACTTTCCCTCCAATGCACGCCTAATGAAATAAATAAGTAATTCTAATCCCAGGAGTTCTAGAAGTGTAACTTCAAACCCCATGTTTTTGAAATCTATTTCACAATAGAAATGCATGCAAAAATTTAAACTATGTTTTATAATACCTGTGTTTAACATTAAAAATATCTTCGTTTTTTCCGGAATTCTTGAGTGGAGTCAATGCTCCAAGGTACTAGACTATAATGGTTTTACGGCTGTCCCATCCCTGAAGGGATGCATGCTCCAGTCTGGGAATCCTGAACAAAAGAGTGGGGGATCTCACTTCCAACTCTGCAGTGTGCAGTGTGCTCTGCCAAACCGTTAGAGACAGTCTCTTCAGCACTACAAGCTCTCAGCAGAGCTACTCCAAACACAGTGTCAGTAAATCTTAGTTGCTCCTTTAGTTTAATCAGAAAGGAAAGGAGGGAGGGAAAGAGGAGAACGGAAGGAATTCAATCATTGATTGTTAGAGCTCAGTGATTTTTCAGCATTCTTTCTAGTCTTCTACTTTATAGATGAGAAAACTGAAATTTGTGGCATGACAGTAATTTGTTGAAGGTTAAAAAATCAATTAATGCTGGGGCTAAATTTATTATATCCCTGGATTCCCAGACCAGCGGTTTCTCTACTTGCCCATGTTGCCTGGGGCTTTGGAGGACTTTATCAGTACAGGAACAGAAAGATCTCAAGTCTGTGGTCACTCATTAAAATGTCTCTGCTGATACCCCAGGATTGGGTGGTCGTTGATTTAGCATGGCGGACTTCAGACTCCAAGTGTTTCCAAGTGCCTCTTCATCCAAAACGAGACCCAAATGAGAATTGTCTGGTTCTTCCCAGCTATATCCCTTGATAATAGATGGTCTGAGAGTGCCCCCTAGTGACTTTCTGTTGCCTGTTCGGGCAATTTAGAGACAGGAGATGGCTATGGATAAGGAGGAAATGGTTTTCTCTCCCAACAAATGTGGCATGGGTGTTCTGTCAGCAAACTGTGACAGTGTCCAAGCAGAAAGTCAGATAACATCATAATACATGGTTACGTCTCTGTTGCATTTGTCTTTTGTTCTCTAACAATAACTCTTTTTAATGGCAAAATTATTTCAATACTTACTGAGCTCATTATATTAATAAAAGGCACAGAAACAATAACAAATTGGTAGGCGTAAGAATCTCTAACACGATTTTAATGTAGGCATATCCTTCTCTGGTTCACTGCTTAATATGATCACCATTTCCCAAGAAAAAGAGCAAAAGTATACCCCTAGGTCCTCAGAAGGGAGCCCATGTTCTTGAGGCCACTGTCACTTCGTTTTTAGTGACATATATTTGAGAAAAAGAAGATTGACACTTGTGCTCCAGGATATACTCTTGCATAAGTTAAAAGGCGCATTGAGTGGTAGCCATGGGAAGAGACATTCAAAAGTCAATTAAATGTTTTGTAGGAGCACGACCTAGATTTGTGCGTCCCTTTTAAGCTTTATATGGATCACAAACACTAAAGTTACGTTTGAAAAGAACAGCATCTATTTCAACACTCCCTTTCCGTCAGGACTCACCATTCATTGAGTATTTGTCAGGTGTCAGGTCATACGCTAAACACTTCACATAGATTATTTTATTTAAGTCCTCACAACAGCCATAGGAGAAAGGAGCTGTTGTTATATGGGTGACAAATCTGAGAGATGGAGATACTTCAATAAATTGCCCAAGTTCACACAGCCACTTGTGAGACCAGAACTTAGGCACAGACAAGTGCATCCACCACCAAGCCCAAGCTTTTAGCCATCCGGGTACATGGCCCTCACAAGTTTCCCACACAGCCATCCTGTCCCCTCTCCTCAAATGTATCCAGTAAGGAGCAAATCATTCCATTATCTACCAGCTCTCACTGCTTAAAGAGCTCCTGTTGCCCTCTGCTTTGTACCCTTTGATTCCCGTCTACCGAAACTATGCCGAAAGCTAATTCCTGTTCTACTTGACATATCTTTAACTATTTGAAACCAAGTATCAAGTCACCAGCCCCATCTCCCAGTCTTCCTCCCTCCAACCTAAACAGTCCCAGGTCCTCCAACCCTTTCTCGGATAAGAAGTTTTCCAGTCTTTTCACTATCAGGGTTCACTCCAGCTTGTTATCACTTTTCCCCACAAAACCAAAATGCAATGTCTGGTGTTCAACAATATTCTAAATATAGTCTGACTACAGCAGAGCATCGTGGGGCCATGACTTCCTTTCTGTCAAAACCGTAATTCTTATGAAAGGCAACTAAAGGTGACCTTACTTCTCACAGTAGCTAGATCACAACTGATCGTCAGACGGAGCTCACACGGAGAGTTAGACCTTACCCAGCCTACAAACGCACACTACGTGTACAACCGAAATGAACAATGTATTTATTTTAAACTTCATGCTCTTATCTGTACATATTTATTAATTTTTCTTCTCTACTGGGATCATCCAAACTTCAGGTCAAGACACTGAAAAGCTGGGGTCCATAAGTGGAGCCCCCAAGTCTGCCTCCCAAGTGCCCTTTGCGTATCTCCATCAACTGGCCATGAATCCTCCTAGTTTAATTATCGCCCAGCTCGTATATCTTCATCTTTCCCACAGGGACGTCACCAGAGACTCTATCAAATGTCTTCCTGAGATCCAGACACATTTTGTCTGTGGCATTTCCCCACCAGTCTCCCCACTCTATCAAAAAAGGAAATGAGGTTAGTTGGGCATATCTTGTTTTTAAGCAAACCCACATTTAGTGAATCCATATTTATATGTACCAATGGACTCAGTGGGATGTTTAGTTCAGAAAATAAAAAGTTCCTCCAAGAAACCTAATTTTTTTTTTTTTTTTTTTTTTTACTTTTAAAAAGCACTTGACAAAAAGTATTTTCAGCATCATCAATACTATCATGGAGCTCAGCACTGATGATAGTGCAAACACCACTTAAATACTACCTTTCTAAACATTGTGGCTAAACCATTAAACTTTGACTGAAACCACATTAACCAGGGTTAGAACATTTTCTGCATCACACTGTCACCAGAGAGATAAATCTCACCAAGACAATTTGATATCTGGGTTGAGTTCGGTATTCCGTACACATTAAGTTCCACTTTCTAGAACTTTTGGAGCTGTCATTCTGGACATGGAAGTTGAGCTGGCACTGAAAAATTTCTATATCATAGACAAAGATTCTGTTGTGTAAGCATTCCGTACATACTAAAACCAAAAATTGGATGAAGACATTTTTAAGATATTACTTATCAAAAGTAATACAGCATTTAGAATATGTCAGGCCTCTTCTGAAAGCTTTACAAATGTTAACTTATTTAACCCCCTTAGCAATCCTTTGTGATAGTTACTATTAAATTGAAGGCAGAGAGATGTTAAGTGACTTGCCCAAGGACACACAGCTCAGAAGTGACATGAAGCCTCCATAGTGAAAATTAGAAATTTTATGTTTAAAATTCAAATAATATATTCATACACATTCCATCTCCTCTCTGGGCATTCCAAAAAATGTCCTAAATACTTTTATATTTCCCCTCACATCAATTAGCAATGTCATGTTCATCTTCATAAAAAAAATAGGATGAAAAGGTAGAGAATAGAAACATTAAATAATGTTTAGGGCCAGGCATGACTGGTTCTAGTTTAAAATTCTTGGATCATTTATTCTTAATTCCCTGACTTTATTTAAACTACTGATCCTTATGGCAGCCCCAATGTCTGATATACTGCCTGGTCCTTGGTAAAGGACTGAATAAAACTTTATTGAATTCAATTAAATTGATTTGTTTTTGAGACATTTTCAAGGTACAACACATAAAGGTAGCAATAACATCCCTATCATTAATCTCAAAATACTTTCCGAGACCTGTTAGCTTACCCTCTCGCTTACAAAAGAGTTAGATCCATATTTCTATAAGCAGGATTTAGGATACTTGGCGCAACAAATTAGATTAGGCTTTTTAAAAGTTTAAGAGTTACCAGATATAAACCCCAATAGCATATCCTAGTGTAGTTACATTTTACACAAATTTGAAATAGTGTGATATTAAAAAAAATAATAAAATCCCTTTATGCTCAAACTTTGAAGTAATGCAAATTTCCTACATTTAAGTTCTTTTTCAAGGATCACATAATTTCAAAGCTGATACGCCAAATGCATTATAAGACTGAGTTGAGGCTATTGCCTAAATGATGCAAGTTTTTAAGTATGCAAACCTTTCAGAGACGCTTCCTTTTCATGAAATTTCACTAGTCTCTACACATCATTAACACAAATGAAGCACCGCTTTACAGCTTGGTTGCTGAAGCCTTAGAGGCCGAAAGCCTCAAGCCAAAAGGCTGTCCTCCACTTCTCAAAAACCCATGAAACTATAGGAAAACAAGCCAGGACACACGATGCAAAGATGAAAATTAAACCAAAGGGGCCCACGACCAATTTGCACTCATAAGTGCAAATATCAGGGGTGATGGCCCTGAGACAGCAGGATCCTGGGAGGTGAGAAAACCAGTTACCCACAAAAGTCTCCAGCCCTTACAAGATCTCAAGCTGTCGAATTTCATCTGGGTGAGAAACCACAGCTCTCTCAGAAGCCACATCATTTGAGGGTGAGAAATGTTGACAGATAAACAAATTACTAAATGACAAAGTGAGCTTAGCCTGCTGTGCACTAAAGCGATGGCTGGAAATACTCATGACCAGTTCACACAGCCAGGCAAACGCATTCAGAGAGAGGGGAAAACAACAATCCATCACGTCCCCTCCTCCATTACATGCTCCCTGAAATTGTCCCTGGTCCCTATTCCATGGAATCATTAGAAAGCAAGAACAGAACAAAAACCTACGAAAAAAAAGGAACTGGGGCAAAGATTTGGGGCAACAATGAAAGAATGGGGTTGGAAGTCTTTACAAGTATGTATATGAATCTGAAATAATACATTGCTTCTTTTCTTGGGTTTTCTCCTTCTAGTGGCCTTCCTAATTAGGAAAAAAGTAAAGCCAGTCACTTTTGGTGCTTGTATCAACCTTGTAAGACACACTAAATTCTCCCTATAATGCATAACTGTCAGCCCCCCTCACTCATCTGGAGTGGTTTTTCCAATTAAGCATGACAGGCATTTCACTCAAGCCCCCTATTCTCACTCAGAGACCGGGTCCTGAAGAATGAGACGTCAGGCGGCTGCTGACACTTCTTTTGTCATACAAGCTACTCTAGACAAACAATATTGACTCCAAATTTGTCAGAACTTTCTATGGCCATCAATCATTCCTGCCCTTTGCCTTTTTGTGCACCCCTGAATTTCCTCTCACTCCCATCCTTAAAAACAAAACAAAATAAAGCAAGAATTTAAAATCCCTCAAAGTTGGAGTCAGTACACATCCTGGAGGGTCCGGTATTGGAAGATTCATTTGCTACAACTAATGTACCCACAACTAGGGAAATTAAAAGCTATAAAATGATAAACCGCCTCAGAGAAATGAACACTATTGTTTCACGTCAGAATGCTTTGGGCTTGTTTATTTCACCCTTACACAATATCTCAGAAAATACAAGGCAAAGGTTTAATCCACAGGTCCCAAAGCCCAACACCTTCAGTCACCTGAATTATAAATTATACAAATCCCAGGTGTAAGAAAATAGGGGCCTGTGGAAAACTAGAGTGTGCACCCCCCACTCGGTTTTTTCAAACACTGGGCTAACCAAACAAAGCACATCTGACAGCCAAATGCCTGGCATGGGCTACCAGTTTGCAACCCCTGGTTAGCACACGCACATGTGCATGCATGCGCGCGCGCACAAACGCACACACACACACACACACACACACACAGTACTATAACTCCTCCTTTCTCTTCTATGGCATATTTGTATATTTTTTCAGACAAGGTCAGAGTAAAGGAGAAAGATCAGAAAAAAGAATCCAGACTCTCAGCTTATATTATTGTTCACATAGGCAGGATTCAGAGGCCTCACCTTCTGCTAAAAGAAAAAGACCTCCTGCACCCATATTCCTTGCTAATAAATCAGGATTCCTACAGTAGCAAAAACTTATATCTCTGGCCCCATCTCTACGCTGTAAATGCTGAATCAATTCCAGCACCCAGAACTGCAACTCTCCCTACTTAGTCCTTATGCAGCCAGACCGGAAGTTACTCCTGCTCAGCAAAGACTCTGACCATCTCCCAAGAGCGACTCTGCAGAGCTCCACTTAGAAGGACAGCCCCCACTAAGGTGAGCTCTCAGGAGGGTGGTCCACGTCGTCTGACAAAAGGACTGGTACGAGCACCAAAACTTCCAAAGTTACAGTTTCTTCCCTCTGACTCTTGAATGAGAAGGATTTCATTTAATTAAACTTTAAAACTTTCTTCTCTCTCCCAGGTCTTCTCAGCCAATATGCTGGTTATCTGTCAGCTCAGAGGACAGAAATTAATGGGAATGGGACACAGTCCTCCCTTACTGCTCTCCTCACGCACCTCTGCTAGTTGTAGGCACAAACCGTTCTCATATGATAAAAAGCCAGCTGCTTCCTCAGCATGTTTGGGAGGCATATACACAATTACAGTGCTGTTTGCAGGCTTGGTTCATAACGAAAGCTAACGTCAAAACGACTAAATATAAAGCAGAAATTTTAAAGCACATCTAATTAACACAGAAGCCAATGTCACCTTTTTCCCTTTTCCTGATTTATGAAAACTACTAGTTGCAAACTGATGTAGATTCAACGTACGGGCCAGGGGTGGGGAATGGATCTCAGGATCTGGCCCTTTTGGAGCTGGTGGCTGAACCACAAGGAAAAAGGATCTTCCCTAAAGCCACTGGAAGAATCCACATAACAGACAATACAACTAAGTTATTTAATGGGGAAGGAGTTAGGCAACCTCCTAAAAACCACAGGCCGGAACTACATTTTTTAAACTTATGACCATGTGCAGAAATGGTGCTTAACTCTTCTGGGTTCTATTCTTTCAACTCTCAGCGCTGCATCAGACTCAATGCCTGTTCTTCTACTTTAGATATGAGTGATGGTGCCCAAACCTGCACAACTGTCAGAAGAACTTGAAAAGAAAGCCTTTTTTAAAACATAAAGATTCTCTGCCCTCACCCCTTAGCTTACTACATCAGAAATCTATAGCCTGAGGCCGATTTATCAAGTTATCCAGATGAAGGTAATGATCAACCGGACTTAGGAATCATTGCGTTAGAGAATACAGGGCAAACACGTGACACATGAGTCACTACTTTGCCCGTGTAGTGACTCACGGCACTCCTTTGTCCGTGTCAGACATTAATAATCAATCCCAGCACTCTTTCCCACTGAGCCCAGCCAGAGCCTTAGAATCCTTCTCTAGGTGACGTTCCAGGCAGCCCCGCCAGTCGGTGAGAGCCGGCTCACCACCTGAAACCCGCCTGCCATCCTGGGTGAGATTTTAGCAGCCCACTGACATTCTGTGCACCTGTGGCCCCGGCGTCTCTAATAGCTCATGGTATAATCCTTTTAGGTTTACAAAGTCTTTTCAAATACCTAATCTCCTTTGAGCTTTCCAAAAACCTTGTGAGGTGAGAAGGGCATGTACTGTTACCGACTGACAGGTGAGGAATCTGGAAGTCAGGGAAGCTTTGTCTTGCTCAGGATCAGAGAGCTGATGAAGAGCAAGCACAGAAAATCAATCCTGATCTCCTGCTTCCCAGACCAGCATCTTTCCATCTCAAATGAGCTGGGCATGGAGCGTTAAGGGCAACATTTCTACCTGAGCCCTAGCAAGCAACAGTGAACAGTGCAGAAAAGGATACGTAGGCTTGAAAGGTTTAGTAAGTTGACCAAGGTCACAAAGCTGGAGAGCCCAAACTCTAATGGGATCTGCCTGACTCTGAGTTCTGTGCCCTTTCTGCTTTGATCGCGGGGCCTCCCGCACCAGCACAGACTAGGAAAGATCCTTTCCTCTCCTGTCTCGCCTCCACCCGCATTCCCTGCTCCTCCTGCCCTCCTTTCAGTCTAACTCACTTCCTTACACTGGCATCATCCTCTCAGCCACATGTACCTCTCCCCAGCCCGCCCTCTTCTTGCCCCTGCAACTCCCTTCCAAATGCAGAAGGAAACCGCCCAGCTTACTCAGAGCAGCCCCAGCCAACTGACTGAAGATAAGACAAGCACCTTGGCAGTGAGATGCGAATATAAAATTGCAAACAGCTTTTGAAGTTGCAGTTCCATAATCTTCTAAGCCAAAGAGGAGGGGTTTGCGTCTTCTCCCCCTCGTCTACATCAACACTCCAAAGGCCTGAAATGAGTCCAGCCAGCCTTCGGATGTGATCTCACAAGCCTGCCTGCCACACACATGCATTTCCAGCCTGTCGCCTGAGTAAAACCTCCATGCGGCTTGTCACCACTTGATACAGAGGACGTGTTTCTGCTGAAATCAAAGCGAAAGGACGTGCTTTACTGCCCTTTCATGTGCTCACATACATCCTGACTGACTTGGCTAGGCCCTTATCTCTTTAAGAAACTAAGCACTTTGAAGTTTAGGAGAAGATGCTGAGGGTTTAAGAACACAAGGGCTGGTCAGAAGTCCACCTACCCCTTGCTGGTGTGTGACCTTGGGCAAGCTACTTAACAACTCTCATCTTAACTTGCCCATCTGTAAAATGGAAATTTAACACTAGTGCTTTTATTATAAGGTTAGGGAGGTATTAACCATCACAGTTCATTTAAAAACTGAAACAGAAGATTCAGAACATGTATCGCATAATTTTTAGACATTAGCTGCCATCTCAATAGGTCCCTGCGGTATTTTAGGGTCACAGTAAACAGGTTTAGATGGTCAAGCATAATCTAATGTTTATGTTATCATTATTTTCAGCGAAATGATTGCATGCATAGAAATTAGTAAGAATTAACAAAATTTCTTTTAGAATTGTCAGCTTAAAATAACAGCATTTTAAGATTATGCATGATTTTTAACTTTCTGAGAGCACACATTTCTATACATTTTAAATTTTCTTTAAAAAGCATGTATTATTTTATAGTTAAATTTTTTTTTAAATACATATGTAATAAAATTAGCAAAATATGGCTTTTAGTTATAAAAACAGATGTCTACAGAAAACAGCATCTAAGAATAAATAAACACACTACGATTGCATCATGGCTTCCCCTACTGGCCCAAATGGACATTTCCCTTGGAAAGTTTGAAAGACCCAAGTCTCCAAACCCAACTGGAAATGGGCCTCAGATACTGCTCAGATATTACTGGTAGTGCTTTCGTCCCTGAAAAAGTCAAAAGAAAAAATTGTTTGCCATCGGAGGCCACCTCCTGAGCTAGTTCCATTTGTGCATGCATTAGCCTCAGCCCCTGAGGCCTACTTAGCATCGATCTGCCCTTTTCGCAAAGACACACACACACACACACACACACACACACACCCCACAGCTTCACATGCATGACCCAAGCACTGAGCTTCATTTCCATTGCTTTGTTCCTATGGAATACTGAACAGATATTGACAGATCCTATTTCACTTTTTTTCTTGGTGCATTCTGAACATTTCAGGCTTTTTTCTTTGTTTTTCTTTCCACTTTAAATAGCTAGGAATGTCCCCCTGTAGGGTACTTTTCAGCTGGTAAAATATTAATTCTCATAAGTCAAAAATTGCTAATGTCCTAATAATCATGCCGAGCAGAGCTGAAAACCTGATGTCAAAAACCCCACTTTGAAGTATTCCTATATGAAAGATCAGGAATGATAAGGAATCTAATCTGTTCTTCGGATCTATAAACAGAGGGACCAGCTGGGTCATTTGGCGGGGGACAAAAGTCTAGGGGACCTCAAATGGTGGCTGCTGTGGGGTAGTGAATCAGGGCCTCTCAGAGGCTGAGAGAGCTCAGAGCCAATTTCAAACTCAGAAACTTAACAAATATATTTAAAAAATGAATAAATGCCAAAACACCTCTATAAAAATTATGATATTTTTCATATGTTTACATTGAGCAAATAACTGTTTTTGACCCAACAATCATTTTAATAACCGATATGTATCCCTTCTTTTGGAGATAGCTTCAGAAGTCAACTTTTGAGGCCCTTCACCAATGTAAGGCCGCAGACCAACGGCCCCCTATCTCCACCCCTGTGATCGACCTGAGTAAACTGAGCAGAAGACAAGGTGAGGACAGCATTCCTTCCCTCACAGGACATTTGGTCCATGCCAAAATGTCCCTGAAATTTGATCTTGTCCAAAACATCCATAGAGACTTTGGTCCATGCCAAAAGGTGCTTGATCCACACTAGTATTTTTTATGTATTAATCCTATAAACCAAAAGTATAAATAAATGTTATGGACTATTTGAACCCAGGGATGTTTTCTAAGTGTGGATGGTTCTGACAAGATCAAATGTCCGCTAATTCATTCCTTCAAATGTTGATCTGCTTTCAACTCCATCACCCTCGATCCTGGCTATATCAGAGGTGTAGGAAACCAAAGCCCAGGATAAAAGACCTTGAATCAAGGGCAGCCCAGGCCTCATGCAGCCCTTGAGGCCTCTTTTTGGATGACATGTGACATACAAATCAAGAAAATCTATTCTGAAATAATTTTTTCTGTTCTTGGGTTATCAAGCAGCCAATAGCCTCATTCTCTTCTCCCATCCCCCTCTAGACTATAATAAAGCCCCAGCATCCAAAGGCATCAAAGAGGAGAACTCATTCCTTGAAGATGATGATGAGTAAGTGTTAACACCTGTGTCTCCAAAGCCCCTCTGAGGTGGGAAAAAATAAGATAATGATAACAACCTATGCGAATATATGTCCACAGGACGCAGAGCCCCAGTCTGGGCTTTATTGGGCGTCCATGTGATGAGTGGCCAACACAGGAACCATGAAGCACAGAAGCCGAAAGACAAAGAAAAGTCCTCTGGGATTTCTAAGTCATGCTGATGATGGGAGGGAGACAGGGAGAATGATGCACCGGCTTTCCATGAGTGATCTCATGACAACCTCAGCCCTTCTTCTGATCAAGGACGTAAAGGTGTTCCTTTGGCAACTGTGAATCTCAGGTTCCCACATCCTCCATAATCTGGTCTCACAATGCCTGGTACATAGTGTGTGTGGTAAATGTTTACTGACCTACATTAGTACATTGGAAATAAATTAGAGCTTACATTCAGAAATCCTTTTGAATACTTGGTTGGTGAGTTTCCCACTTACGTCTTCATATATGTTCAGTTATTTAATAGTTCAGTCTACATGGAGTCAGAACATGCTGGTTACGCTTACCCACTGCTCACCTTTCCTCCCTCCCCAATGCATGGACACACACACACACACACACACACACACACACACACACCCCTTCCCAGGTGTACACTGTTTTCTGTTGTTTCATTGTGTGGTCTGGATGTTTGAAAAATAATAATATTTTTTCCACGAAGAGTATTAGAGAAAAGAAAATACAGAATAATGGATCTATTTAATTTAAGAAAGAACGAAAGTAATTCTCCAAGGAAAAATGCGGGTCTGATGTTCACAGAAGTCCATGCCCACCTAAAAGTAAAAAGCCCAATGGATTAGTTCATTATAAATATATGTGTTTTTATACAAGGCACTAAGAAGAGATGAAATTTGCTCTCCCTGCTGTCACATAAGGAAAACTATGTACAAGTTATTTGGGTCAAAAATAAAACAGGTCCACATCACATTGCACGAAACTAATCTCAGCAGGCTACATTACCTACTGAGAATACTGGACCAAAGGGAAGTAGTGAGCTTCCATTCCACCTCTCTACTCAAAGGCCAGAGTTTATTCTCTCCCCTTCTTCACATATCCACTTGCAAATCTCAGACACTCACCTAATTGTCTGTCTTGTAAGCAAGCCTCCTAAAGAAGTCTAGGTTGCTGAGAGATAGCCACATTCCTTGAAAAATTGCAGAACTGAAGCACGTATGCACTTTATAATATTCCCTTCAGTAGGGACTTGTCTGTGCTCCAACAGTTCTAACCCAGGAGTTCTAGTATATCCACTGCGAAAACTTGGGAAGCCCCACTGGTCCCTGGTCTCCCTCCAAATAGATGAGAGGTCACTCCAGCAGAATAGGATATACTCGCAGGCCTGGCCAGATTGTTTTGCATACACTCTGTTCTATAACCCTCTAGTCAGCACCTTTTAAAGCATCTGGGAGCAATTTTTAAAAATGTAACAAAGGCATGAAGTGAATTATCAGGAAGACGAGTGTTCCTTGATAAAAACAATAACAGCAGCAATAACACAACAATCACAGATGGTTTCTTTCAAACAAGCTGAGGAAAAAACTTGACTTTTTAAAAACTTTTTCCCACCTAGGTCTCAAACACGTTGTAGGTCCCTATTCATCCTGAATTTTGTAACTTCTTTTACTCATCTGTCTCTCCCCCTGGTGGATGGACTTCATAAGAGCATTGCCCCATTCTTATTCATCTTTATGTTCATCTATATTCATAGAGCCCTCAGGGTAAGTGGAAAGTAAAAGACTCTCAATAAATGTCTGATGGATGGATAAATGCATGAAAAATTAATATGCACTACAGTGCATCAGGAAATAATACCCAAAATTCTTGAGGTCAAAATGAGAGAGATCACCAAAGTAAAACGTTTCACAGTAAATCGTCTAAACGTTGGGAGAGGACGTCACAGTTCCCCAGCTTTCATCAGTGATTCATTACAAATAATTGCATGAGTATTCTAAATAATGGAATGTTGAAATGTGCACTTGTCATCGACACTATCAAAACTGCTGGTCACGCCAAAAATAGCTGCAGCTCCTGTCACTAGGAAGAGAGTCTCCCTAAGGACTCCGCAGCTGATAGCGTCAGTGTCCCTGTAAGGTCATCATCTTGAACAGGAGGGCTTAAGGAAGCTTGTTCTCTTGACCCCAGGGTTAGCACTTATTGAGATACAGGAAGTTGGAAGAGGACCCCGGGTCAGACCTCTGCAATGGTGTAGAGTAGATGCCATTTGTCTTCACCTCCTCTTTTACCGCCCTCCTCCTTGTTTCCTCACAGACCCTGATCTGTCCTCAGGAATCACGCTGAGGAAGTTCTCAACAGAGTAACTTCTACGAAGGTATGCTTATACTAATTGTATAAATTTAGTCCCCCATGGGCATTTGCTTGTTTAATAGGAAGAGTGCTGTTACTCCGAGAAATAATAGTGCAGTATTGGAATTTGTATCATCAGTATAGCAAGGGACCAACTTGAGGTATGACGGCCAGTGCCAGTTTATAGTTGAGTAACTACCCACTGAAGTAGCTATATACATTTTTTAATGTTTGGCGATTTATAATTCAAACCTTGGATCTCCTGTGACTATGTGACTATTTCTGTTTGAAAAATAAACACTTCCACCTCCTAGAGTGGCTGATAACCAAGGTTATCAGGCTTCAGACATTGATGAGTGATTCTCTAGAGACCCCAAGTGGTTAAAGTAGGAACTCATTTTTGTAATGAATAGAAAGAGCAAGGTGAGGGAACATTAGTGGGGCAAAATTAAGACCTATAACCTCAGTGATCTCTATTAAGGAAACACTCGGAACTTCCATGGATGGACAGTTTTAGTCATTTGCTTTTCCATCCACTATTTTTTCTCTCTCCTTCCTCTTTTGTATCTGTTATAATCCCATTTGCCTTAAAGACTTTTGATGGCCCTTGTCCTTACTGGGCCCTTATCGTCCTTTCTCATTCCTTTACTTGTATTGTCCACACAAAAACCACCTTGCCCTCAAAGGACCCGATCACTATATTTTTTCCATGCATTCCAAGGGCTCCTACATCTTGTTTCACCCTGACATTCACTTGGTCTTTCATTACTTGATTCTCATACCAGCATGTACTCTCAGATAAGTACAAGGTTATGCTATTGCTGCCTTTGATTTTCACCTTTTGTCTGCCAGAGGAGTGTTTCTTCAAGGGCATCAGATGGACTATCCCAGGGGATTAAATTTTAAACACTGGTTATTAGTCACTGCTGGTTTGTCAACTCAATGTGAAGCTCAGGAAATAGAGCTAGATAGTATGTATCTATCTCTAGACTCAAAACAATGTCACATTTTACGGGAAATTCAGAGATGACCCTTCCCAACAAATAAAACTCACTTCTATAGACATATGGTAAAAGCAATATAAGTATCTATTTTAACCTGAAGCTTTATTATGTGTACTTTTTAAAATGTTTTCCTCTCTCAAATTTTCTTATCCAGCTACTAAAACTATATAGATATATATCACATATGAAAATATATACCCACCGTATGTACTAGGACATTTCTCTAGCATTAGATTGTAATTCCTCCTGGCTTTGAACTAATCACATCTCAGTAATGGAAAGAGGCAGATCATATCAATAGGAATGCAGTGTGGGCTGCAAGTACATCATCTGTTAATCTTATCTCGGCTCCTGCTTTGCCTTGAAGTTCTAGTCCCAGATCATGTACACGTTTCTCTAATTCATTTCTTAAAATTCCCATTTCAGATGAAGCCCTTTCCACTTAATTCTGAGTGATCTGGGTTTCAAATGAGAGTGGGTTAGGCCAGTGATAGAAGCGGCAGGCGCAGAAGGACCTATTTAATCTGGACCCTTATTTGGGTAGTTTCCTCTCGTTTATAGAAGCATAGGATTGCCCAAAAAGCTACCAAATTAATGGTTGGTCCATAAAATAAACATATATATAGTTATATACATATGGGGAGTTGTGTCCTAGATACTCTTTACTATGTTATCAAAATCCAGGACTATAATCTTGGTATAAAAGCAAGCTAATTTCTCGGTTGGTGTTATGGACTGAATTTTGTTCCCCCCAAATTCCTATGTTGAAGCCCTAACACCCAATATGATGGTGTTTGAAGCTGAGGCCTGTGAGAGATAATTAGGTGTAGAGGAGTTCATGAGGGTAGAAATTAATGCTCTTATAAGAAGAGACACGAGAGAGCTTTTACTTTCTCTTTCCCCTCCATGTGAGGACACAGAAAGAAGCAAGTCAGGAAGAGAGTCTGCACCAGAAACTGGCCAAGCTTGCAGCCTGAGCTCAGATGTCCAGCTTCCAGAACTGAGAAAGTTAACTTCTGCTGTATAAACCAGTCAGTCTATGGCATTCTGTTTTATATAGCAGCTCAAGCAGACTAAGGCAGCCAGTTTTACACACAATGCATATACCACCAACGTAGAACTTAATCCACCAAGACGTAACTCCCACTGAAAAGAAGCACTGATCCAGATCCCTTTTCCATATAAGCACCTTCTCCCCATGGGGCATTCTGTCTTTGCTCTTAAAAGTTGGGTAAGCCAGTCCTTTAAAAACCCTTCATACATATATGCATTTTAATTTTGCAAGATAAGACCTGATGTCTGGTGTTTTCGCCTTTTGTTCAAAGAACCTACAGCCTGTGACCACCCAGCCCCAGCTGCCACACTTAAAGATTCTGAGAAGTCAGGGAAGACTCTCAACAAAATCCTTATTTCTTAGCAAGAGCTTCTATTTCAAGTTCCTAATCTCATCTCCCAATCTGCTGAGCTCAGTTTTCTCTTTCTTCTCTAAGATCTCAGATAAAGCCAAGTGAAGCAGTTTGCTCTGAACATACAACTCCTAGGACTTTTCCAACCTTATGAAGGGAGAGTAGAGAGCTATCTATCACATCATTTCATACAAAACCCAACCATTTGTTAGATCCTAAACTATTTATTGAGTGCCTAATATATGATATATGAAGGCTATAATACCAAGTTTCTAAAAAAAAAAAAGGTTTTTTCTTCTATTTTACAAAATCATAAGAGTGTGTCTATGTGTAGAAAAAAATGTTTTTTAATATTACCTGAAGAGTGGCACCATAATCACTATTAGGAAAGAAACCACTTTTCTTCCGGACAGTCTGTTTTGGTGAGGTAGACATGAAGGGGTGAGGGGCATCAGGAACAAAAGTGATAACGGAGACAGCTCAACTGTTGGGCTCCCCGGGAGACAGCGTGAGGGTCTGGGTGCTGCTCCAGATAAAGAGGGGAGAAGAGGAGAGGTGAAGAGCCAAACAAGTGCCATGTAAGGGTGGGAAACGTGTCAGGCAAAGTAGCCAGTGAAGAATGCACCCTGGTGAGCTGACTTTTAAAAACAAGAATGCTACACAAAAATAAATAAATAAATAAATAAAAATAAATAAATAAATAAATAAACAGAAAGTATTGGTTTAAAAACAAGAACTGAGTAATCAACAATGCTCTGTGTTCCTGAGGGAACCCGGGTCTCACTCCCCACCCATTTACCCAATGCACACTGTGGTCGGGCAGTGGCGCCCCCTGGAGTCTCCTGGGTGCCGCCTGCCGGACTGTTCTCAGAAACCATTGTTTCTGATTCCCCAGAGCCCTTTCTGGCCCTGCCAACCCAGCCATGCCAATTGCTCAAGTCTTTATAAACGAGTAAAAAGTAATTTGGTAAATTAGTAAATTCGGTTAATTCAGCAAATTAATCACTCAACCACTGGCAAATTGGTTTTAGGCAAGTGGGACTGTCTGTCTTAGCACTAGGAAAACGAAATCATTTCCAGGCCTTGGCAAGTCTGCCCACCATTATGTTCAGCACAGTGCTTTGATGTGCACTCTTCCACTCCCAAATGCCAAAGGGTCTGAAATTCAAGAACTAGCCCTCATTCTCTGAGAGAGATCAGTGGTATAGACTTAGTCCCGCAAAGACCATCTCTGACAAAAGCTATCTATAGGTCTTTAAGCAAAAAGTTAAGACAAAAATGATTAACTAGGTTTACCCATAAGAAGAAATATCCTTAAATAGGAGAGGCTACTATCAATCCGGGTAAGAAGATTACGTCAGAAGTAGGGCACAGACCAGTGGTTAGAATTCATGAAACTTTGAGGTTAGAAGTGTGGCCTAGGGCGTGACTGCAGAGTACATATGTGTACAGGTCAAGGAGGGCCTGACACTTAGCTCCACCTGTCTTCTGAACATTGTCTGCGGAATGAAGGGAGGCACGTGGAACTACAGAAGAATCAAGCTCCTGCACTTCTCCTTCTCCCTGCCCTACCGCCTCTGTAATTCTCTCATCGCATAATTCAAGAACGCAACCCCAGCATGCAGGAGGCAGGGCTGAGACCTCTTCTTGGTGAAGGCATCCTATGCCCTTCAGAGAGGCCATCTCTTACTCTGCCACTCAATGGGAGACCACGTTGCTCCTCTGGGGTACGCTCTTCCCACGTGGTCCAGAGCTGAGCTCTGAAAACGATCCTGGCTGTGGCCAGTTCACAGGGTTGGACTGTGCTGCCAGGAAAGATGAGGCAGAAGGAATGTTGATTTTGGGAAAGAATGTGAGAGAGCATCTGCCCTTCTAACCTTATGCAATCCTCTTATAACCATCTCTCTCCTTCACAGAGACACAGAGAAGAAAGCTAAACATGTACTGAAGAGAGATCTTTTTGCAGTGAGCAGGAAAACTCCAGTTGGGAACATTAAAATCAACCCAAAACACAGACAGCACATGATATCCCTGTTGGTAGCCCCCAACACTGGACCAGCCAACACTCTGTGTCTTGAGATCCAAAGACACATCTGCACACCGTCCAGCAGCCACAGCAGAGTCCCGTGCTGGGAATGGGGCAGAGGTAAGTATGTGAGTCTGCCCATCACTCCATCCACAAGTCCCAAAGGCTGGCCTAACACTGAGACAAGGAAGGGGCAGTGTCAGCCCGGGCCCATCCAGGTGGGGGCGGACAGCAGGGTGACCAATATACGCAACATGAAGCCTGGGACGCTCCTGCAATGGGCCACCGGGGCAGTGGGGCACCTACCTGAAGGCTTGCCTTGAACCAAGAGTTGGGCTTATGTGAATGAAAACCCAGCAGCTCTATTCTCAAGTCCAAAAAATGGTGTTATCACAAAGAAACAAAGTCTCTCTTGGGCCCTCTAATCAGATTTGGGGAGGGGATAGATTTGTCCAACTGCACAAATATGGAATTTAAAGCAAAGGTCAGAAGATGAGCACATGGCTAGCTCTCTCTAGCAATCCTTGGAGAGACGCAACCTATTATTAATAATACTCCTTCATTTGCTCAGGAGTGGAGCCAGCACACAGGCTGCAGGATCAAATGCTCGGCATGTAGCTGTGCTAGAACCCCCAGCAGCATCTGCAGCTGTGTGCGCACTTTCCAGAAACCACCAAATTCAATACCCCAAACACCCAAGGTTGAATTCTCCTCAGGGAGGGGCTGATTCAGCCTGTAGTTATTCATATTTGATGAGGTGCTCTGATTTTAAAGGAGGTCTGACATTCCTGACACTGAACTGGGTGGGGTCAGCCTGACAGGGGTCAGCCGAAAAAGTCCCGTGGTCCTTTGGGAAGCCAGCACAAGCCTTCCAGAAACAGCTTACTCCACTGTCTTCCCAGACCTCAGCTCATTCCACTTCCTGGACTTAGATGAGAACAAGGAAAGAAACAGAAATGGTTCATATTTCATCCTCCAGCTCCTGAGCTACAAAAGCCTGTCACGTGGCTTCCTCTCGGAGCTCACAGAGCACAGCAGTCCCCAGATGAGCATGAATTGCCCCTCTGTCATCCCTCGCTAGGCCCTGGTGTGGCGTGTAGGGAGAATTTACACTGTCACCCTTGTGCAGAGAGCCCAGGCACAGAGTGCTTCTGTCTGGATGGCACATTCAATTTCAATGGTTTCAAATCAAGTCACAAAAGCCGAGTGTGGCCTCTACCCCAGGAAATAAGAGTGTACATTTGAGAGGGAATCTGACTCTCCACGGGAGCCTTATTGCTCTGCACTGGAAGAGACTTTGAAATGTCTTCTCACAAAGACCACAAGCAAACTTCTCTTGAGGATTCCCTCTTTGATTACCACAGCCCCAAACATTCTTGCTTTTCATCTGAGGATCCCCTGGGTTCCAGTTCCCAAGTACTAAGGAGACTCCTGGGAATAATGATGTAGAGTTTGGCATGGGAAGGAGAGTAACTGTGGCATTCAGAGTTCCAGAATGTCCTCACCTTTCCACTGGAAACCCCCTCACAAAGCCTGAAAGGCCAAAACCATAGAAAAGACAAGTAGCCAGCTGTTGCTCTCCCATGGCTGGGCAGACAGCAGAAATGGCAGGAGAGTGGGGAGATCAAGATGGAAAAGAGCTCGTCTCAAACCGTCGTCCTTTTCTTAGCGCCACAATGTCAAGTGGGGGCCAGCTCTCACAGGAAGTAAGTGCCTATGGCACTACGAAATTAATTAGTGAGTCAACTCGTATCTGTTGATATCCTTGGATACTCCTCACTGAGTTAAGCCCTGTGAAGAAGACAGAAGCATGAGGTCTGGTCCTCTAAGGATGGAATCCACCAGCATCCCAGCACAGGTGAGGCAGGATGGTGTAGGGGTGAGTACACGGACTCCAGGTCCAGTCAGCCTGCGTTTAAATCCACATTCCACCATTCATTAGCCAACATTTAGGCTTCTTTATGTCACCATTTTCTCATTTGTAAAATAAAAATAGCAAACAGGGTCAACCTTATAAGAATTGTTGTGAAAATTAAATGAACCAATGTACAAAAGGCACTTACATAAATGTGAAACTATTAATGAGATAAGAAAAACAATATCGAACATAAAGCCAATAGGACAGACACGAAATTTAGTCCATAAACTGAGGAGAGAGTGAGAGGGAACATGTCTTCCATTTTCCTGAAATTAACTTGAGTCCAAGCCAAGCCCCCAGTAAATGTAACACAGTGCTGTTGGGGTTCCCTGCTGCCCAGGGCTAAAGCCTTACCTGGCTCTCGGACATCTTGTTCACCTAGCACCTGCCCTGCTGTGGTGCTCTGGTTTCTGCTGAGGTGCCTCATATCCCAGCTCCCATGATCTCTGCCACCTTCTTGCCTCTCTCGGGGATCATAAGCCTTTGGTAACGTTAGAGACTGGGAAAGGGTCCAGCCTCCTCTACATGCCATGCAGCCACTTCTGAAGTCTTTCTGCTGGCCTGGGGCCTGCCCGTATCTGTCAACTTCTGGCTCATCTCATCTTCCCTTTGGGCATCTCTTTTTTCTCTGTCTGCTTATCCACAAAATCAACAAACGTAACCCCAGTCCCACTTCTTTCTCTCCATCCCATCCAGGACATTTCACAGGATCATTGGACAAAAGGTGGGAAGACTTGACCCTAAGCAGTTTCTACTTTCCTCCCAGAGGCAATGATTCCAAAGGGCCTGTCAGCCACGTGCTTAGAGGGGAAGTGGGAAATGCAGCAAGCAAAATGCAAATTAATATCCAAAGATAACATTCCGGTAAAATAACACAGCAGGAAATATTAATAATTATTAAAATGTGCCAGGTGGATGACAGGGTCCCTGGGAACCAAGACTTTTGAACATGATTGTGTTCTACATCATCTTACCTCCTGCAAGCTTGGGCCAGCGTAGTGCAGCGTCTGGGTCACCTCACAGATACGGGTGCTGTGGAGACTCAAATCCCAGCATGAGGCTGGGGGTGGCTTTCCATTGGGGAATGACTCCTTAGCTGAGCTGTAACATAAGAAAGGGAGTGATCCTGGAGAAGGGCAAGAAGGAGGACATTGAAGAAGCTAGAGCAAGGGCAAAGGATAAAGGTCACAGTCCTGGAAGGGGAGGGAGGGCGAGGGAGACACAAAGGCAGTTGGGTATTTCTGGACATAAGCAAAGGAGTCCTCAAAGACAGAGGTCGTTCACCGAAAGACCGTGTGCCTATGCTAAGCAGTTTGACCACTAACATTTTTGTCTGACTAAGGAATGGGTGCCCTGGTGGTGTGGCAGGACTATGCAAAGCCTCAGGTAAAGAGACACATGTAAAGATGAGTAATTTAAAACATATTTATGATAAAGCAAATATAGGTTGATTAGTAACTAGAAAGCAAAATCTGAGTAAATTGTGAAAATAAGATAGGAACATGTTTTTTCACTTATGAAGAGGATATCCCCATGTTCCCTGAGGACAGCATTGATCCTCCTCGATCCCAGGGTGTATTTCTGTTGCAAATTTTGAGAACTTTTTTTGATCAACAGGTTTTGTTTTTGTTAAATCAGGATTCCCAGTAAAAAAAGAAAAAAGAAGTGCATTTTTCAGTTATCTAGTAACACACACACTCACCCACAGACACACACACACACACAATTCCAACAAAAGTTTTGCAAACATTACTTACTCTCACTATGTGAGAATCATCCTGTTTCCTTTCCTGTCCTGTCCTATCCCATCCCATCCCGTCTCATCATATTTAACTTTCTTTAAAATTCTGATCACAAATGTCTAAACTCATTTCAGAACCCACTGATAGGTGTCCCCCCGTAGTATAAAAGTTACCATAGTTGATGTAGGGCCAGTAAACAGATGTCAACAAGGAGGTAGCCTGGTTAGAATTTGTGTTTTTAATAAATCACTCTCTGGCTGTGTGCAGTCTGACTTTGACAAGGATAAATGGAAGGAGGCAGATCAGGCAGGATGTTCTTTTGATTCTTGAGGTGACTGCAATGAGGGCACTGAACAAAGGCAGAAGAAAAAGGGGGTGACGATCAGTATTTAGGAGCTAGAATCGTAGGATCTGATGTTGGGTTGGATGTGGATCTTAACGAACGGGAAAAGTCTCAAATGGCTCCTGAGTTTCTGCCTCAGCACTAGGTCCCCCATTAACTGAAAGAACGAAAGGCATATAGGTCCAGGTGGTCAACAACTTGGCTTGCCTTGACTTTGAAGTCCTCGAAGCACATCGGCATGGAGATGCCAGCAGGCCTTTGTATATTCCCGTTTGAAAAATCAGAATTACAGATAACGTTTTGGAATATGGGTATATTTCAGTACATAGGTAGCAATTAAAACTTTGAGAGTGGGTGTGATCACCCTGGGAGACATCTATAGAAGACTGTTTCACTCTGTCTCTGTGAATGTGATCATATTATATAGAAATATATATAGTATTTGACATATCGAATTCATTGCTATCATATTTTACCACCCCCATACACACACACACATACACACATGCACGCTGCAAACAAATTAGCAAATAACCCCTGACTTCAGAGTGGAACTTAGAGAGGCAAGACACAAAAATTGTCATCTGGCCCATTAAACCAAAGCCCATGTCCTGTTTGGGACATGACTATTGCTCCATGAATCTGGAGACACAGCTTTGGTGTATAGCTGCATGCAGACATCCAATCCTGTGCTCAGCATAGAGCCTGGCCCAGAGTAGGAACTCAAGGAGTCTAATTATAGAATGAATGATGTAAGTTGTCCCACTTCTACATTTAACCATCACATGTATATACTTTGAGGTTAGGATTTATGCATGGCTGATAAAGGGGAGACCTTTCCATAATAGAAAAAAATGCTTAGAGTATGAATAAATAGTGTGGATTGCTTGGAAACGTGGCTAATATTTTTGGCAAGATCTAATAGAAATTTGTTCTGTATCTCAAATTGCAACATAGAATGACAGAATAAAAGAATCTTCTATTATGAGAATACAATGACCATATTCCCAACAAATGTAAGAGTCATGCTTGAAAGAGTTAGATGAAATTCCCCTGCTGTTACTAAAACACATTTCCTTATACAGATACATCATTTCACAAAGGTGCCACATTATATAATTAAAAAAAACTATCAAAATAACTTATTTAAAAATATTTTAAGACTTAAAAATATCTGTTAACTATATACTGAATAATAAACTGATTGCATAAATAACTTTGTTTCAAAAGGTATTATTCCCATTTTTCATTTAAGCACATTACAAACAGCAGACGCCTGAGATCATTCCATATATTGTTTGATGTTAAGATAAAAGAGCCATGCAAAACCTTCTAATCTGGGTTCAAAATTGTTTTAGCTTGACATTTTAGTCCTTTTTGTACATATAGAAGAAGACTAATCACGTTTTTATTGATGGGATCAAAGAGACGTTCAGTTCTCAATGCGATGTTATAGTGTCTAATTTATTCTAAGATACTTGCTCATAAACAGGGCAATGTATCTGTATGTGAACCTTAACTAACCTGAACTCCCCAGGGGCGATTAGTTAGCATTCTAAAAATCCTAATCAGGCATTCTCTGAGAAGCCTACCGCAGAAACTTCCAATATGGCTTTCTAAATCTGCACCAGAAGATGTAATTTGCATAAAAATGTCATTAGTGAAATAAAAGGTGTTCTAAGTATGTGGTCAGATAGAAACTGTATGCAAGCACATCAACTGTAGAACAAATGTATAAAATTTTGCCACGGTCACCTTCAGTGTAAGATCTTCGATCTGATCTCGTCTTCTGCCACTTGATGGAGGACGTTGTTGCCTGTTCAAATTAGAAGGCTTTTTTTCCTTCCAAGAATACTGTTCTATCTGCCTTGAAGTCAATGTTCATACATAGTGTTCAGCCTGAGTGCCTAAAAGGACAAATATCTCAGCAAACCAAGTGTAGGACTGCTTGCTAATCCTTGTTAGGTGACAGCAGACTTCTACCTGAGCCTTCCAATCACTGATTCCTAATACCTGGTGGCTAGGATGTGGGAAAGGGTGTTTAACTGTCTAACTGTCGGAGGCTACTGGTAATCACCAAAAGAAGCCGACGCTGTCATTGGCTGAGTTGACTTACACGAGTCTCAGGACTATAGTAAAGAGACCAGTAGGGATAGCCAGAAAGAGCCTGGCTGTGTCCCACTCCCAAACAATTTGAAGCCTAACCATTTCTAAAGTCTGAATATCCTCATAAAAAGTGGAATACAGGATGAAAAGGATAGAACAACTGAACTAGTCTAACGCTCCCATTACAGAGATGGGAGACCAGAGAAGAGACCAGAGAAGAGACAGAGAAGAGACCAGAACGTTGCAGGAAGTGACTGCCCCACACATGCCTCAACAGAAGGCTAAACCAATCAGCAGAGAAGGGTCAGTCAGGCTCACTCTGTCCTTCGTTTAGGATCTGCTTTGATTTCCCTGGTGGTGATTGGAGTGTAGTGGAAAGATTTCCACTCAAAAGCATTGCTCTTTGGGCTGCCATTACATAGTTGGTGGACTTTCTGCTGTAGATTTGAGGTTTGAATGGATGAAGCCACTAGACAAAATACAGAAACACAGGGATATTTGTTGAGACTAGGTCAACAGCTGAAATTTCATGATCGTGGTGAGCCTTTTGAATTTAGCGTGTCTCTCATGTACAAATGATCTACATGTATCCAACAAACATAACTTGAGCGCTGATTATATACCAGGCAACGTACTAGACACTGGGGACACAGAACTGAAAGAGACATAATCACCAGTCCTGGGGGCATAGCATGTTCTCAGTAATAATTTCATAGGACTTAATTTACCTCTTGTTTTCCTAGATGACCAGAAGGACCTGGGCTGATTTCCAAGCAGAGACTACTAAGGAAAGGAGTTAAGGGAAAATGGTCAAAAGGAAACAAGAATGAAGAGATACTGCAAGCGGTTCTTTCTGGAGACAACCTTCCCTGCACTGCCATGCTGTCTTAGGACCAGTGCCCTAACCCTAACTGAGGTAACTGAAGTTATTAGTGAGGTAAGGGATGTAAGACTGTTGGTAAAACGCAGGTCCACCAGTGGCAGGGTACGCTTGTCTTGGAATAATAGAAATATAATATTTCTTCTCTGAGCATTCAAGCTCTACAATATATTGCCCCAAATCCTTGCAATAAAGAGAGACTTCTTCCTTTCCATTGCCATTGACCAGATGAACTCAGAATCGTCTGGTGTGTGCGCCGCACAATGTCTTCAATGAAGCAGAGGTAGATGAAAAGTAAAATACATCCTGTACCTTCTGCCAAGTTAGAATACAGGCCCAGATCGGGGCCAGATGTGTAAATCATGCCATATCATATTTTACCCTTTCAGAGCTCGGTTCCTCTGAGACTCTTCGAAATGGGAGCAGGTAAATGCTGACTGCTAAGGACCTTTTTCCCTGAGATAGAAGCAAGAATTTTAGACTCAAGGAGAAAACCTAAATTTCCTGGTGCTGGGCATTACGTTTGCCCTTGGCAAACACTTAGAACTGCTTGGAAAAAGTAAAAAGTCTTGTTAGACATCAAAAACATCGGAACAATGCGTTAGTGCTTTAAGTGTAAATGAATCTTTGACACATATGGATTAATTTCCCTTACAAAGCACATACTAAGACACTAAAGAAAAATGTTTCTGACAAGTCACATGCTCAGTTTACCAACTATGTGTACAAACTATGTGATAGATCATCTGAGATCCCCAATTGTGTGCCAGCCCATGGGACATGTGCTGCCCACAGGTGGACGCATTCACCCAATAAATGGTATTGAGAAAAGTGGATATTCACATGCAGAAGAATGAATTAGACCCCTTTCTTACACCACATACACAAAAAATCAACTTAAACTGGACTGAAAATTTTAATGTAAGACCTAAAACCATAAAATTCTTGGAAGAAAGCACAGGGGGAAATTCCTTGACATTGGTCTTGGTGATGATTTTTTTCAATTTCACACCAAAAGCCATAATTAAGGAAAGCAAACCAAACAAGTGGGACTACAGCAAACTAAAAAGCTTCTACACAATTAAAGAAACAAGAAACAAAATGAAAAGGCAACCTATGCAATGGGAGAAAATATTTGCAAACCATAAATATCTGGTAAGGGGTTAATATCCAAAATATATTAGGAATTCATACAACTCAATGGCAAAAAAAAAAATAAATAGTCAAAGGATATGAATAGATATTTCCAAAAGAATACATTACAAATGGCCAACAAGTGTATAAAAAGGTGCCTCAAATCACTAATTATCAGGAAATGCAAGTCAAAACCATAATGAGATATCACCTCACACCTATTAGGATGGTTATTACCAAAAGTGAAAGATAACAAGTTATGGCAAAGATGTGGGGAAAAGGGAATCCGTGTGCACTGTTGGTGGCAATGTAAATTGTTACAGCCTTTATGGAAAACAGTATAGAGGTTCCTCAAAAATTAAACATGGAACTATGATATGATCGAACAATCCAACTCTGGGTATATGCCCAAAGGAAATAAATCACAATCTTTAAGAGATATCTGCACTCCCATGTTCACTGCAGCATTATTTACAATAGCCAAGGTATGTAAACTAAGTGTATCAACAGATTGAATGGATTAAAAAAGTGTGACACACACAAACACAGAAAATGGAACATTATTTAGCCTTTAAAAAAATAAAAAAATTCCTGAGATTTCCAGTCAAGATGGTAGGGTAGGTAAGTGCTGTGCTCACCTCCTCTCAGGACCACATCAATTATAACTAAACTACAGAACAACCATCATTGAGAATCACCTAAAGTCTAGCTGAACCAAACCTACAACTACGGGTATAGAGAAAAAGCCACCTTGAGACTGGTAGGAGGGACGGAGACATGGAACAGGCTGGTCCCACACATGTGTGACCATTAAAAGTTTGGAGGGATATCTCAGCTGAGGAGGAACCCCTCCAAAGAAGCAAGGGGTCCCAGCGCCATACCAGGCTCCCCAGCCTGGGGTTCCAGTTCTGGGAAGAGAAGTCCCCATAATTTCTGGCTATGAAAACCAGAGGAGATTGTGGCTGAGTGAGACAGAGGTTGGCTGTACTCCAGGCAGTCCCGTTATAGGGAACACACACAAATTTACTTGCTGACAGACTGACTCACTCTGAGCTCTGGCACTGGGGAAGCAGCACGAAAGGTGCCAGGGATATACAGGGAGGCACTGAATTGTCTAGCTTCAGGGTGAGGACTGGCGGGGCAGCTTTCTCCCAGACGGAGGGGCAGGCAGAAGCCACTGTTTTTTTGTTAAGTCCTCCCTCATCCCGATGTGCAGACGCAGGCAGACGCCATATCTGAGTCTCCATCAAATTGGCTATCACCCTTTGTCTGACCCCCCCTAGTGATTCCCTGAGACCACACCCTACTCAACTTTTGGGCATACCCAAGCTGCTTCCAGTGACTTTTCTGTATAAATGGACTGTCTAGGCTCATGCTGCAGACTTTCTTCAAATCTCTCAAAGATTCACAAAACCCAAAGAGCAGCATCTGGCTTCAGTGTGTCCTGTTACTCTGGCTGCTCAGCCCTAAGCCCCACACTAGCAACAGCTGGTCTTGGTTAGCAGCTTGGTCTCTCGAGGAACCTTCAAGCACAGCACAGGCAGCAGCCATCTCTGGATTGCTTTTTGGCTCATACCAGGTGGCCCCAGGCTGCACAGACTGAAGCTGAATTTGGCCTGCAGCAGGTCCCTTTCCAGAAGGCCCTGGAGTCAGCAGACCCAGGGGCCAGCTTCAGATTGTGCTGGAGCATCACCTGGCCACCTCTAATGTCAACACACCCAGTGGGAAGACTGGGAAGGCACCAGAGCCCTGCCAAAGTGAATCCCACTTTGTAGGGTCAACCCTGCACGACAGCTCCTCCACTTTAGTCACAGCCAGCCCTCACAACCAATCAGCCTGAGAGGCAATCCCTACCACTAATGTGCAAACAGCAATCAAGTATCAATTACAACAGGAGGGCACACACAACCCACACAAGGGACACACCTGGAGGATCCAGCTCTGATGACCAGGGAGACTGCACCACTGGTCCCCACAGGACAACTACTACATAAAGCTACTTTACTAAGTCCAAAAGGCATAGCAGCCCTACAATGAAACAAACAGGGAGGCAGCCAAAATGGGGAGACAAAGAAACATGTCCCAAATAAAAGAACAGAACAAAGCTCTAGAAAATGAACAAAACAAAATGGAGACAAGCAATCTATCAGATACAGAATTTTGAACACTGCTTATAAGGATGCTCAATGATCTCAGTGAGAATTTCAACAAAGAGATAGGAAACATTTAAATGGAGATAGAAAACATAAAAAGAATCAGTCAGAAATGAAGAATACAGTAATCAAAATAAAGACTACATTAGCGGGAATCAATAGTGGATTCGATGAAGCGGACGGTTGAATCAGTGATTTAGAAGATAACGTAGCAGAAAACACCCAATCAGAGTAGCAAAAAGAAAAAAGAATCCCAAAAAGTGAGGCTAGTTTAAGGGGCCTCTGGGACAACATCAAGTATACCAACATTCACATCACTGGAGTACCAGAAGGAGAGTGAGAGAGCAAGGAATTGAAAACCTATTTGAAGAAATAATGACTGGCAACTTCCTAACCTGGTGAAGGAAATAGACATACAAGTCCAGATACATAGTCCGTACAAGTCCATACAAGTCCGCCGATGGATGAATAGATAGAATAGGTGGTACATATTTAAAATAGAATATTGCTCAGCCATGGAAGGAAATGTGTTCTTGCCATCTGCGGCATGGATGGACCTGGAGGGTATTGTGTTGGGTGGAGTATGTCAGGCAGCAAAAGACAGATGCAATGTGATTTCACTTATATGTGGAATCTAAAGAACAAATTAAATAAACAAACAAAACAGAAACAAACTCACTATAGAGAGAACATTTTGATGGTTGCCAGATGGGAAGGGGGTTGGGAATGGGTGAAAAAGGGGCAAGGATTAAGACAAATTGGTTGCTGCAAAGTAGTCATGGGGATGTAGGGGATAGCATAAGGAACATAGTCAATGATATTGTAATAATTATGTATGGTGTCATATGGGTACTAGATTTATTGGGGTGATAGATGGGAGAGCAGTTGGGGGACAGGGTGAAAAAGGTGAAGGCATTAATAAATACAAATTGGTAGTTACAAAATAGTCACAGGGATGTAAAGTAAAGCATAAGAAATATAGTCAGTAATATGGTAATAATTATGTATAGAGCTAGGTGGGTACTAGTCAGGAGGATTACTTCTTAAACTATATAAATGTCTAACCACTATGCTATACACCTGAAATTAATATAATATTGAATGTCAACTGTAATTGAAAACTTAAAAAAGGGAAGGAAAATGTGAAGGGAAATAAGAGGTTCAAATTTCCAGGTATAAAATAAGTAAGTCATGGGGATGTAATGTGCAGCATGGGGATTATAGTCAATAATATTGTAATAGCATAGTATGGTGTCAGACAGTTGCTGGACTTATCATGGTGATCACTTCTTTAGGTATATAAATGTTGAATAACTATGGTGTACACCTGAAACTAATATAATATTGTAGGTTAGCTATATTTTAATAAAAATCATAAATAAACAATCAATCCTGCCATTTGCAACAACATGGATGACATTGTGTTACGTGAAATAAGTCAGACAGACAAAGACAAATATGCTATGGTATCACTTATAAGTGGAATCTAAAAAAGTTGAACAGAACTTTTTACAGCGAGGGAAGAGTGGTGGTTATCTGAAGCTGGAAGTTGGGAAAATGAGGAGATATTGGTCAAAGGGTACAAAGGTTCAGTTATAAGATGAATAAATTTGGAGACCTAATGTACAGCATGGTGATTATAGTTAATAATAATGTATACTAGAAATTTGCTAAGAGAATAGATACTAAGTGTTCTTGCCTTCCCCCCGCCCCCACCACACACATACATGCACAGAAAGATAACTATATGATTAGATGGATATGTTAGTTTGATTGTGGTAATGATTTCACAACTTTTATGTATATCAAAAAAGTATTTTTTTTCATTGTCTTATCTCTTTAATCATATTTCACTACGCCATGTTTTTTTAGGCATATTATTCAGGTTCTTCAAGAAGCACAAGAAAATGTTTGGGGCAGTGTCCTCCAATATATCAAGGGATAAGAAATGTCTTCAGACTCTTGGATCTCTATAGACATTGCCCGCACAGCTAGTGTCTGATGATTGTACTTTAAATATATACAATTTTACTTGTCAATCATACCTCAATAAAGTTGAAAAACAGTAGAGGTCTAATAGGGTAAAAAATGAATCAAAATGAAATAAAATGAGACGAAAAAAACTATGTGCTATTAACCATAGACTTGTTAATCCTCCTTTTAGATCAATGAGTCCTAACATGACTTCCTTGACAAGAGAAACAACACTCTGAAAATTAATCAGTCAAGGTTCTGCCTGGGGCAAAAGCTAAGACTGTCTTATTGAAAAAATACTGATACATCCTAAGGAATGCCACATAAACTTAAAATCTATAACTTTGTGACATCATAATTTGTGCACAAAAGAGAAGGTATGCCAGAAATATGTGAGTTCAAAAGACCAATAGGGAACAAATTATTCTGGGAAAAAATAAGTCAGGTCTGTATGAATCCACAGCAATCCACAGTAGACAAGACAGTCAACTTTAGAAAGTCAGAAACTAAGGTTTCTTTAGAAAGTAGAAATAAGGCTGACATATTTCAAACCTGGATAAGTGACTAAGTCTATTAATCTAAATTTAAATCTGGGCAAGGGTGTGAAACGTGTTGCCGTGAAGTTTAGAGCCTATTGACTGAGGAGTAAGAACAACTGCAAAATTGTCCTGACTATTATTCTCCGGATGTAACATTCATAACACTTCTCAACCATATATAAAAGCTGTAAAAATGCAGTAAGAAAAAATAATGAGCAGTCCTTATATATTAAATGTTTACTGTCTCATCTTTGCATTCAGCATGACTTATTTTTAAATCTTCTAGAAAAGGTAACTGTAATTCCTAGTAATCCCTAGAACAGCCAGCCCTGAGAATTTCTATGAGAGTTTGTTAGAAGGAAAAACAGAAGGGAGGGAGGAAGAAAGACCAGTAACAATCCAGATTTTGAGCATTTGAGGAATTATAAGTGATTGAACTGGATATAGGGCTTAATCATTAGAGTGCATACTTACAAATCAGAAGATGAAAAATTCAGTGCAAAACTGAGTAAAGACATATAAAAGGCAAATAAGAATGATTTATTTTAGGATGGGATGAACTGGAAAGGAGTTTTAGATGGAAGAAAGGGTGGGAAGATCTCAGCTAATTTTGATTTTTAAAAAAATTTAGTTTCCACACAATGTTTCATACAAATTTTAAACTGCCCACGTGATTCCCAAACTATTTTATTGCATGTTTCATCATTTGGTGAATTCAATCAGTTCCATAAAGGAAGCAGAAATAATGGCCAGATAAAAATATAAACTTCAAGAGGTTGGGAATCATTAGTGAGGAGCCCCCTCAGCCTGTTCAGCTGTGGGCTCTGCAGATGATGAGAATCTCTTCTGAACTCACATAACCTTAAGTCAAAGAATGAAAAGTGGCTACTAGGAGAGAGTCAGATTAAAAAGGACAAACTGTCACTAATTACTCAGCCAAACTTTTTCTAGGAAGTAGCAATAAGGGTTTCATGTATTTCACACTTTTCCCTAGAATAAGTTTTACCAAATTTAGTAAAGACACATGGAAAGATTTCTTTCTGGGCATTAACTTAAAATTTCATTTTCAATTTTTATTTTTAGATGCCGAGTCCTGCGGTTGGCATTACAGAAGTGTTTCTGGAGGGTGGCCATGTTGCTGATGATTTTTAATGGATGCCAATGAAGAAAAAACATTCTAACTTGGAAGGAATAATTTAGGCCAGAGAAGAAAGCATAAGGCACTCTAAACGCAAATCATCTATGTAAAACAAATGCAGCCATGCTGAAACAATACAGTATGTGCTTCAGACCAAATAAATAAATAGATAGATAAATAAATAAATAAATAAAAATATTGTGATACTTTTATGGGTTACAGAGAATCATACAAGAAATATTATAGAAATGATCATTTTTGGCACTGGGTAAAACTAGGGCATTTGCCTTAAACACTGTCCTGTGGGTAGAGACCCACTCTTAGCCCCAAAGCCTTTTTTCCTTGCCAAACTCAAGCAGATAAAGGAACGGGAGCAGGCGGGGCACCAGGTCTTGGACCCGTAGGCAGGTGGGCAGAGATGGGATGAAGTAATGGGAATATCACACAAAGACGCCCAAAGACCTGGGATCTAGTACCATATCTGCCATTTGCTACATATAAACCATGAGTATGTACCCATCTGAGCCCCTATTTCTTGTAAAAAGAAAAATGGTATGATAATTCTTGCTCTCTCAAAGTCCTTAGGAGGGTCAAGTTACTACATCAACTGCCAAGGTGACAGTAAATTGAGGACTAATAATAAGCCCTTATATATGGAATCTCTTAAGAAGGAAACAGGTCTTTCTGGCTTAAAGCAGTAAGATGAAGCTACAGCTTTCAACAGACTGTAATAGAACAAGTGGGAGAGATATCAGAGAGTATCAACTAATGTTTAAGAACTGTAATATAGTAAGAGTGAAATTTCATTTAATTACTGAAACAGAGTTATGGAAGATTCTTGGTGCCCAATGCACTGACAGTTGATTCAGCAGTTAGGCATGCCCGTGGCACTTTTAGTCTCATAGAGCATCATTTAATGCCATGTCACAGATGACAGGAAGTCTTGCTAGACTCTCGCTCAACCTTAGTCTTTCTCAGACTCCATTCTTCTCAGTCTCACTTGGACAAAGCTCTTGGAAAAAAGTTCAGCTTATCTGACTCCAACAGGGTGTTGAGTTTCTTGTGTCAAAGCTCTAGAAATAAGACACTATTCTTAGCTGGGTTTACTTGGGAAATATTTAGCAGTGGTTGTTAGCTATTCCAGGAATGAACTGAATTTGGATGGGATCAGGTTGGCGCCTCCATTAGAGGAATGTCTGTTTTTGGTGAGGAAGGAACAGGGGATTATAATTTTAATTCAAATGTTTTAAACCATCTTGTGGATAAGTAGAAGTTCTTGAACCCCAATTCTAAACATAATCCCAACCATAGCTCTGAGTTTTCTCATGAAAACTTCTAGTACTTCCAGTCAGCATGACACTAACCATCATGTTAATTAGTCAAACTTACCACATTGATGAAATTGTTCCATTGTTGAGAGATAGAAATTTTAGACATAAGGAGAAGCATTGGACATTTTTCCAAAACAAACCCCAAATATGTCCCTCAAAGGCTGACCATAATTCCTGGCACCCAACACTGGCATCAGTGGATGACCTACTCCAGCGTCTTAGAAGTTGCAGGTAGATAAATTCAATCAGGAAACCAGAGTTAGAGACTAGGAAGCAAAAAACAACCTTAGGGCTCAGTTGACATCTGAAGGCAGAATAATATGTAGGCAAATTGTGCCTAGTTTACAAATGTATATAGAGAGGGGTCTGAACATGAAAAATAGTATATCACAATCCATTTTTAGGCTTTCACATATTCACAATACATATCCAACCTCTTTTATTCTCTCTGTTTGAGAAGACTCATCTATAAAAGTCCTTCATAAATGCACTTCCAATCATTGGGTCATTTAATCTAGATGAATATAGCAGTTAATATCTATAAAGCATTTAGAAAAATCCCTGGCACATAGTCTTTTCTATATAAATGTTTGTTAAATTAAAATTTTAAGAATTTAGTACATTCATTTTTAAACAAGTCAACATAACTATAAACTCCTTGGAGCTTTTTAAAAAATTCCTCACAGGTCTATCAGCATTCTGGGAACACACTAAACAGGTAATAAACACTACTTTCTAACTGACTCATTTCAAATATCTATTGAATACCTGTAGTGTTATTAAAAATGAAAACTTTTAAAATTTATTGTTCGGTACTTAAGTTGTATGTGAACGTGCAGTGAAACCAATTTGTAAAGAAGCCATCACAGTTATTTCTTCATTCTTGGCAGTCTCAATGTGGTCCTTCATATCTTCAGTTCTGAGGATGAAGTGGTCAGAATGTAAGGTTCCTGACATAGCCCCCAAAAGAAGAAGTCACTCAGTGTGAAATTTGAGTGGTCAGGAAGCCACTGAGTTTCTGAGACAGGTAGTGACAAAGCTCTACACTCAGGACCACTTGCTGGATTCTTTGATCCCTGGCAGTGCTACATCAAAAAGAGCCCTCCTCTTCAAGGAGCTTTTTCTGAGTCTTATCACTTTTTTCCTCCTCAGCATACTTACTCTATTTAAAGTATAATTGCTCCTGGAAAAAAATATGTATACATACATGAGGTCAGAAAATTAAGTTTGCGAACCTGTTGCAATGATGTGACTAATCTTTTTTTTTTTTTTTTTTTTTTTTGGTATCAGAGGGATTATTCATTACGATTTGTACCAACTGGACAAACAGTTAACCAAGTTTACTATTGGAAGTGCTGAAAAGGCTGCGTGAAAAGTTAGATGACCTGAACTTTTCACCAACAATTCATGGTTCTTGCATCACGATAATGCACCAGCTCACACCACACTGTCTATGAGAGAGTTTTTAGATAGTAAACAAATAACTGTATTGGAACACCCTCCCTACTCACCTGATCTGGCCCCCAATGACTTCTCTCTTTACCCGAAGATAAAGGAAATATTGAAAGGAAGACATTTTGATGACATTCAGGACATCAACGGTAATACGATGACAGCTCTGATGGCCGCAATTCCAGAAAAAGAGTTCCAAAATTGCTTTGAAGGGTGGACTAGGCGCTGGCGTCAGTGCATAGCTTTCCAAGGGGAGTACTTTGAAGGTGACCGTAGTGCTATTCAGCAATGAGGTATGTAGCACTCTTCTTGGATGAGTTCGCGAACTTAATTGTCCAACCTTGTATACGAGATTGCGGGTAGATAAGGTGTTCCTTATGCTTACATTTTCATATTCAATTCTTCTACTTGTTTCTTTCAACATGCATCACTTTCCCATTTAACTGCTCATTTCTGGAACTTCTCTCGCTTTCAATGACAAACAGAATTTGCTTAAAGACACTTCTTGATCTGCCCGGCTATTCTGCATGGGAATCTGTCCTCCCCATTTGGTGACAAGTCTGGTTTCCTACAGCAAAGGGAGATGACACCCTGAGACCTATGAGGCCTGCCTCCCCCAGGGCAATGAGCATCCTGAAGAGTCGAACCATAGAAAGAGAAAATGTTTTTTCATTACCAAAAGCAAATGCAGAGAAAACAAGAAAGAGAGAGAAACCCTGTGTCTGAGGTTGGAGAGGGTGGTTCTGAGAACATCTGCTACCTTGTAAAGAGCATAGCATGGAGGACACAAGTTTTTTGTCTCAATGGACAGACATCTCACAAGACAGACACACAGGAGGGCCCCAAAGAAGTAGAAGTATGAAAATACAGTGCAGGGGCTTCATTCGGTTTCTATTTTGACATTCAAACAAAGAAATGTGGCTGCTTGGGGTGAACTCTCCTGACTACAAAGGAACCATCTGGGACTAATTATGATATCCAGCCTTATTTAAAACCATCACTTCATTTTGTATTTTCAGTTCTCTAATGTAGTTAATTAAGTTTTCCTGTATCCCCACCATAATCATACAATAAAGATATATATAAATATACACACATACACACACACACACGGGGAAAAAAATATATATATATATGTATAAAAATATAAAATTTTTCCAAAGCTTTTTCGGAATTGTGTCAGGATTACCATTATGAGGATCAAAAGTTACTAAATTTTCCAAGATTTTTTTAAAACTGGAAGCCATTTTCTGTCTTCTTTAGCAGATATCAATAATAGCTCCAGAACAAATCAGTGGCTTACATCATTGCAACATCACATCTGGACACCACGAGTGCAATACACTCTTGTCCCTGCAAATTTGTGAGTTCTTTGCATTGAAGAAATATTACAGATCTAGAATAAATTAAGCTCTGCCCCTCTGGTCTATTGAAAACCCTTGTGGGAGCCCTGAGGCCATAAAAAGCTCATATATTATCTCCTTCTCCCAAAGCATCAGAGACTGAACTAGATTAAATAAATCCTTTCTGTTGCAGGCTATGGCTAGAGGTAAATGACTCTGTGGTGCCATTCTTCCCCGCTTAGCTGTATTCAAATCTTCCCTTTTTGAGAGAATAGCTTTAAAAAGGCTTCAGAATTCTCTGAAATCCCTGTACTTCTCTTTTCAGTTGCTAACTGAAAACTGAATTTGGCCAGGAGGTAACATGACTTTGGGTGGATGACTACCTCTTAAATCATAAGGAAAGACACTAAATGCCTTCCTAAAAGAGTAGGAAGACTCTGTTATCCTTTCTAACTACGGAGTGGTTTTCTCTGCCCACAAAAGAGTTGGAGTCAACATGTCGAGAAAATCTAATACGATTAGTAATAAGTCTTTTGATTCTACCCTCCTTTCCTGCTGGCCATTTCTCTAACCCAGAGTCTGTCTGAGCTGGAGGAGAGAGAACAACTTGACTATTTGTGGATCTCTGGCAAAAGGTTTAATGAAGGACAAGGTTCAACCTGATTTCTAAAATAAAATTTTCAAATATTATTGGCACAGACTCAGTCTGTTCTCCATTACCACAGATACCAGGAATTAACTGTAATTTTGCTTCTATTTGATTCTCCGAAAGGACAAAACCACACTTTTAATGCCAACACATGCACATTCTAATATTACAGTAAACCTTTTTCTGACGCATTTACAGATTCACAAAAAAAGAGAGCGATAAACTGAAACATTTGGCTAAGGCTTAGTTACTTCACTGAGAATCAATATTATTTCAGAAAGCGGTACAATGAAGAAATTATTAAATCCATTCTTTAAATACCCTCAGGTTAGAGTTTGAATAACTAGAAAAAGAAAGAAATGCAAATTGTTTATTGTTTTCACATGCACAGTAAATTCAGAAATTGTACTTCTTTCGAGAACCATATGGGAGAGAGACACTCTTTTCATCAGGAGTGGTTTTTGTTTGTTGTGCCAAAAGCTAAAAAGATGTTTTTAATAACCAAAGCCAGTTTGTTATACAATCTGTCTGGATCTTACTTGTAAGAGAGATGAAGATCCCTTGGGTAGGAAATAGCAGGCGATGGGGGAATTTTCTGAGATGATAGGAAAGTTGTGCAAAAAGCACAATTCAAATGGAAGCATCTTTAACTCATAATTGACAGAAAAACTGGTTTGCATGTATCACTGAGGAACCACTCATGGTTATTGAGGCTCCTTCAGTAAACTGTGACCATGTTCTTTACGAAGGGAAATGTGACAATGAATTGGGTGATGCAAACATGTCTCCTGAAGAATTCACCCAACAACAGCCTAAGTGGCTGCTCTTTGAACATGATTTTGAACCAAGGAAGGCCAGAACCCTACCTCAGAGGCTAGGAAAAAGATATTCTGGGGAAGGAGAGTGATCCTGAGAGGGTCACACAGATGTGTTTCACTAAACATGTGATTTTTTTTAAAAAAAAAAGACACATCAAAAACTAATGCCAGAACAACCTAAGTGCCATCAGTAGACAACTGGATAAAGAGATGTGGTACATATATACAATGGAATATTACTGGGCCATAAAAAATGAATGAAATCTTACCATTTGTGACAACATGGATGGACCTTGAGGGTATTATGCTAAGTGAAATAAGTCAGACAGAGAAAGATATATACCATATGATCTCACTTATATGTGGAATCTAAAGAACAATATAAACGAACAAACAAAACGGAAACAGACTCAAAGATACAGAGAACAAACTCATGGTTGCCAGAGGGGAGAGCGGTTGGGGAGCTGGGTGAAAAAAGTGAAGGAATCAAGAAATACAAATTGGTAGTTACGAAACAGTCATAGGGATGTCAGGTATATCTAAGAGAATATAATCTTTAATATAGCAATAACTAGGACAATCAAGGGGATTACTGCATAAATTATACAAAAGTCTAACCACTGTGCTGTACACCAGAAACTAGTATAAAATAATATTGAATGTCAACTGTAATTTAAAAACAATTAAAAAAAAACTAGTGCCAGGCCACGATGAAGTTTTCATGGTCCAATATTAAATAAGAAAATTATATAAAGGTAACTATAGTGCATTTTCCAGAGAGTTAAATAAATTCATTGTAACAGCTAGTCCTTTATTGTAAGAGTATATCCTTCCTACAGTTTTCAAGTTAAAATATGTTTTAATATATTACATTGAACCACAGTAAATTATCAATATTAACTGTTTTTGACCTATAAAAATGGCAATTTCCTAGGTTTCAATCTAACAGTAAATGATGATGATTAGATATGGAGCTTGTAATGGCCTTATGTGGCAACATAGAGACCTGGTAACTATGTCAGTACCCAAATTTGTTTAAAATGTTCTAGTCTATATCATCCATATAACGCTAAAGTGCCAATAGAGAGCATCTCAACTTGCAGCCTTCTAGATTTTGACTCTTGTAAAATACAATATTATTTTTTCCTAAAAAAAATGAAGACAGACACAGATGCTGAATAGAATGTTATAGACACCTGAAGCTAAGTTTATACAAAGAAGGAGCTGGCACTCTTTAGTGTTGGGACACCAGGAAAACCATGAAGACATATGAGGCAGGGCCCTATGCTAAAAAAAGATTCCCCAATCCCTGTCCCAGGCTGATTAGGAAAAGAAATTGCTGGTTATACTCATTCACAGTCCTCCAGTGGAAGGCTATAGAAGTTGATCCTGCACTAGAAAGCATAGGTCAAAATCTATTGGTGGCTTGGTAGAAAAGACGTTCCCAAAACACAGGATGGTGGCTCCTGCCAGCAGTAGACATTCAGAAGAGCTATTCCATCCTCTGGTTCTCATGAAAGAGGCCTGCGCGATGTGACCCTACCAATTACCGTTCAAGCACACCTGCCTGAACCACGTGGACCAATCAGATTCCCTGATTGAGAACTTGAATTTATGGAAGGTGAGCTAGAAGGTCATGAAGAGTTGGGGCTGAGGCTGCTATTTTAGATGGGCATGCTGGAACTGTATGCAAGCAGAGAACTGAAGAGAGAAAAAGTGAAGCGGCATGCCAAAGTGATGAGAGATCTTCTACCAAAGAGGAAGAGATGGAGAGACAATAAGCCATAGAAAGTAGCTCCTTTGGTTCTAGGCTGTATTCCAGTTCCAGGTCCACTCACTCAAGAAGACCTAGCTGGGTCTTGGGATTCATGAGATACCCTGAGACTAAGTTCCCTATACTTAAGCCAGTGTGGGGAACTTCTGAGTCATGTAAACAAAAGACCCCTGCTACATTGCAATTAATCTATTTAGTGGAAGAAGAAATTGGATTATAGCCAGAACTGGCTACAAGTAATAGCCACCTGACTATATATTCCTCCTTTTAGATCTCTTCCCTTTCATATATGGTTCATCCTCTGCTCTCTTTCCTCTTTTGTGGCAGGTGTGATAACTCAGATGTGGACGTAACTTCTAATTTGAAAATGTTTTTAACCTAGATGACATGTCAGTAAATTTTGGCTGTATAACAAACCACTGTAATACGCAGTAGCTAAAAACAACCATTTTTTAGCTCATAATTCTGCAGGTGGGCAATTGGGCTGACATTAGTTGGCAGTTCTTCAGGTCTCAGCTAGGCTCACTTAGACATCTGGGACAGTTGCTGGATCAGCTGGGGGCTGGTGAGTCTAGGATGGCCTCAGCCCACATGGCTTCTCTCTCCTCCAGTCAGTGTCTCACCCTCTAGCAGGCTCTGCCTCCATCACTGTTTACTTGGCACCTGAACAGTCTTCCAGGAGAACACATAGATGCTTAAACTCAGAATGGGCCCAGAATCACTTCAGCAGCATTCTATTGGCCAAAGCAAATCATCAGGCCAGCCCAGATTCAAATGCTGAGGAAATATATTCCACCTCTGAAAGGGAGCAACTGTGCAATTATATCACAAGGGATGAGATGGAGAAGGGGAAGGACAGCAGCCATTTTGCAAACAATCTACCCCAGGTGGCCTCCCAGTCCAAGGTAGAGTCTATGAACAAAAGACATCTGGAAAGTGGTTTAGTCCATCTCTGCTCTAACACCCCAGGAGAAGAGCTAGTTTCCATTTCCCTATCAGGTTCCTCCTGTCATATACAGTCCTAAGACACAGAGAACCAAAAGACCAGACCCACGCATGGGCTCACAAAGCTGATCTATGGGCTGAAAAGGTTGCAACACTAGAACCTAAAAGCTGGAAAAAAACAGAGGCAGACAGTTTCAAGAGAAGACTCCATCCAAAGAACAGCACTGCAAACACTGTCAGGGTATGACATGGTGCATTTTGACATGGCAATTTAAAAGTATCTCTTTTAAAACCCAGACTGCCAAGAGCTTCCCCACCACCCACAGTTCATCAATGGACCTGAAAATGCTGGCTAGGCATCCCACAACTGTTAGTGGGACCTGGAGTAGGGATGTAGTTTCTAGTCGGTATTACAGGAAAGAGCTAGAGACACAGGAGACCATGAGAAAGTCAACCTCTGGGGAGGGGCAGGAATTGTGAGGCAGCACCTTGGGTTTCCACAATTCATGGAACTGAGCTTTTTTGGTGTAGCAGAATGACCTTGAGTTGTTAGCTGAATTACACTAATACGTGACATGATTAGCACTAAAACATAGGTCTTTTTAATTCCTGGTTCAATGCTCTTTCACATCACAATGTGATTTTTAGATATACAAAGGAATTCCTGGGGCCAGGGATTTCAACAGCACAGAGCCCAGAGCAAGGAACTGTCTAAAGAGAAAAAGAGGATTCTAATAGCAAAGAAAAAAAAAAATCTCTTAACTATAAACTTCCAGTAATAAGATGAGTAAGTCCTGGGGAATCTAACGTACATGTTTATCATAGCTAATAATATCGTATTCAAATATACTTCAAAGTTGCTAAGTGATTTTGTCTTAAGTGTTCTCACCACAAAAAAAGAAATGGTAATTGCGTGACATGATGGAGGTGTTGTCTAATGCTATGGTGGAAATCATTTTGCAATATGTGTTATCAGATCAACATGTTGTACACTTTAAACTTACAAAATGTTCTGTATTAGTCATATCTCAATGAAGCTGGAATGAAGAAAAATCAAAGTAGAAAAAAATAAAAATAAAAATAGTATCTCTGTTGTGTGCTAGCTCAACTAACCTTCCTTGGCTAACAAAGTTTTTGCTTTCCATCGCTCAGCCTTAGGCTCAGCTGGTTTGAAGCTTGCATTAGGAGAGAAAGCAATGATTTTACTGAACTGGAAGTTGCGACTGCCACATAGCCAAATTAGGGGCCTTATGCCTGTGAATCCACTGGCAAAAAAAGGCTCCCAACTCGGGGCAATTTTGCGCCAGGGGCATTTACAATGCCTAGAAACACTTTTGGTTGTCAGAACTACAGGAGGAGAGTGCTACTAGCACCTAGTAGATAGAGGTCTAGGGTGCTGCTGAACATCCTGAAGTCCAGGACAGCCCCCCGCTACAACCACGAGTTATCTAACCCCAAAGGCCAATAGTATGGAGACCCGGGGTTATTCTTATGGTCCTGGGGATCCCGAGTATCAAGGGGAAATTGGATGGCAGTGAGGGCCTCTGGGGTGCCTCTTAGTACTCCCACGTGCGGTGATCAAAGTCAATGGAAAAGTGCAACAAGTCAACTCAAGCAAGACTGCTTCACAGCTCAGCAACTTCAGGAATAAATGTTCAGGTTACCCCACCAGACAAGCAAGTCCAACTAGCAGAAGAAGGCAATTATAAACACCAGCTAGACTATGTAACTAATGGCAGAAATGGTGGTGCTCATGGTACTCGTGAATATTTCTTCTTTATTCTGATACGAACGTGTGTGTGTGTGTGTGTGTGTGTAAAAGAGCTTTATTTCTTTCCCTCTCCCATTCCCCTGCCAACTAACATAGATGGGTAATGGCTGTTAATCTCATATCTTAGTATTTAATTTACAGGATTCAAAGCAGGAGGTTGAATGACCTCTGAGGAGAACGAACATGACCACAAACACAAAAGGGAATTAGTATCCACTTTTGAAGAAAGGGTTAGTATATTTTCATTTGTACACAGTGTCGTTGTATCCTGTTAGGCAGAAGTATGACTTTGTTAATATACTTATTTTTAAAATGAGTTTTCAGAGACATATATGTATGCCAAGGGGACAACGGGGTGTAAAATGCCCATACAGTCAGGCCAAACTGTGTCTTCCAGATTCACTTCCCTGTATGTTTCTGGTTAAGGTGGACCATGTTGGAGAGAGCTATTTGCATGAGATATAGAAGGTGCAAGTAAAGCTGCAGCCGTATTGTTTGTAACCTTCCAAAGGGGTAGTCAGGTACACTTGTAGCTCAAGCACATTATCATTTGTCTGTGGCTCACCTTGTTAGCACAGGGCAGCACCCAGGCCTGCAGTTGCTCCACCTTCTCCTGGATCCTCCTTCACTGTCTTTAATGCTTGGGCCATTTGTTTAGCTCTGTGACAAAGATCACTGCTTTATCAAGGTTGGAGGCAGTGAAAACTGACACAGGTCCCAGTTTATTCTCATGGTCCCAATTCCTCTTCGTGAATTCTAGCTTGTCCTTCTTCTTCCCCATTTTATATCCATCTTCCCTTTGCAGTTGCCTGAAATTCAGACTTCAAGATTTAGCATCAGACATCAAGACAATAGGCTCATGGAGACTATTTAATCAGTGTCCACAGCTGTGTTTGAGGTCAAAATCTGTAAAAGTCCATCCATCTATATTCTCTCTCTCTCTCTCTCTCTCTCTCTCTCTCTCTCTCTCTCTCTCTCTCTCTCTCCCTCCGTCTCTCTCTCTCTCCCCCTGGAAGGGTCCCTAGCATTGTGTTCTTATGATTGTATGTTTTTGTAAAAGTTGTAAAAATAAGCTACCTCAAATGCAGTCAACTTTTAAGGCTTTTAATTAGCTATAATTTGTTTTTCTAAATAGATGATCACCTTCATGCCTCATTTATATTTGTAATTTTATATTCATTTTCCTAAAGAGGATCTTCCAAATAGTAGCTGTTTCAAAATCTGCATCTGTCCCTGCAGAGGTCTTCCTGCATTTGAGGTCAGTTCAGAGTTGATTTTCCTGAAAACAAAATAAAACCCTTTTGCAGCTGCAGGATGAAATAAATGCAAACTGAAAACAAATGGAGAAGGTCGACAAGTCCTGAGTCCTGACCACAAGGAATATAAACATGAAGTCAATTCAGTCAATTCAGTCTTCACAGCAGTTTGCATTCAGGAAACTATCACTGTAAGAAGGAGGCCTACACTGGGAAATCAGGCACAGTCTCGGAATACGCACACCTTCAGCAAGAAGAGGGATGGAATGGAGGGCATCGGAGCCAAGGAAAGGAGAGGGATACTACGTAAGGGTAGAGCATTTATCCCAATCTCCACAAACATATTCTCCTGGACCGAGACCCTCCTAAAGAGCAGAAAAATTAATAACACGTAAAGAGAGTTTCATATCTCATTGGAATGATTCATTGAGGTGGGAATAAGAATATGCCTGTTTCAAAAGAAGAATTTGAGACTATGGAATAGATTTCTAAATCCAGTGCCTCACATAAATGGGACAAAAAACTCTTAAGGCCAGAGATGAGTTTTTGCTCACGATGATGCCATTGCTGGTTAAAAAACACACGAACATTTTAGGAAATATTTTATCACTGTACTATAGTTGAAAATAAAGTTTAGCTTCTTAACTAAAAACTGTAATAATATGTATTCAACAGTCAAACATTTCGCTAAGAACAAAATTACTTTTCTTCATGTTTCAAAGCTTTTCTGTTGTATAACTTTTAAATTGAAGAATTAGTCTGTATCTTGCATGGCCTTGACATATATACGTTTTAAACATCTTTTGAAACCACATTTATCTCACATAAATTGTAAAACCACATTTATCTCACATATATAACAGGATGGATGAGTGGATGGATGATGGATGATAGATGATGGATGGATGGATGAATGGATGGATGGATGGATGGATGGATGGATGGATGGATGGATGGATGGGAGGAGCAGGCAGGGAGGGGCAGATAGCTATCAATAGATGAAGAGCTGTTATTTTAAAAGTGCCTGAGTTTGACCGGGGTGGATTACAAAGAAAGACTTCTGATGAGGCAGCCAGGGTCTTTTTTTTTTTTTTTTTTAAGAACAACACCAACACCATGCTGAGCACGTTGATTATGAAAAGTGAGGGTTTTTAGGGCCCATCCTCCAAGATTGAGGGGGGACTGGGAGGGAGAAAAATAGAAGTCTCCAAGATGGTGAAAGTTTGGGTCAAAAGAGAATGATGGCCAGTGAGAACTTCGCTGTGAGAGGGAATTAAAAGCCCTTGAACAGAGAATTTGAAAGTATTCCCTGGCCTATGCTACAGATCTCCTATTACCTCCTAACTTTCTGAGAAAGTCCGTCGCTGACATGATGCTTGTGTCACTGTCAGACAACAACTCCAGGAACTGACAGTAATGGGAGAAGGTGAGGCCACCAGAGGGGTAACTGAAAATCAATAGAGACAGAAAACCAGAGCTAGAAGAAACGAGAACAGAAGTCACTACAGCTCCACCCTCCTGCTGAATTCTCAGCTATCTTGGGGAGCAGATGTATTTCTAACACTAAGGGGACTCAAGATCCTTGATTAGGAGAGTAAAGTCAAGGCTGACTCCAGAAGGCCAGAAGACTTAGGGACACCCAGGCAGCCAGCATCAAGGTTACATCTGTTGCAGATTAATAACCATTATAACAACTACAAAGTGTGACCACCTACATTTGTCCTATTTTTCCTTCAAAAAATGTGCAAAGGTCCAAACCACATTTTAAATGCCATTTATTTGGAACTAGAAGTTTTGCTCTAGTACCATGTGGTCCTTATAAAATGTTGATGATCTCAGCAACATAGAGTAAACATTGCAAGTTCTACAACACTACATAGAGAAAAATCTGACATAAAGGTAGCTTGTCCCCAAATGTCACCGAAAAGCTGGATCTGTTCACATCAGTATCTTTCTAACTCTGAGGGGTAAGGGCATAGAAAGCACAAGCAGGTTTAGAGGCAGAAGAGGCAGCTGTTGAGTATTCGCCCCAAAAGGTTGTGTCCCTTCTGTGTCTCCACGGAGGAAGAACAAGCGGCCTCTCCACCCGCCCCCCAAAAGGAAATCTGTAACATTACGGATTCTCTGAGGACCTTGTTCCACCAGTTTTCTCCCCTCTCTGGAATATATATGACACGTATATATTTTTAACCTTTCTCTATGCCCTGGTTCCTTCCTTCTAAACCAGAAGCTCCCAACTGCAGAGGCAATCAACTTGGTGGGGTGACCATGCAGCTTATTAGCAATAATTTTTTTAAATACTGTTTGCACAAATTAGAGACTATTTAAGGGCTGCTCTTGAAAATAATACCGCTCTTACAGTCCAATCTGCCTTTTTGAGTGAAAAAGCCTGTTTATTTTCTGGGAATTGTCTGCATCCTGCAGCTACCTATTCCAGCTACCCATGGACCTTTATGCAGCAGGGATCTCAAAGGACTATCGGGCTGTAGAGCCCACAATCTACCAGCAGAGGGTAACATATGTGGGCACTCCACGTATGGGAGGGCTCTACACATGTGAACGTCGTTGTTCAGAATGTCACAGCAGGCAGACAGAAACAAAACAATCACCACAATCTTAGAACCTGCCTTATCCTACCACATGCTCTTGTTTCTTCCATTTTATTAAAATAGCTGTTTTAAATTCTTTCTGGCAAAAACTGTTAGATATGAAACAAACAAAGCAACAAATAAGCTTTAATTTGGCTAAACCTCTGTATAAGTCTGATACCCAACAGGAAGCAGACACTCTCAAATTCAGATCAGTTAAGGACAAAGGGACCATTTGTTAAGGTCCCAGAAGAATACAAGAGACCCACAAGGAACAGTACAGTAACCTGGAGCTAGTAGCAGCAGACTTGTGACCATCTCTGAGCCCAAAGGAACAAGGGAAGAAGTTACTAAAACCCGGAAGGAGAGAGTTATGTGGTGGAGGCCATCTTGAGGGAAGCAGTGATCTTCAGAGAAGGAATGCAAACCAGTCCAAGGTATTCCCTCTGGGAGAAGACCCAGTGGGAGTAGAGATGTTCTGAGCTATCTCTACTCCCACTTTTCCATGGAGTACGATGTTCATCAATGACCTTCTATTGGCTAAATCCAAGGAATAAACACTTAGTGCTTTTCTGGCTCTATCACTCTCTAGCAGTTAACATGACTAACTATTCCCATCATCCTGAAAGCCTTTTAGCCTTTGATTTCTGAGACACCACTCTTTTTGTGGTTTGCCTTCTTCCTTCTGATTACTTCTACCCTCGCTCCTTTACTGGTTTCTCCTTCTCATCCTACTCCATAAGGATGGATTCCCCATGATCTATCAGCAGCCTGTCCTTTCTCCTTGGGTGATCGCATTCATTTCTCCATCACCACTGCCACCTCATGTTCAGCTTTCCCCCATACCCATTGATGCTAGACTTACTCTGGGTTTCCAGAGAACAGATCTTGAGACAAGGATTTAAATTAAAGTCATTTATTTTGAAGGTGATACCAGGAAACATCATTAGGGGAGCAGGTAAGTAAGATAGGGCAGAGAAGGGAGTCAAGTGAACATTATCAACCAAGGTATCACAATGAGCAAAAGTTTAGTCTTGCTGGGGAACTCCAGGAAATGGTGTGAAATACATTCTAGAGAGGTCTCAGTCAAGGGGCAAACGAGCTGGAGTATTTACACACAAGGATGAAGACCATTCCCAGGGGACATCAATTCCTCAGCACTTCTAGCCTGCCAGGAATGCAGGTAGAGCAGCCTCTGAGGGCAGTTACGGGCAATGGGAAAAGGGCCAGGATGCACTGAAATGGTAAGGGACAAAGAAATGTGGCTGGGACCCTGACAGCATCTGCTCCATTTCCAGTGTTCTATTCCTAGTCCAGACCTCTCTATTTTGCCCCATACTCACATATCCAGCTACCTACCTGGACCTCTCCCATCTCCCACCCCCTCCCCTACCCTCATCTGTTTCTCCCTGATTACAGAGACTGGCATCCCCATTCACCCAGCACCCCACATACTTTACCTACCAGTCATTTGTGATTTGCCACCTGATTGCCAAGTCCTATTGAACCAACTTCCTGAATATCTTTTGTAGCTCCTTCCTCCCACCCATTGTCTTAGTTTGGGTCTGTCTGTCTGTCTCTCTCTCTCTCTCTCTCTCCCTCTCTCCCCCCCCCACTCTGAAAGATTGGAATAATCTTCTAACTGGCATTTCTGTCTCTATTCTACTCACACTTACCGGTACATACCATGTAATCATCTTGCTTAAAATCCTCTCAAGAGCCTCACCATTACCTAAAGTCAAGATTCTAAGTCTTTAGTTGCGCACAATGATCCATTCCATCTCTTCATTTCCAGTTTCATCACTCTTCACTCCTCTAAATACCTTATAAGTGTCTGCCCACATACATGCATTCACAGTTCTCTGCACACAGTCAAGTCCAATCTTTACATATGCCGTGTTTCCTTCTGCCATCTTTGTCCGTCTCCACATTACCTATCTGGTCAACTCCTACTCATGTCAGACATCACTTTCTTTGCCATGTTGTTCCAGACGTCCCAGGAAGATAGACATCTGTTAGGCTATGCTCCTGTAGCACTAACAATTACAGGTAACAACACACATCTGTTGGGTTGATAATAAAAGTATCCATGGGAATAGTGTAAGTTCTTTACCTGAAGATCAGAACATATCAGAAGTCATGTAAAAATACAGAGACTGATTGACATGCATAAAATTGTTCAAGATAATGCGCAACATTACACATGAGGACCACAGACCCTTTTTTAAGAGGTCTCTTTTTCCTTCAAGGGGCATGAGTTACGAACAGACTCAGTTCTAGCAATCTACTATGATGGCTCAAGTAAGGTCTTCTTAGACCAGAAGTAGATTATGATTATTACTAGTATTCAGATGAATGACTCCTTCAGTGGACTGCCCAACCACATGTGTCATAGATCACTTTACCGTCTAAAAACATAACCTAATCTGATTAACACTCCTGCCCCTCAGCCCTTTAAAGGTTGCGACTTGACCTCTGCGACTCCAGGACCGCGGCATCCTTGTTGAGACTAAGGATTTCAGTTCAAGGATCTCCTACCTTCATCTAGAGCCTACAGAGGGCAGCCACTAGACCACTTTTCAAAAATGCTGATGCTATCTTCTCTGTGTATTTTGCAGTGCTATGACACTATGACAAAAGGAGTATCCTCTGGGCCTTCACAGAGGAAAACAGTTATGGGGAGGGAGAGTAGGTCATACATGATAAATCCATTCCTACATCCCAATTCTCTAAGTTATTAAATTTCTTTTCTTAATATTACACCAAGGGATTTCTGGTATTGCTGTTTCATTTAGTGTATGGCACTGTTTAATCCAAATTTTAATCAACCCACTGAGAAAACTTAAAAATACTCCCAACTGCTCAGATCAACACATTTAATCCAAAGTCTGGTAAGAAAAACTATGTCCAAAAATTCAGCCTAATCTAAAATTATACACCTTGCTCTTTGAGTTAGCACCTTCAGACTCCATTTCCACATGGTTTGGCCCAAGTCTTTTGCTACATAAATTAGCAAAACCTTGCAATTTTATTCTCCCAGATTTGACTTTGCAATCGGTTCCCTGGGGAACGTGACTCTACTTGCCTAGAGTCACTGAGGAAAAGTGGCACCTACTAGCCAGATAACTAGTTCTGGCAAGGCCATCAAAGGGTTTGCAAGTAGGGCAGGAAGAGATTCATCTCTCGGGGGTTGCTTCTGCTGGCAAGAAAAACTTAGTGGAGTATGGGGGTTCAACATTCTTAAAGTCATCTAAATTCTCCCAAAAGTTACCGTTCCGATTTCAAGGTTCCTCTCTTTCATAACCAATGCCCTCATGTTCATATAAGAGACGTAGAAAGGCTGTGAATTCCACCTGCAATGCAGTTTACCAATTTGTTTACCAATTTGCAGGATCAGACCTGGATCTGAGTTTCAACTATGTCAGTCCTTTGACAAGAGGTAAGAGCTCCTTACAGATCCTTATAGATCTGCCCCAGGCCTTTGACCACACCTTGAGCTGCTAAGCTAAGATCTTGAGCTATTATTTTCTTTCTATAAGCTCTCCGGCGCAGATAGAAAGCCAGCCTATTCTACAGTGTATCTCCCATACCTGGGGTGACTATACATCCCAGTTTGCATGGCACCACCCTCTTCACGTCTGTTATCTTGGAATTGTTGACAGTCCCTTTCACCTTCAAAAGTGTCACAGTTTGAATAATGAATTATGCTTGCCCTACATGTACCTATAGCCCATCACATCAACCATTTATACCGCCAATGGACAACCAAAGCAACACAGTGAAAATCAAACTGTTTCATTACGGAATGATGTGGGCTTTCAGTTTCCTATTCCCTAATGCTAACAGAATCCCCACTGGTTTTAAGCCAGAGTCAGATAATCAATCCTAGATTCCCATTTTTTTGAAGGTCTGTTCCCTGCAATCATCTTTGGTACTAATAAGTACATAAATCAAGACTCTTAGTTGTAGACTACAGAATCTCCTCTAGGTATTCAAACACAAAGGAATTCACTATAGAGTTTTAGGAGCTTCCAGAATTCTGCAAGGGCTGGAAGCAAACCTACATTCATGGCCAAGAATAACGCAGCCAGAAGAAATGTCCAACAGGAGACTGTTCTATCAGAAACCCCATAGCCATTGTCATTTGCTCATTGGCATCTAAGATGGCAACAGACTGTGGACCCATCCACACAGCTGCAGAGAAGATCCCATTTCTCTGTGCATGATCCCCAACCCTACATAGCTCCTATCTGCATTCTAAGTTTTAGGCTGGAGTGTCTCTTAGGAGAACCAAGGTCACGTGCGGAACCCTAGTTAGGGAAATGCAGTGTACTTTTTGTACTTAAGATCTCTTTAACACAGAAGACATAGCAGAGAAGCTTTGGTGAGGATAAAGAGTGAGCCAATCTTCAGTATCTGCTGGGAACTGGAAAAGATAATGGGAAAATCCAGATTGAAGAAAGTGGTAGTAAGAAGATTAGTGGTGCTTCCAGAACTTCTAATAAGAAGAGTTTAGGAGACACTCTTATTGGAAGGGGGTTTAGGGGATTTGCCTTAAAGCTGTGTTTGCAAAGCAAGCACACTGTTTTTACTTAGCTCAGATGTTTATTTCAAGTGGTACTCAGGAGAGCTAACAGAGGTCTAAATCAGACAAATGAGACAAACCTTGGCACTACGACCAGAAGGGAAAGGGAGATACTACCAAGGTCATCACCCCTACCTCACAGATTGAACTGGGCTGCCTGAAGAGCAAAGTGAATGACAAAAAAAGCCCTTGAATGAAGTGTTCTACCATTTTGACAGGTGTAGCCTCTAAACAGTTCTGTGAAAGAGGAAAAAAAAAAGTTTATATTTAAAGACAAAATTGTGACCTAATTTCTGAAAAATGGGAACTATGTTACAAGGTATTTTTAAATCTGGAACATCCAGATAACCTTGTATTCATTTTTTCTACATTTATCACATGCAAACTGGCAACAGGCAAGAAGGACCAAGTGTGTTTTCCCTTCTTCATATTGCATCTTTATTTTTTTGTGTGAGTCTCTAACTTGAAACATCACTTTGCTTTCAAGGTAGCTTTGGGGCAATGAACGATCATATTTATTTTTGTGGGATTCCTGAGAATTCCCTTTTCATTGCCCTGAGTCTATCTATGTAGGTGAGTGGATGCTTGAAAATGTATTTTGTGCATGTATTTCCTTTTTTTTTTTTTTTCTTTAAATCAAGCCATTTGGTGAAAACCTTGTATCACAAGTCGAACAGCACAGACTAGAAACAACTCTTTTTGGAGACCACTGTGGACTCTGTAAGGGAGACGGGGCTTGTGCTGCTAAACATACATTTTGCAGATCGGTTGGCTTCTCAGTTCGTAGCATTCAACTCCCTGGCTCCTCAGCAGCTCCTTCTCTTCTGCTGCGTCTCCAGCTTTCAACTGGGGGACGTGGGCCGGAGAGGCGATGAAATCGTAGTGCCGGTCCAGATAGCGCAGGAAGGTGAGCATGTGCAGGGCGTAGGCCAGGACCAGCAGCAGGATCAGGGCCGTGGCCAGGCCAATCAGAATGGCTGGTGAGAAGGAAGGGGCACAGTCTCGGGCCTCGGCGAAGCGTCCGTCCTTCATGGGAAAGCCTTGGATCTGCCAGGAGAAGGAGCAGAGCTGACGTGACATATTCTCTCTCTTCCGAGATCTTCCCAGTTGGGTTGGGGGTTCTGAACCCCTGATGAGGCAAATTTAAGATATTGTGACCACTTTTGCTGAATAATTTAAACGCATGATCTCACAAATGTGAGTGTGCTTATGGAACAGTGAAACTTAATTTTAAATCAAGACTGACCTAGAAACTCCTCTAGGATGTATGACTGTCAGAATTAAGAGGCCCATGAAATTCAAGGCTATTAAATAAAACTTGTTTTCATCTGTTTCTTAGAAATGTTCTCGTTCATCTCAAACCACAACTGCTGCAGTATCTCTTAAAATTTGAACGCACTCAAAATTTTGTGTCTTAGTATCGATGTCCCAAAGAGTTTTAAGTCTCGGTTTTTCTGCCTTTGATTCTGTTGACAGGAATGAGACAGAAAGAGTCTTTTAAGGCAAGATATCATGATTCTCAATGAGGTAAAATGGAAAATAATAAAAGCTCACACCACTTATGGAGGGTTTTTCTTTTTTTGTGTATCAGACATGGCTTTAACTCATTTAATATTTACTTGTACAAGAGCCTGTAAATTACTGTTTTATCCCTACCTTATGGAGAAGGACAATGAGGCACAAAGTTAAGTAACTTGTCCAGAATCACACAGCACTAAGTGCAGTAAAGCAACATCTCAAACAGCGTCAGAGTTACGCCTCAGTTTACTACTCCAGAACTGCTACTGTGTTCTGTCTCTTCTTCCTCCCGTCACCTCTTTATCAGTCGTGCTCTACAGATGTGGTACTGATTTTGGGAAGAGCTGTATATCAACCCCTCCTCCTGTCCTATCCAGAGAACAGAAAAGAAAGCTTTCCCATATGTGAAGATGAAGTGCTTTAATTACTGGGAACCAGGAGAGGTTCAAATTGACAACTGGCCCAGTATCTAAATACTGTCACAATGAAAGAAACAAGGCTACAGAGCAACTACTCTAAACGACAGCAATCATTTGCGGAAGGCAGCCCCCACATTTAGCTGGCTTTTAGAAAATAACTCTGTACTGCATCACTTTATTCAGTCACCCAGTTGGATTTAAAGGAATACAACAGAAAATTCAATTATCCACGAGTGCTTTACTGAGAACTCGTTTTTATGACTTAAGCAGGCCCAGTACCGTTTCCCCGAAAATAAGACCTAGCCGGACAATCAGCTCTAATGTGTCTTTTGGAGCAAAAATTAATAAAAGACCCGGTATCATATTATATATTATATTATATAAGACCCAGGTTTATACTAATTTTTGCTCCAAAAGACGCAGTAGAGCTGATTGTCTAGCTAGGTCTTATTTGGGGGGAAACACGTAACACTTTTCCATGCTAAAATGATTGTAGCCACCCATCACGCCATATACGTTAGGGGCCTTTCTCACCCAATTGTCTAGGCTCTAGACTGAATCCAAAACAGATTCTGAAGGAGATTCTTGGCCTGGCTCCTGAGATCCTTGGCCTGCCCCCTTCATGAAAAGGCAAAGTGGCCTCATCTTTAGAGTAGTGCCTGAAGAGTCAAGCTCTTAGTTATAAAAGCTGGCCTCAATTAATGCTGCAAATCCAGCCAAAGAGAATGTCCTCACACTGACTGCCATGTAATTCTTAACAAGACTTGGTTAAGAACAGTATCTGTGGAGAATGCCTGAAGGATATGTTGTCCGTCCCTTTTCTGGACTAGAGAGCCAAGTACGCTGTATCCAGCCCACAGGTGTGTTTTGTTTGGCCCAGAGTTCTGAACACCCTGACAACTTCCTGTAAGAATCCAGATTTCTAGCTTCTACTGACAAGTCAAAAGATCCAGCAACACTGGGCCGGCATTCCCACAAAGCAAAACTTAGCTGGAGTTGAATAACATACGCTCCTTGTGATGCTGGCTACGCTTTGCCACAGTCCCCAGCTGGCATACCTGAGACATCTGAGTGTGCCATGCATGTGACATCACTCACTCCATGCTTTATTTCTGGAGTACGCCAGATCAGCAAAGCAGCCTATGTGGGATACTGCCTTCTGTATACATCCCTCAGCCACCATCACCTCTCGCTTGGGCTGAGTTTGCATTCTGCCATCTGCTTCCATTAAGGTGTTTTAACAAGGCCCACCTCTGACACCCAATGCTGTGCTCACTGTAGGGCTGCTGTCCAAACTATCGGCACATGCTGCACAACACTGGGATGGACGGACTTCTCGCAAGCACATTTTCAGTAGTCTTATGGACCCCATGGACATGTAACTGGATGATGATTCTTTCTTATGCTGACTGCTCCAAAGTTTCAGAGCCAAGTTACTGAGCCACCCCCAGCCAGGGTGGACAGATGGCCTCGTGGTTTTATATACCAACTTCACCAGTGATTCTAACTGCTCTTTTCTTCCTTTGTTTTTCTTAGCCTTATGTCTTCGCCTATTTTGCAAAGTTATCTTTCTTGTAGTGTGTCTATAAGTCACCATAAATCATTTCTGGAACAGGGTGGAGGCATAAATCAGTGAATGCCTCTGTTCTAGTTAGATGAGATTGTGGGTGAATTATTCCTTGTTTTCATTATTATTGCCCCATTGCCCTTCCTGCCTGCCTCTCTTTTAAGGGGCAAGAGAGAGAAATATATATATATATATATATTTATATATATAATATATATATAATATATATATATATACACACATATACATGCCTTTGGAGCTAGACAGTCCAGAATTCAAATTCTGCTTCTACCATTTACCAGCTATATAATTTTGAAAAATTATGTAATCATTAGAGCTTTAATTACCTCATTTGTAAAACAGGGATGATAATAGCTACCTTGCAGCATTATGATACATTTGGAAGACAAATATATAAAATAACACCACAGTGCTGACACACAAGAGGAGGCTCACAGTGGTAGTTATTATTTATCCATGCCTGCCACGGTCCTGGGGTTGCCGCATAAATTAGGCCGTGAATTCTTTACATCCATAAGGATATTGAAATTCAGAAATTGAAAATTGTAAAGGTGAAGTAATTTGCCCAGGTGGCTGAGAAGTAATTTTGAACCAGGTTTGTCGGGCTCTAAAATGCAAGTTCCTTCCATCCCCAAGCTGCATCTCATCAATACCACACCTCTCCAAGCTTGGGGGAGGCATGTAAATACATATATAAAAATATACTTATTATATATTAAATATATATAAATATACATATATACACAGATATGTGAACTTCCATTTATATATGGGAAAGATTGTCAAGTGCCCATAAAAGGGATAAGTGTGCCTGCTATGTATTTCAGTGAGTTAGAAGAGCAAGTTAAAGCTTTTTTTACAGGTAAACAGGACAGAGGAACTTGACAGATGTCTCTCAGCCTGACATTCTAAGGGTGAAAAGAACCTCTTATGCCCCCATGCCTTTCCCCAAATATTTTCAAGAGGATCTTTGAGATATTTTTGACTCCCTGGCTGACAGTTCCATTCCTACGCTAACTGCCAAAGCTGTCACTCACACTACAGATGTACTTCTTATCTGCCCCGATAGGATCACTGCTGCACTCCCTGAAGGAAATAAAATAATTGTCTGATAATTCCTCTCCCTAGAAGGGCCTCGCACTCTTGGAAGTGTCAGTCACTGGGCTTCAGGCCACGGCTTCATTCCGGCTTAGATTGCTGGCATTCCTCCCTGATAATTATTAGTGACTGCATAAAACTGACTGTGAAAGCTAGAGGGGTGTGGGGTATGCAGGAAGACGAAACTATTCTCTTCCATTTCAGACCTTAGAGGAGAAAGAAAAAATTACCAACATTATTTTAAAGGTACCCACTCCTTTCTTTCCCTTAAACACCTATGATTCAATCTCAGGTGTTTTCACACAAACACTGAGTTTCTTTGGCACCAAACACATAGGATCATATGTTTTAGTTTATTACCTGGAAATCAACAAAAGTGACCTCCCACAGGCTTGACATATCATCCGTCTCACTGGGCAACAAGAGGGCATCATATCGCCGCAGGCTACTGACATGCTGGCAGTGGTAGGAATGACTTGTCAGAGCATAGATGCCAGTTGCGTTAAAAGTTGCTTGGATTGAATTATTAAAGATAATCTCGACTCGGTGCAGACTAAACCAGCTCTGCATGGGCAATCTGTTGTAACTGGTAAGGGTGAATCTGAAAATGATCATAAAACAGTATTACCCCCAAAGCTCTTTTACATTTGCTGACACAGGACGTCCTCTATGAACAGTACAATTGCGCCCTCTTTTGGCAGGTAGTAGAAGTGGCTCCAAGAGAGCCTTTCACTTTGGTTCTGAACAAGAAGAGCTTCCTGCTGAGTGGGAATGAAAGCAAATGAAAAGGCAGCCCACAAAAGTGAGCAATACAATTGCTACAAAAGGAAAAACACAGAAAGCTCAGCTTTTTTCTGTTTTTTTTTGTTTTGTTTTGTTTAGTTTAGTTTTTAAGAGAAATACTACTATTTTTTTAACGAATAACATGCAAAGACTAAAGTGTTAAAAAAAAAAGTCTATCGCAGTGTTTCTCAAAGTGTGGTCCCAGGACCCCTCGAACTTTGTTTAAAACTGCACTTTTCAGAAACCCTGAGGATAGAATCCTCCAGGTGAATTTGAGGTACAACACTTTTTAGGCCTTTTGTTCTAGAGGGTGATGGATCCTACCCACCTGCAATCCATTTCTTTTTATTTTATTTTTCCATTATTAGCTCCAAGTGTACAAAACAACATAATGATTAGACATTTACACTCCTCACAAAGTGATAACCCCAACAAGTCTACTACCCATCTGACACCATATGTAGCTATTGCAATACCATTGACTATATTCCCTATGCTATACTTTACATCTCATGAATATATATATTTATTTTTAATTATAGTTGACATTCAATATTATTTTATATTAGTTTTAGGTGGCTTTTTTCTGTTTTAGAGTTACCATTTGATTTTATTTTTGCAAAACGACTGATAAAAACTTAAATGGACATTATTATAGAATTAGTTAAATAAATAATGGTCAAAAATAATAGCAATCACTCTTACTATGTTTCTAGCACCCTTCTACAATTTTTGTGCGTATTTTTTATTTAATCTCCACTACAACACCATGAGAGAGATAATATTATATCCTCACTTTGCAGGTGAGGAATCTAAGACACAGAGGGGTTAAATAAGTGGCAAGTTCACTGTGAGAATAAGTATTGGAGCTGGGCTTTGAATCCAGTCTGGTGACCAGAGCTCTTATTCTTAGCCATTGTGGAATGGAATATTCTCCAAACATAAAAACATTATAATATGCATAGGCCATGATCATTTTTCTCACTAAAAACAAAATGTGTGACTGCACAGAAAAATATTCTGGAAGAATAGAGATCAAAATGTTAATAGTGATTACAAATGGTGGTTGGATTATGGGTGATTTTCATTTTTCTTTTTATAAGTCAATTTTTCTGACTTTTCTGTTGTCAATAGACATGTTACTTTGTCTTAGTTCGGGCTTCTACAGAAGCAGACCCCGAGATAACAATGTGAATACAGGAAATATTTTTGGAAGGTGACCCCAAATTTATTTGGGTATTTAGTCATTCAAAATATGTAGAACAAAGAGAAGAGAAATAACAAAAGAACGTAAGGCAGCCAGAAATAACCTATTATTAAGCGAGTTTCCACAGTGGGCAAATCGGGCTAAATGCCCATGGGGGACCATGGCAGCCAGAGTAAAATGCATGCCTGAGTTATGTCATCTGAGGGTGAGGGAGCTGGGGTACTTATACACCTCTCTCAGTCACTGGGTGAGGGCTGTTGGGGTAGGGAGGGAGGCAGTGGGCCCCTTTGGCCAGTGAAAACCTCTAGACAAGAAAGACTGGCGATTGAAAGTTGAGTTGGTGGACTACAGTCCTCTCAAATGGAAATGTCTGAGGGGCTATAGATGGAGTACTGACAGTGTTTGCCACATTATCATCAAAAAAAAATCATAAATCTATTTTCCTTTTTGGAAAAAGATATGATTTGAATAAAAAATATTCCCCATTGTATATCAAACAGATATGTTATGTGTTTAGTCATGCTGTAGGATTCTATTTTTCTTACAAAGTTTCTCTGAAAGGTGACGGCATGCATTTTTCTCTGTTATGATTAGTTAAACATTTGTGTCCTGTGATGTGTAGGCAAGTGTTTTGAGGAGAGAGCTTTCCAAGGCTAAACGTGGGGAACACTAGGTTAATCAAATTTAGCAAGCGCAACAACCTTTCTAAAGAGCCTGCCTTCAAAGAAACCTTAATATACAAATTTACACTGTGAATCTCCAAGAGGAGCACATGGTGTGCAGTCTCTCTCAAACATGTTTGATCACAGAATGCCTCTTCTGGGGAATCTTAGAAATATTTTCACAGAGCCGAAGTATTTCACAGAACACAGCTAAGGAAAGACTGCCCTAACACATTCTGCTGGTTTTCAAGTAATGTTAAAGGCACAGCTGCTACCTCTACTAAAAGACTGGTCTTATAGGAAAGGAAACATTATATTTTTATAATAATAATAAAAAAAAATTAATGCCTTCAAATTGCTGCCCTCTTCAGAGCAGTTCCTAACTGCTTGGATAAACTACTGTTGGCAGATGCATCCTTCCATACATAAACACAGAAAAATGTAAGCCTTTGCTGACTGTCTGCTGGGGAATTCAGCTAACAGACACGTTTTCATTATTGTTAAATGATGTGTGATTCACTGTAAGGAGCTGTACAGAAAATAACTTCAAACCAGAGCCTCAGCCCTTGGAGCTTTAAATATATTTTATTCTTTGCTCAGAGGTAAAGGGTAACACATTCTCACATTCATGTGTTCATGCGTTCTCCAGGTCCATAACTGAGGAAACCATAGATGCCTTCGTAAAAACCAAAGAAAGTGTTACTATAGAATCCCATCACATAACGCGACTGACTTTTCAGTGTAATTAGGTAGATGTGACATCTCACATGTCAGTGCCTAGCACATTGTGGGCGCTTGATACTTACATGTTGAATGAACACATTATATGGAGCTAATCTGAATTGCTGAACCTATGATACTCCAAAGTGGTATCCAATACCTACCTTATACTGAGACCTTTGGGATTTTCAGCATCACCAAACTTCAGAGACAACCTAAAAAAACAGAAACAATACAGTCTATCAAAATAAGGATAACCCTTACTTCACATTATATTCGAAGATTACCTCAAAATTACCTAAATGCAACAAATAAAACTACAAAAGTTATAAAAGAAACATAGGAAAACATTTTTGCAATCTTGGGTAGGCAATGGTTTCTTGAAAAAACACAAAAGCGTGAACCATTAAAAGAACGGATAAATTGTACTTTGTTAAATTCAAAAAAGTTTGCTCTTCAAAAGGCACTATTAAGAAAGCAAAAAAGGCAAGCCACAGAATGGCAGAAAGTATTCACAACACATACATAATGAACTTGTATCTGGAATATAATAAATAACACTAACAACTCAGTAAGAAGACAACCTAACTTAAAACTGGTCAAAAGACAATCACTACACAAAGAAAGATATACAAATAGCCAATAAGTACATGAAAAGATGCTCAGCACCATTAGTCATCAGGAAAATATAAAATAAAACCACTATAAGATACCATGGTATAGTAATCAGAGTGATAAAAACACTTTTAAATACCTACTCTTAACCTTTTAATATCTATATTTATTGACATTTTCTTGAAATTTAACATGAGATTTCCTCATGGCAATAACCACATTGGTTCCCTTTTAACCCAGTTCTTCTCCCTGGCAACATGAAAAGAGCCAGATATCATCCTGCACAAGCTGGGATTACTAATACAGGTGAGGGACACCAAATTATGAACCTGAGAGTTTTTATAGGAGAGAGACCGCAGTCCCCCATCACCTCCTGAGACAGCAGAAACATTGGCTTCCTTAGAGTCAAAAATTTTCCTTGATAAGAGAAAAGGAAAGAATCCTTGGCACATATCTCAGAATACAAGCAGATGAGTTTCATTAGCCTGGACGCAAATAGTGCTCCACAAAGGAAACAAACAGCTGAGGTCTAATACCACGGTGTGTAAATAAATGTCTCCAAAGGGAAGACCAGAAGCTTCCCTGGGCTTCCAAGCCCTGGAATGTCTCCGTGATTCTAAGCTCATTATTCCTTGACGTGTGACCACATTCCTCTGAGGTGGGAAATCTTTTACTAACTCCAAGGCTCATCTTTTAACCCAGGTCCCAGTAAAAAGTGTCCAGAAATTACTAACCACGCAGAAACATAAAATACAGTCCCACACTGACCATACCAAGCGTTGGTAAGGATGGGAAGCAACCGGAACTCTCCTACGGTGCTCTTGGGAAGGTAAACGATAGAACAGCTTCAAAAAACAGGTTGGCAGTTTCTTAAAAAGCTACACACACACACATACTATGTATTCGAGCCATTCCACCCCTAGGTATTTACCGAAGAGAAATGAAAATATGTGTTCCTACAAAGATTTGTACATGAATGCTTACAGCAACTTTATTTGGAAAGTTATCTGAAAACTGGGGGAAGAAACAAATTTCCATCAAGAGGTGAACAGATAGATAAGTTGTGATGTATGCATATGATGAATATCAAAATCATTATGCTAAAGTTAAAGAAGCCAAACTAAAAAGGAGCGCATACTATATGATTATATTTATATAAAATTCTAGAAAATACAAACTAACTTATAATGGTAGAAAGTGAATCAGTGGTTACCTGGAGAGGTGGGAATGGCAGGAGCCATGGTTTTCAAAGGGGCACAAGGAAATTTTTGAGGATGATTAAATGTTTGCTCTCTTGAGTGTGGTGATGGTTTCATGGGTGCACACATATGTCAAAAGTGATTAAATTGTACACTTTCAATATGTGCTGCTTAGTATATTTTATTTATATTTCAATAAAGTTAAAAATAGGAATGATAAAAAGCTAAATAAATAATAGAAATGGGAAAACGTCAAAAATATAAATGCACAAAGGATGACAATGCTATGAGACATTATAATATATAAAAGTTATAACACCTCAGTATACATTATAAAACAAAAAAAAGCAAAAGTAGATAGTTATAACATATCCAATTACAAGCTAGAGAAAAATACCACACGGATGTAATTTCATCAATTTGTTTCCACTTGTCATGAAAGAGAAATGTCAGCGACTGAGCTGAAGTTTATTTTAATACTATTATGGAGGAAAGGTAGGGGGTATTTAAAATAAACCTATAAGTATTTTTATTCCCTAACATCATAAGCTTAGCTACCTTAGAAGCACTCATTTACAAACACTTTATAAGCTAATTTACTCAGTAAAGCAAGTTTTCAAGAGGGACTTTCTCTAACAATATTATAGTAGTCTGTTACAAATTACTGAAAATAAAGAAATAAAATGCATTTATTTAATAGTACTTTATAAATTTGACTGGTCACTTATTCTAACAGAAATTTCTCTAGTTTTTCCAAGGACTTAAAAAGGAACCACTGTGGTTATTGCCAATTTATAGGTACCCATGAACTAGCTCTACAGCTAAGGAACTAAACCCTAAAGCGAAGCGATGCAGAGACTACCCCAATCTCTGCTCCCCTCTCCTCATGGAGCAGCTCAATGGCCTCCGTGCTTGTGGCGCTCCAAGAACTTTCTCCAGCCATCCCGGTTTCATTGAAAACTGTTAACATGCTCTGCTGCAGACTAAAGAACACGAGCCCAGATTTCAACACAGCAAACCGAACGATCATTCAGTGAGACTCTTTTCAGTGCCAAGCACTGCACCATAAGCTGGAAACACAAAGAAATAGCACCTAGCGAGTCACTCAAAAAGGAGCTTCTTTTACTCTTCCAACTGCCTTGCCCTCCCAACTTTCAAAATGGATTCTGAATTCTTCAGAGTGTAAGTGCCTAAATTCAAAACACAGACAGATGCTAGGATTATGCTCTATTTGTAGGGCTTTCAGTATTTAAAAAGACTCCCGTAGCTAATCTGTCTGCCAACAATTTGCCTTTCCCTGAACATTTTGTTTCCAACTGCTAAAATATGGTCATCTGTTTTTTAATCTGTGCTTTTGACCTTCTGTGGTTACGCCTTATGCCTTTCAGGGACTCCCTTTCTGGTTCTTGAGAACAGAAGATTTCCTAACGGCAAAGGATCTCACTACCCTGTTCCATTCTCAGGCATCAGGCACGCTCGGTCTCAGCAGCTGGGCCCTGAATGCCTCCCATCCTGGGAAGCCTCCCACTCGTCCCCTTGGGTGGGCCCTCCAGAAAGCCTGCCTTCACACTCGCCTGAGCGGGACTCCAGGAAGTAGATGCTGCACACTCAGTTCTTGTCCTGAGTACAATTCCAGGGAGGTGACCAAGAAGACAAAAGTCAGGTCCCACCCAATCATTAATGGATTCATTACAAAAATCAAAGCTTCCCTATGCCTCTTCACCAGGTAACTAGACACTATGTTACTCTAGTTAGCGTTAGTATGTTAGGAAGGTAATCAACTGCTTCAAGTAGCACTTGACAAGTTCTCCCAGTTCTCATGCATACGTTTCCTTGTTTGATTTTCCCAGCCGTATGAAATAGGGCTGAGAGAGGAGGTAAAATGTCATGGTTAAAGACGTTTTAGACCCCAGCTCTATTACCGTACAAGCTGCATGATCTTAGCAAGTTGTCCGATCTCTACAAGCCTTGACTTCCTCACTTGGAACATGGGCTAATAACAGCACCCGTGACTCAGGGACTTATTCACAATAGTATTGTGAGGAATAACAGACCTTGTGCCTGTGAAGTCTTGCATGGTACTGGCCCACAGCAGGTGCTCAAGGCCTGTTAACTAACATGATAGATGCCAGAAGCTTTTAAGTTTGATATAGTCCCATTCATTTATTTTAGCTTTTACTTCCCTTGCCTTTGGAGTCAAATTCATAAAATGCTCTTTGAACCCAAGGTCCATAAGTTTAGTACCTATGTTTTCTTCTATGCAGTTTATTGTTTCAGGTCTTTGATCCATTTTGAATTAATTTTGGTACATGGTGACAGATAGCAGTCCAGTTTCATTCTTTTGCAATTCTTTTGCAATTGGTGGCTTTCCAATTCTCCCAGCACCATTTATTGAAGGGGCTGTCTTTTCTCCATTATATTGTTTTTTGCTTCTTTGTCAAAAATTATCTGTCCTTATTTATGTGGGTTTATTTCTGGATTCTCAATTCTATTCCATTGGTCTGTGTGTCTGCTTTTCTGAAATCAATGTAACTTTACTAACAACTGTCACCCCAATAAACTTGAATTTTAAAAAAAACGATAGATGCCATCATCTCCATCTCACAGAGGATGACCCTACGGTGGCTCCAGCTTGTATAGTCACAGAGCTCACTGGCAGAACTGGGACTAGAAGCCAAGTTTTCATGCTTTCTGTCTCTGGGCTCCCAATGATCATCAGGGTCTAACGCCCAGCAAAAAGCTGTGGTGCCCTGATCTTCCCCACAAATATTCTGGGATCAGGAAAAATGGAATCAAGGGTGGTCAGTCAGCTATGGACAGGCAAGATGATCCCCAGGCAATCAGCTTCTCTCTGCACAGCTGACCACAAATAAAGCGCCCTGTAGGGAATTAATTAGAGCCTGAGGAAAAAATCCTGAGTTCTCAGCAGTGCTGGAGTCTCTTTGATAGTTGGGCTGTAACAGAATAAACAAATCTGGGAGGACTCTGGGTGCTTATGCTTACAATTCCCTAATTCCCTAACAAGAGATAGTTATCCTGCATAACAAAATAGTAAAACTTGTAATATAACTTGCAAATTTATATTAATATAATCCATTTTTACCCATCATCAAGAATTTTTAAATGAGAAGTTCAGAAATAAAAGTGTTTCCAGCCAAAGCATATAAATATAAATATAAAAAGAATACACACACACACACACACACACACACACACACACACACAGTATGTTGTGGTTTATACAAAGCATTCTGCCCATCTAAACCAGGCCAGAACAGATTCTTCCAAAAGCCTCCATTATACCAGCAAATGTTGAAACCAAGGAGGTTTATAGAAAGTAAGTGGGACATGCCAGACTTCCTCCCACTGGACCAAAACAAATACAAGCAAAAAACTTCTCTTGGACAACTGAAAAGCAATGAAAGGCGTTGGAAACTGATTTCCTCTTCGAAAGGGATATTTGTTTAATTTGCTTATCTCAAATTGAAAGTAATTATTCTAACCATTTTGAAACATGTTAAAAAATTCTCTGAAATTTGGACATTCAAAGGTATACTTGCACATTTGCAAATATTGTTCCACAACTTCAAAACACTCCCTAGAATCAAACATCTGCCCTGACTAGAGTCAGCCATCTCTGTTTCACCCACTAGAATATGTATGACTCTACTCTGTGATATGTAATTTGCTCCCTGGTGGACGAAAGTACTTTGACACCTCACATTTGGAAGTGATAACACACCTGGAATCCTTTTCTCTTTCTCAGAATGAGTTTGAAAACCTTCAGTTTCAGAGCCTGATTTTCCACCAGGTATTGTAACAATCAGCTAAAGTGATCTGAAGAAAATTACTGGGGGAAAAAATAACAAAATTTTAAAAATTAATTTCTGACTTATTCTTCCATTTTAGACATTAAACATTTCCTCAAAGATGTGTGTCTGAGTCATGTACAGAGGAGCATACTTTTTTTTTTCTGAAATGACAGAAAACTGGACCGTCCAGTTAATAGACTAAAATGGCCCCAAGGGCTTCCTCCAGCGAAATGGTCAACTTACATGGCACTTTCTTCACTGCAATTTGAGTTATGAAGATCCACTGTTGCCTTCTGGCCAAAAGCTTCATCTGTAAGGTCCAGCCAGGTCTGGTTCTTAAATTTAATGGTTATTCTTTTGGTCCAGAAGAGAATGCAGGGAATTCCACCCATGGAGACATTAATGGGGCTATGATGGCTGAATGCATTCCAAGGTTTTTTTCCTAAATGTTCTTGTCTGCTCAGATTGTAGTAGAGGGCCTAATTAACCAAGTAAATAAAATATAAGAGATAAGTTAGTTTCCATAGTACAAGAGACTTCTTGGAAGTAAAAGGTCTAATTCACAACCTGTTGAAACTCTGATCTCTCTAGCTCCAGAGTCCATGTTATTGTGGGACAAAGAAGATGAGTGGACCAGATCATAACAAGCCTAAAATGATAGGTATACCTGAAAGGCACATAAACCCAGTTTCACAACACACCCAAAATGGGAAAGGCCAAATTGTAAAAAAAACCAACTTTGCAAATACCATCAATATAGACTTTAAAAAGTCACTGCTGGGGGACAAAAGAGGGGATGAATTGGTGGAGCACAGCAGGGTTTTAGGGCCTTGAAAACTATGATTCTATATAACACTGTAGTATTATGTGCTATAGAATTCCGTGTAATACTGTGGATAGATATCATCAATTTGTTAAATTTCATAAAATGTACAACACAAGAGTGAATCCTAACGTAAACTATGGACTTTTGTTAATAATAATGTATCAGTATTGGCTCCTCAATTTTAACAAATGTACCACACTAACGCAAGATGTTAAATATAGGAGAAATTGGAGTGTTAGGGATTGAAGGGGTACATGGAAACCTTCTATGCATTTTGTTCAATTTTTATGTAAAGCTATAACTACTCAAAAAAACAATAAAGTCTATTTTTTAAAAATACACCATGCCATGAAACTAATGGTAGTAATCTTGTCAGAAAATAATATCTTAAGACCTCAAATAATGCAGGACTTTAAATAAAGAAATTAACATTCTAAACAAAGGAAACAGGAGATTTTTAGGAATCAAGCATAATTCTCCATCCCATTAATGTCCAACAGAGCATTCTGCAATATTGCATATGTTCTTATCCACAGTGTCCAATGCAGCAGTCACTGACTCTATGTAGCTATTGTGCACTGGAAATGTGGCCAGTGTGACTAAGAAGCTTCATTTTCAATTTTACTTAATATTATTTCATTTGAATTTCAATTTAAATAGCCACATGTAGCTAGTGGCTACTGTCTTGGACAGTGCAGCACCAGGTCATTCCATATACATAAACTAGCAAGGTATTCGAACATCGTTCTACACCTTATGAAACCTTTGCTGATTTCCAGGAAGCCTGAGACAATGCACTTCAGTACCTGACTCTGGAGGTCACAAAGGCAGGTCTGTACCTGAAAGAAGATCACTTATCTAGATCAACTATTCCATACCAGTTACTTCAGTGTATACAAATGAAAGAGAAATTTAACAGGTAGCGGCAATCCAAGCTTGCCAGTAAACCAAAGATAAAGTGGTACTACCGTAATCCTGTTTGGAAAGCAACAAAAGTAAAACTTAATATTGTAATGAAAATTTACAAGAGCAAGTGAAACTTTAGTTTTTTTCTCAACTATAAGATTACCATGATACATTTCCCCACCCAAAGTTCAAGCAAGAATTTTATTTATTAATAGAATCATTTATATTTTCACAGTGGCTCTGACCTGATTGATATGTGTTTTAAATTTTTTGAAATACAATCTAGCTTCCTAACATATTCATACCTGTGTGATTGGTACTGTGAAATTCTGGATTGGTTTCATAACTCCATTATTCTGTTGATCTGTAAAATAAATGACATGAGTACAAAGGGTAAATGTTATCGATCGATTAATGTAATTCAGTGACAATAATATGCTAAGCACTGTGAAATATACCAGACTTGTGAAATATACCGGATTGAGCTTGTTTTGGCTCATAATTTAGAATACACTAGTTTAAGAGATTTTCATATGACAGACTGTTGGTGCAAGCACCAGTATTCCGGGAAGACTGTCACAAACAAAACCATTCCTCAACCCCCCAAAGAATCATAGGAACAATTACAGGTCTTACCATTCTTTACAGCCATTTCTTTATTTGAAGATGTTCGAGAGCTGAAATGAGAACATAATAAAATAAAAAGATGCTTAACAAATAGCTACATTTCAAAATCTATATGAAGTTTTAAGGAGGATATTTGGGTTTATTACATCCCAGCGTAGAAGAGCAGAACATTACCCTGTCAAAACTGTCCACTTTTTAAAAGTGAATTTATGATTTAAAAAGTAACATATGTTCTTCAAAGAAAATATTTTACAGAAAAATTTTATAATACACTGTACTTACTGTTAACATATTAAAGCAAAAAAATTCAACCATTTTTATTGAAAAAACAGACTCAATTGCCATAAAGGTAGTTCTGAAAATTATAAGCTATAATATATATCCTTCCAGTGTTTCACTCTACACACACACACACCCACACACACACACACACACACACACACACACACCCCACATATAATTTCCTTTCTATAAAATTTAAAAACAGATTTTTATAAACGTTGTTTTGGAAACAATTTTTTTTACTTAAAAATATACCACAAATATTTTTTCCATGTTATTACATATTTTTCTGACATAATTTTGAATTCCATGTGGTATTATAACATACAAATGTATCAATTTATTTATCCACATTCGTATTAAATATTTAAGATCTTTACAATTAATAAACAATACTACATTTGAACTTTATTGTGGCTTGTTTGCTCAGACCCCTGAGAAGTTCCTTAAGTTAAATTCCTAGGAGTGAAATTGCCAACTTAGAAGATATACACATCTTTTTATCATGTAACATTGCAAACATACACAAATATAAACAGAAAAGTATGACACTCCCCACCAAATATGTGTCGCCATCATCTAGCTTAGATCCACTGTTTATTAGAGCCTGTGCTTTCCTCTTTCTTGGTTTTCTCCCTTACTTTGCTGGCGTAGCTTCCTGTGAAAGGGTGTGAGAGATACATTTTCTGAATCCTTGCATGATTCTTGTTCTTTATTTTTAGAAGCTAATAGGACATTTTCTTTATCCCAGGCTCCAACATGTTACAAGTACCTTATCTCACAAATATCAACTCAAAATGGATCACAAGAGCTAAATGGAAAGGTAAAACTTTAAAACGTCTAAGAAATTTAATTTCCTGGGTAGTAAAAGTGAGGCTCTGATCAAAGTAATCATATAACTATAATAGCGATATGCTTTAGCCAAAAGATCACTATCTATTTAAATCCCAAGCTCAATAATGCAAGTTAAAAAGTAACTGAACATATGAAAGAAACACTAATGCCTAGACAATACTTCTTGAGGAGCTTCAAGCTTTCTAATATCACCATACACAAACAGGTTTTTAAAATTTCTTTAATTTGAACTTTATTTATTCAAAAATCATATTTCATGATACAGGGTTCAGTATCCAATTTTAAATCTTAATGAACAAAAAAAGAAAATTATGAGATCTGTTTTACCTATATAAGACAAAAAATTATCAAGTCATTTGGAAAGATCTATTTAGCACAAGAGTTCAATGTTTATTGAATAAAAGTATATGAATGAATGAATGAATGAATGAGCCACCATATCATTAATATGCTTAGCTTGAGACTTTGCTCCACTAATTAAAAATTTACATGTATTTACTAATGAAAACCTTTTAGTAGACAACATAGATTTATTTTCTTTTCAATGAATCTATGGTCATGAACATACAATAATGCTGTTATACTTCCTTTTTACATAAACTGTAATTTTGATAGGCCTTGTCCACACCCATAAGACTGAATTAATAAGATTTTATGGGAAGCCATAATCTCAACCAAAGACAAAATATACGCATTTTTGCATCACTACATAATCTCTACACTAAAGCAAGAACTTAAAAATATATATCTGGTTAAAACTATGTGTGTGTGTGTTGGCCCGGCCCAGTGGCTCAGGTGGTTAGAGCTCCATGCTCCTAACTCCGAAGGCTGCCGGTTCGATTCCCACATGGGCCAGTGGGCTCTCAACGACAAGGTTGCCGGTTCGACTCCCGCAAGGGATGGTGGGTTGCGCCCCCTGCAACTAGCAATGGCAACTAGACCTGGAGCTGAGCTGTGCCCTCCACAACTAAGACTGAAAGGGCAACTTGAAGCTGAACAGCACCCTCCACAACTAAGATCGAAAGGACAACAACTTGACTTGGAAAAAAGTCCTGGAAGTGCACACTGTTCCTCAATAAAGTCCTGTTCCCCTTCCCCAATAAAATCTTTAAAAAAAAAAAAAAAAAAAAAAACTATGTGTGTGAACACTGAAAAAAGTAGGTTTAAAAATAATTAAAATTTTTTTATAATTTAATTATTTTTAAAACTACATGTTCAGACTCTTTTCTAAAAAGAGGGATCGCTGCAATACCTGAAAAGGAATCTAGAGCCCTAGGCTTGCAGTGGCTGGTGCCATATTTTTTATTTACCAGGTGTTCATCTCCCACATGTGCCTTCATGAAGGTGAAGGTGAAATAGCTCCATCATGGAAAATCACATTCCCACCATGGCGTACAAAGACCTTGAAAGACCCCAGGCTGCCAGCTATGCTCACCTCATTTTATCTCTCCCCTTTCTGCTTCAGCTATACTAGCATTCTTTAGTTCCCTGTGTAGAGCACCCCTGAAAAATGTGGTTTTATATGACTCAGAATGACTCCATTTCGTATGAGCAAGAATAACTCTATCTTGGACACTGAGTGCTGTGGAAATTCCGCATGAAGATAAACAACTTGTTTATACAAGTAAACAGCCACCAGATGGACAAAGCTGCAGCTGCATGGACTGATAGGAAACATGTCTGTGAGGACTGATAAGGTCATGTCACTCATGTCACATGGCTCCACTGAAGTCCTTAAGAACCCAGGACTTAAACAGCTTGGAGAGCCGGTCTCGACAGAGAGGTGACCACACTGCCACTCTGCTCTGGGGATCCTCCACTCTGCTCTGCTCCACTCAGACTGAACCTCTCTGCCAGACCCACCTCCCAGGCCGCCACCCTTCCTCACTCCACCAGGACTCTGATTGACTTTAGGACTGGTTTGTTACCATTTACTTATGATTATGGCGTGATGTAGCTATTGATGCTAAAGTTGTTGTAGCCCTATGTATGATTAAAGAGCACAGTGAAAGGCATAAGAACTTGTGTGCTCAGTTCTCCACTCATGCCCACAGCAACCACGGATACAGGTTATCCACCCAAGAGCTCGGGCTCCAGGGTACACCAAGGGTCTCTCGTAGGTTAGTCCCACTGACTTGCAGGAAAAGACTGCAGCGCAGACTGTGTACCTAGCAGTCGCTCGCGACATTTCCTGAATGCTTCTTCCCTGATCAGTCTTAGCACCTGCTGTTCCCTCTACCTGAAATGTTCTCCTCTTCCCCCTACATCCTAGTTATTTCCGCCATATTCTCCAGATCACAGATCAGAGATCACTTCCTCATGAACACTGTCCATAACTACTCAGACTAGTAGAGATGCTCGTTATATGTGTTCATAGTCTCCCATACTTTTCTTTCATAGCATGTTTCACAGTTTATTCATAATAATATAATTCATCAATGAGCTCTGCTCAACTAGACTTAAAGTTCCATGAAGGCAGGGACTACATCTGTCTTGTACACCATTGTAGATCCAGCACCTAACAAAGTGGCCAGCTATTTAAAAGTACCAAGTATTAAAAAAATGTGTTACATCCATGAATGAACTAACAAATTAATGAACAAACTTTGAAAGGGAAGTTTGGAAATGGGAGATCACACAGGATGCCATGTGAGGAGAAAAAGATGTCATTTTTGTTTAAGCATAAACCCAAATTGAGGAAGGAATATGTAAAGGAAGAGTGGTGACCCCTACTCTCTCCAAGCTTAGGAAACATATCAGGCTTATAATACACTTGTCCTTCCTAGAGACTTAAGAACCTTGAATTACTCAAAGAGTTGAAAGATACTTTTAATATCGGATCCATGATTTGAAAGAACATTCATAAAACAGCAACTTCTGCTTCCTTCATGATGAATTAGCATGTATTATTAGATTCAAATGATTGTTGATTTGTGTGATTTCTAGGGTTTCTTCTGAACCTAAGATTATTTAAACATTAACCTCGCTTCAAAAGGAGAAATGTGATTTTTATGGTTCTTAGTACATTTTACCAGTGTACTAATATACAAATCAGTTATTTCTGCATAAACCAGGTGAGGAAACATTGTTAAGCTTCAACCACCTAAGGAATACAGGTCACTTATTATTAGAAAGTGCACCTGAAGGAAAGCACTAACTGATTTGGAAACAATGAGGGAAAACAAATAAAAAACACCTGTGCTTATAATTTTTTATCAGTTGGTGACTTAAAGATTCTTTCACATAAGCTTGGCAGATCATCCTGCTTGCCGCTGTCTTTTGTGTTCACACTAAATTCTCTGTTATATTTGTTTAGATGGCACATAATGAATAATTAGGAGATATGACATAAGTTAATTGTTATTCAGATTCTGAATATTATTCCTTATAGATAAATGTCCATATGTTCCCTTATATGATATGGAAAGAAACCAAAAGGACAAAGAAAAACAAAAAAAAATTTTTTGCTTGTTAATTTTAAATAGTATGCACTCCACACAATTACCATCTCCTACCAGTTAAAATGATTTAACACTTTTTCTTTGGGGGAAAGTTATAAATTTCTGAGGTTTAAAATGTTTTCCCTTACTCTCTTCTCACATAATAATGGCAGCAGAAACTGTGAAATGAATATTTACTTGTAAGTATAAAAGAAACCTGACTCATTTTCTCATAGATACATACTTTGGTACGTAATACAATTGTTTCTTGGGTATTTTGAACAAACAACGCTTCCCTCTTATAATAAAGATTATGTTTTTATCCCTTATTTATAAACTCTAGTGCAGTGATTTTAGTAGTTACTGAATGATCTAATCTAGCATATCTATTTTGAATTATATATAAATGTAGTATGCAACAATATAAAGAAATTACAGAACCACCTAATTTCACACTTGCACTGAAGTTAACAGATACATTGCATTAAAAAATATCCAATTACTTACTTTACATTCTTCCTGCCAAGTATCTGGTCCAAAATTAGTGAAAATCCCATGCATAAAAAAATAAGTGAAAAACTAAACAAGATTTTTCTTTCCATTAAGAAATGAATCCGTTTCTTCAAACCAAGTATATCTGTTAACTCATAAATGCAAACAGAGCAGAGGCAGTACTTTTCATGCCATGTGACTGACAACATAGTCAACCAATTAAAAATGCAGCTTTCCTAGGATGTATTATGTGGGGCGGAAGATAGAGAGAGGAACCTGACACTGCTTAATTTGGAGTATAGAGTGAAACCAATGGGTCTATTTAAGTTATTTGATTACTCATCTCAATGAAAGATTATTATGCAGCAGATTTTTATAGAAAATCGGCTAATTAAGTTCTTTTTAGAAATTGGCATTGTTTTGATATGCTAACTCTTAATAAGAACCTGATATTGCTTTTCAGGAAGCTGTTAAGTTCTCCACAAAAATTCAAGAAATGTGTATTATTACATGCATTTTTCAGGTGAATAAAAATCCTGAAACTGACCTAATTTTATATATGTGTCCTAGTTCACATTTTCCGGCTGCATTCATGACTCCCCATTTGCTGAGAAGCATGAGTACTAGTAAAGAGCCCTGGCTGTGGAGTCAGACAGCACTTGAGTGCATCCCAGCGCCAGCCCTGACCAGTTACCCGATTATCAGGCAAGTTACTTTTCCTCCTGAGCCTAGTTTTCTTATCTGCAGAGTGGGGACAAAAGTAATTAACTCAAAGAATTCTCGTGAAGATTAAATGAAGCCCTGAATGGCCAAATCCATCTTGAGAAAGAACAAAACTGGAGGCATCGCACTTCCTGAGTTCAAAACACAGTATAAAGCTAGAGAATTAAAATAGCACAGTACTGGCATAAAGACATACACCAACAGAACAGAATAGAGAGCCTAGAAATCAATCCACACATATACAGTTAACTGATCTTCAACAAGGATGCCAAGAACACACAATGGGGAAAAGACAGTCTCTTCAATAAATGGTGCTAGGAAAACTGAATGTTCATATGCAAAAGAATGATATTGGACCCTTATCTCACACCATACACAAAAATCAACTCAAAATGGATTAAACACTTAAAACCTAGAGGAAAGCATAGGGGAAGAGCTTTATGACATTGGTCTTGGCAATAATTTCATGGATATGACACCAAAGCACAGGCAATAAAAGCAAAAATAGACAACTGGGACTACATCAAACTTAAAAGCTTTTGCATAGCAAAAGAAATAATCAACAGAGTGAAAAGGCAACCTAAAGAATAAGATACAATATTTTCAAAAGGGTTATATCAGAAAATGACTGATAAAGGGTTAATTTCTAAAATATATAAGGAACTCATACAAATCAATAGCAAATAAATAATAGCCTAATTTAAAAATAGGTTAAAGATCTGAATAGACATTTCTCCAAAAAAGACATACAAAGAAATGGCCAACACATATATGAAAAGGTGCTCAATGTCACTAATCATTGGGGAACTGCAAATCAAAACCACAAAGTGGTATCACCTTACCTGTCAAGATGGCTATTATCAAAAGAACAAAAGAAAAGTGTTGGCAAGTATCTTAAGAAATTGGAACCTTTGAACACTGTTGGTGGGAATACAAAATGGTGCAGCTGCTATGGAAAACAATATGGAGATTCTTCAAAAAATTAAAATAGAACTACCATATGATCCAGCAATTGCACTTAAAAGTAATTATCCAAAAGAATTAAAATCAGGATCTCAAAGAGATATTAACACTCACATGTTCACTGCAGCATTCTTCACAACAGCAAAGATGCAGAAACAACCTAAGTACCTGTTGATAGATGAAATGGACAAGAATATGTGACATCATACAATGGAATAGTATTGTGCCTTAAAAAGGGGGGGGGGATTCTGCAATATGTGACAATATGTGCCAGTCACAAATACAACATAATTCCATTTATATGAGGTATCTAAAATAAGCAAATTCATAAAATCCAAGAGTGGAATGGTGGTTGCCAGGGTCTGGGGGGGAGAGCAAATGGGAAGCTGCTAGTCAATGGGCAAAAAGTTTCAGTTAAGCAAGATTAATAAATTCTAGAGATGTGCTGTACAAGATTGTACCTATAGTAACCAATACTTTATTGTAGACTTAAAAGTTTGTTAAGAGGATGGATCTCATGTTAGGTGTTCTTACCACAATAAAATAAAATTTTAAATAAATGAATAAATAAATATCAGAGATAAACATCTTTTCTTACTTCAATGCCTAGCTAAATAAAGAACATCTATTGTTATTCCTTCATTATCAACCTCCAATCCCATCACCGCCCCCACACACAAACCTAAAAAGCACGAATAAAAATAAAAAATAAAATCCCCAAGAGTTAGTTTACATAAAAACATATGATTCAAATGCCACAATAAAGAAAATCCTCCAAAATAAATGTCAGCGCTTTTGGCACAGAACCACTTTGATCTCTTTAAAGGCAAAGTACTGAGAGCTGAAAGGTGCTATTTGTAAGTGACATTTCAGAGATGATGGATTATAGGAAGGCTGGGGACTTGACCCTAAGGAGACACTCCCCTTCCTCATTACCACTTTACACACACACACACACACACACACCATCTTCTAACATGGCGCCTGGCAGCCCGATAGAAAATGAGAGTAAAGGACAATAACTGGGGGAACTGGAGGAATGTAGAGATAAGGAAGTTAATAATAAAAATTATGAAATAGAAAAGGTCACTGTCAACGTGGCATTTCCATGCCCCATCTTATTCCTACTTCCCATCTTATTTCCTTTTCTTTTCTGTTCTTTCATTTCACCAGACTTCGCCCTTCCACTCCCCTTAAGTTCTCTGTTCTTTCCCTGATTCTGTGGAATTTCAAATAGCAAGAAAGTTCTGGACAGGAGTTTAGTCTTAGGCAGGGCTGTCAAATAAAATACAGGATACCCAGTTAAATTTAAATTTCAGATAAACAACAAATAATTTTAATAATAAGTATGCACCATGCAATATTTGGGGCATGCAATACTAAATAATCATCCGTTGCTTATCTGAAATTCAAATTTAACTGGACATCTTGTATTTTTATTTGCTAAATCTGGCAATCCTAGGTTAGGGGCTCTATGCTACTCAAATTTTAATGAACATACAAATCACGTGTGGTTTTCTTAAAATTCAAATTCTAACTCAGTAGGTCTGAGGTGGGACAGGAGCTGCTTTGTTTCCAACAAGCTTCCAGACGCTGCTGATGCTGCTGGCCTGAAGGCGGCCCTGGGACTAGCAAGGATCTAGAACAGCACTGTGCCATCGAAATACAAGGAGAGCTACAAATGTAATTTAAAATTTTCTAGTGGACACATTGAAAGAAGTAAAAACAAACCGGTGCAATAAGTTTTAATAATATATTTTATTTAACCTAATGCCTCTAAAATACTACGTCAAACATAATTAATTTTAAAAATTATTAACAAGAGATTTTACCTTCCTTTTCTGTCCTAAATCTAAAATCTGGTGTGTAACACATCTCAATTGAGACTAACCAAAGTTTCAAGTGCTCAGTAACCACGTGTGGCCAGCAGACACTGCACTGGACAGTGCAAATACAGAACATCTCCTGCTGTCAGAGTGATCCTCACGGTCCTCCCTCCCCCCGTAGCAGCAGCAGTGTTTAACCACGTGGCTCCTCAAATCCCAGGTCAGAAGAGGGGGAGAGCCTAAGCCCATGCCAATCCTGTACTGTGATAACAATGGTTCTGTGAACACTCAGAAATCTTAGTGTTAGTCCCTCAGTGCTTACTATGTAACAATCTGTCATGGAAATATGTTTCGGTTATATTTTCAGGTACACACACGTATATAAACTTTTTATTTGAAGTCAAGTACCACTTTAACATATTTTATCACTTGATGATCCTAAAATTTTAATATAGCATTCTTTCTGTTGTTGACATTTTCTCCCACTTGGTTAAAAAATATTTAAGACAGAATAATTAGGAGCTAGAAGGTTTCACACATGTATTTAAGAATAGAAGTCACAGTTGAGATGTGATTATCTGAGAATAGCTATCTTGTGACTTTAGAGGAGAAGAGCAGAGACAAAAACTGCTAATACGATAGATAGCTTGCAGGCTGCAGAGCACTTGCATGTCACCTGCCTGGCACTGTACCTGCCTGCTCAGATGACTGAGCAGGGGGTTTCAGTTCAGGAGAGAAACCCTGAGTTTCACCTTCTGTTTGCTTCACGAGACACTATTTCTATCTTTCAAGACTGTTCACAATACAAGCATCCCAAAGATATTTCCAGAACAAAGTACAGTTGGTTGACTTACTCACAGGCCCATGCAAAATATCCCCTCAACGGTCTCCATGAGAGAACAGAAAGTTACATATTCATGCTGCCTTCTTTCCAACTGAAAATCCCTCGGGTTTGCTTCATTTTCTGATTTACTGTGTATGACTAAATGAAATGTTATCTGAAATTTTGAATATCAAAATCTGTCTTCCCATAATCATATATAACCACAGGGAATTGTGTTCTCGGGGTGGGGGGGAATGGATCTAATATAATTCTAACGTTTGCCTTACTGAGCAGTTAGCATTTGCATTGACGGGGATGTAACAGATCACAGTCTCCATTCATCCGAATGTTCTCAGACTGAAAATCACAGTAGTCAACTGCTGAAATCAATTAGAACGGTCTTTGCACACTGATTCCAAATCCAAATCCACCTCCCTCCTACAAAGCCTTGCATGATGCAGCCCTTGCTGGGCTCTCTCCCCTCAGTTTACACTAGCCCTTCGCCCACCACTATGCTCCAGCACACTGGCTTGTACTCAGCTTCTCAATACCCTTCACCTGCCCAGCTTATCTGCACCTTAGGGATTCTACACATATTGTTCCCTCCGTAGGATCACCTGACACTCCTCTAACTCGCCCTGCATTCTGCTCACTCTCATCATAACACAGATCACCATTTGTACTGAGACATTTATTTTCTTGTTACTTATTTTCAGTGTGTTTCCTCACCAGAAAGCCTGCTCCATGCGGGCAGGGACAGTGTCTAATTAACTGATGTATACCTAGAGCTTGCGATGCTGCCGGTCTGACTCTGTGCTCAATAAAAAGTACAGAATAATGAATAAATCTACCACAAAATGTCACATCATTAAATCCCACTTCATGCCACATGGTTGTGACTCCCAGGGCCTAAATATTTACGCAACTGTAACTAGAAAAGTCAACTAATTCACGTATTTCATCAAAAGTAGTAGCTTGAAAGTAAAATTGGACAAAACCTAAGTTACATCAGTTCATTAGCAAAATACCATAATATGTACTTCTTGCTCCTCGTGGAGGGGTAGGACTCTGTCGTGGTTTATATATGTCAACTTGCCTGGGCAATGAGGTGGCCAGATATTTGGTTAAACATCATTCTGTGTGTGTCTCGAAGGATGTTTCTGAGTGGGATTAATATTTAAATCAACAGACTGAGTGAAGCAGATTGCTCTCCCCAATGTCAGTGGGCCTCATCCAATCCACTGATAGTCTGAGTAGAAGAAAAGATGGAGTAAGGGAGATTTCATTGTCTCTACCTGTCCTGGAGCAGGGACATCAGTCTTCTTCTGCCTTCAGACTCACACTAGGACTGGACCATCAGCTTTCCTGGGTCTCCAGCTTGCTGACTGCAGATTTTGGGACTTCTGAGCCTCCATAACTGCAAGGCCAATTCCTGTAATTAATTAAGTAATGGATAAATAAATAAATAAATAAATAGTTCCTATTGGTTCTTTTTCTTTGGAGCATCCAGACTAATGCTGACTATCAAGTTCAGAGCCTAATTGCTGCTACGATTTCTACCAATTTTCACTAAATCAACTTCTGAGTTGATTAGAATCAAGCCAGTAGATAAAAGTTATAAGTGCTTCTAATTTAAATGTTAATGTTTCTTACTTTAGATTCCCCTTTGACTTCTTTGAACATGGCTAATGTGTCAAACTCGTGGCACATATTTACATTCTTGGCTCTCAAGCTAAACTGAGGCAGGAAGTCTGCTCTTTCATAAATTTGTCCATTACACAAACGTTGATTGTCATGTCCTAGAGATACCAGGAATACAAAGTAAAAAAGACCCAGTCCTCATACCCAAGAAGCTTCCAGCCCAATGATGTGCAGAAATCTGAACACATTATTGCTGGTGTAAATGCCTTTGGGATGTTTCCCGTAGCAAACCAGTGACATCTGCGTCATGAGTTCTATGTGCATCTCTTGTTACTGGGGTAGGTGAGTTACCCCAGTGCCCTTCCACTAACTTGGCTTTTATTCTTAACACAGCTTGAAATGGGTTTCTATTACTTGTAATGCAAAAGAAACTTTATTGAAAGGGATTTCTAAATAACAAATTTAGTGTAATAATACAGGCATGGACTATGAATGGAGGTTTGAGGGTCCGGGAGAACCTAACAGATCTAGGTCCTAGGGAGGGAAAGGACTCCAGCACTCTGAAAAATGCTCTCACCAGGCACCTGCAGGGTCCTCACCTTAACAGACAGGAATTAGAGTTGTAACTCACTAAAATAAAACTTGTGTTGAGAATGGGTGCTATCTGATGTTACCCTATACTTTAGGCCATCATTTATAAGAAGACAAAAGGGATTCTTTGGACAAAAAAAAAAAAAAAACACACTTAGTTTCAAACAGGGCATTGTATACAACTACTCAGTAAAAATCCAAGATGTTGCTTGCTAAATAATTAACATATATTTGGAAACTTTATCTTAAAACCTAAGTAAGTTTTAAAATTCACTGGCACATGTGCACACTGTGTTTTCCCGAAAAAAAGACTTACCCCGAAAATAAGCCCCCGTTAAGATCTCAGCCAGACAGAGGCATTTAATATGTTATGACGATGTTCTAAAAGAAGATGACATGACTGTAATTAAATAACTGCAGATTGTTATTTAATTAACGGAGCAAAAATTAGTATAAGACCCAGTCTTATTTTCGGGGAAACATGGCGTTATTCCATAGTATGAAAAATGATGATATCTATAAACTGGTTACAGATTCATTCATTTGGGTTAACTTCATAATCAGTAATGACTGTTAGAAACAACAAGATTAAAAAAGTAATGGTTTAGTTTAATTATGTTATTTAGATCTTCTCCATGCTCATTTTTTTGTGCACTAAATTTGACAATTTTTGATAGAATTTTATTTAACGTATCTACTGTGATTTTTAGATTTGTTGACTTATTTTTGAACTTAAATACTTTGATTCATGTATTATGATGATATGTAGCTTTGTAAGTGCTCATGATGACTCATGTATCTTCTGGATGGAATAAAACTTTTATTCAAAACAGAAACAAGCAAAAAAAGTAATGGTTTAAATAAATGGAAAAATTATTCCTGTTCAGAACTCCTCCCTTATTTTCTTCCTCTCTTCCTCCATTTCCTACTCCTTTTTTCTTTTTGTTCTTTTCCTCTCAAAGAAAAAAATATCTTGTTTTACCATATTTAAAGTTCTTTAAGCAATGCTCAAAATTTTTCACATTTACTTTTATAGGAATTTAAAAATATATATTATAATAATTTACATATTATTACATTCAAATAATCTAGAAATAATCCTGGTGAATCATTTCACTGTGGAATGCAAAAGCTTAAAGAGTGACCCCCAGTCATTCCCCATCACCAAAGATCAATTGGTCCCTACTGAACTCATAGACAGCACAGATCTAGCCTGTCTATCAGATTCTTAAACCTCTCCAAGGAATGAGATTGTAAAACTTAATATTCCATTGATTGAATAAAAGTATCTTTCCTTTCCTAGTGAGAAAAATTATCTTTCATTTCTTATAACTCAAAGGCCCCTACTGAAATAGAAGCTCATTTTCTTTTGTTTGGTTCTCAGCCAAGTTAGAGAAAACCTGGAGAATAACTTTTAATATGCGTATTAGAATGATAACTCCCTTCCAGGAACTTCTCAAAGGGTATCAAAGAACAGCATCGTCAATTCCCCCTAGATCCTACACAGAGGTTTAGTTATAGCAAATTTTAGAGACCAGGCCTGAATATTAGTAAGATTATATGGCACTACATACATATATCTTTAGTTTCACCTTGGAATAAATATGAGCATAATCACTGCACCAAAAAATGTAGCTAGAATGAAAGGATAAGAGATCTCATTCATTTTGGATAGAGGAAAAATTGTACTTAATAATTTAATCAGGCAAAATGAAGCACTCAACATTTATCACTAATAGTTATACAGAGCATGTAATCATCAGTCTTATCCTTAGTGCTTCTACTTTCTCACTTAAAGCTGTTATTTTAACTTGTCACATTTCCATAGCAACTAAAGCCTCAATTTTTATACTTAAAGCACTAGAAATCATTTCTAACTATTCCAATGTCAATTGTTAACATTGTTAAAACCTTTGGCTGTTCTTCCTAAAAAGTTAGTTCTTCCTAAAAAGTTAACTTCTCTTCCATACATCACCCTTGATCCAAATCTGTATCACCCTTGATCCAAATCTGCTCATCAACTGATTTAATTTATGAAGACCAATCTTTCTTCCTAGTTGGGGAGAGGGAAGGGGGTCTGAGAGAAGTCAAATAACAATGCCCTACTGCCCCACCTGAGTGCTAAACCAACAGAAAAAAAACAAGGGGTAAGACAAGTAGAGACCTGAGGGCTTCTGATCAAGATGACAAAGTACGTAAAGATTGTGCTCACCTCTTCTTACAACCACATCAAAATTACAACTAAATTATAGAACAACCATCGATGAGAATCACCTGAAGTCTAGCTGAACAGAAGTCCTATAACTAAGGATATACAGAAGCCACACTGAGATTGGAAGGAGGTGTGGAAGTGCAGAATGGGCTGGTCCCACACCTAAGTGCGGTGGTTAAAAATCAGGAGCAATCTCTCGGCTGCAGAGATCCCTTCTGAGGAGTGAGCCCTGCACCAGACTCCCCAGCACAGAGTTTCAGTGCCAAGAAGGGAAGTCCCCACACTTCTGGCTGTGAAAACTAGTGGAGATTGTTGCTGAGTGAGAAGGAAGACTGCTGGAGACCCACACATGGACTTGCTCACTGACGGACTCACTCACTCAGCTCCAGCAATGGGGCAGCAACTCAAAAGATGCCAGGGATATACGAGGAGGAACTGAATTGTCTGACTTCAAGATGAGGGCTGGAGGGGCAGCTTTCTCCCCAATAGAAGTACCGGCAGAAATCATTGTTCCTTTGTTGAGTGCTCTCCGCTCCCAGCATGCAGACAAAGGCAGACACTATATCAAAGTTTCCATCAACCTGACTAACTGTTTTCCCTGCCCTGGTGATTCCCTGAGAACCTGCCTCACCCAACTTGTGGGCCCATCCAAGCCATTTCCAGTGGCTTTTCCATACAATTGGCCTATCGTGGCACATGCTGCAAACTTTCCTAAAATCTCTCAAAGTTTCACTAACCCCAACAAGCAGCATCAAAGCCACTGGAAATGGCTTGGATGGGCCCCTAACTTGGGTGCCCCATATCTCTTGCTATGCAGCTCCAAGGCTGGTACTAGTTCACAGCTTAGCCTCTCTCAGATAACCTCCAAGCCCAGCACAAGTGGCAACCATCTGCAGATCACTTTGCAGCTCATACCAGGTGGCCACAGGCAGGCACAGGCAGCAGCTGACCTTTGCCTGCAACAGAGCCCCACCCAAGATGCCCTAGCACCAACACACCTGGTGGCCAGCTTCAGACCACACCAGAGCACATCTCAACCACCTTAACAACACACCCAAAGGGCAGACTGGGCAGGCACCAGAGACCTGCTAAAGCAAATCCTGGTCCATAGGGTCAGTCCACGCACTACAGTTCCTTCACTGTAGTGACAGCCAGTCCTCAAAACCAGGGTCAGTCCACGCACTACAGTTCCTTCACTGTAGTGACAGCCAGTCCTCAAAACCAATCAGCCCGAGGGTCAATCCTTCCCACTGATGTGCAAACAGCAACCAAAGCTCAACTACAACAGGAGGGCACATACAACCCACACAAGGAACACACCTGAAGCACCGAGCTCAGATGACCAGGGAGACTGTGCAACTGGGCCCCACAGCACACCTACTACATAAAGCCACTCTACTAATACCAGGACATATAGCAGTTCTACCTAATACATAGAAACAAACACAGGGAGGCAGCCAAAATGAGGAGACAAAGAAACATGTCCAAAATGAAAGAACAGAATAAAGCTCCAGAAAAAGAACTAAACAAAATGGAGACAAGCAATCTACCAGATGCAGAGTTCAAAACACTGGTTATAGGGATACTCAATGATCTCAGTGAGAACTTCAACAAAGAGATAGAAAATATAAAAATGGAGATTAAAAAAAATCAGTCAGAAATAAAGAATACAATAATTGAAATAAAGAAACATTAGAGAGAATCAATAGTAGATTAGATGAAACAGAGGATCAAATCAGTGATTTAGAAGGTAGTAGAAAAACCCAATCAGAACAGCAAAAAGAAAAAAGAATCCCAAAAAGTGAGGCTAGTTTAAGGGGCCTCTGGGACAACATCAAGTATACCAACATTCGCATCATCGGGGTACCAGAAGGAAAAAAGAGAGAGCAAGATATTGAAAACCTATTTGAAGAAATAATGACAGAAAACTTCCCTAACCTGGTGAGGCAAATAGACACACAAGCCCAGGAAGCACAGAGAGTTCCCAAGAACATGAACTCAAACAGGCCCACACCAAGACACATCATAATTAAATTGCCAAAAGTTAAAGACAGAGAGAATCTTAAAAACAGCAAGAAAAAAGCAGTTAGTTACCTACAAGGGAGCTCCCATAAGAATGTCAGCCGATTTCTCAATAGAAATTTTGCAGGCCAGAAGGGACTGTCATGAAATATTCAATGGGATGAAAATCAAGGACATACAACCAAGATTACTTTATGAAGAAAAGCTATCATTTAAAATCAAAGGACAGATAAAGATCTTCCCAGATAAGAAAAAGCTAAAGGAGTTCAAACCAGTATTATAAGAAATGGTAAAGGGACTTCTTTAAGATGAAAAATATAAATAATAAAATGGCAAGAACTACATATCTATCAACAATTACTTTAAATGTAAATGGATGAAATGCTCCAGTCAAAAAGACATAGGGTTGCTGAATGGATAAATAAACAAGACAATGACATATGCTGCCTATAAGAGATTCACTTCAGATCAAAAGACACACAATCTTCAGTCACACAAAAGACTGAAAATAAAAGGATGGGAAAAGGTATTTCATGAAAATGGAAATGAAAAAAAAAAAAAACTGAAAAAAAAACTGGGGTAACAATACTTACTCCAGACAAAATAGGCTTTAAAACAAAGGCTATAAAAGGAGGCAAAAAAGAACCCAGTAGTCCCACTTCTGAGTATTTATCCGAAGAAACCCAAAACACTACTTTAAAGGGGCATGTGAATCCAAATGTTCATTGCAGCATTATTTACAATAGCCAGGATATGGAGGCAACCTGGGTTTCCATCAATGGATGAATGGATAAAAAGACATGATACATATATACAAGGAAATATTATTACACAGCCATAAAAAAGAATGAAATCTTGCCATCTTCAACATGGATGAACCTAGAGGGTACTGTGCTGAGTGAACTAAATCATACAGAAAAAAAGAAATGCCATATGATTTCACTTATATGTGGAATCTAAAGAACAAAATAAATGAACAAACAAAACAGAAATAAATTCATAGATACTGAGAACATTTTGATGGTTGCCAGATGGGAGGAGGTTTGGGGGAGATGAGTAAAAAAGAAGGGATTAAGAAGTACAAATTGGTAGTTACAAAATAGTTGTGGGGATGTAAATTATACCATAAGGAACATAGTCAATAGCATCATAGTAACTATGTATGGTGTCAGATGGGTACTAGATTTAGCAGGGTGATCTCTTCATAAGTTATATAAATGTCTAATTGCTATGTTGTATACCTGAAATTAATATAATATTGTTAACTGTAATTGAAAAAATTTTTTAAATATATTTAAAATAAATAAATAAATCAATAAATGAGACAAGTAGAGACCCAAATACCACCTTTATTACTGTGAAAGACCACAGTGGAGGGCAAAGTTCAGTGCGGGAACAAAATGAACTGTAACTGAACCCCTTTCCCCAGAAGACAGATATGGCAGACTATCCTGGTAGCACTGGACTCTCAATAGGGAAAAGGAGCCTGCCCTAGAAGAAATAGGAAATGTGTGCTCAGGAGGCAAGCTGAGTCCCTAAAAGGGAAAAAGGAAGAGCGGAACATGCCTAGATTATTTTTCCTAGATTTACCACAGATGTTACCCCTCCTTACCTGGCTTGGAATGAGTAAATTAGCAGAGAAATTAGCAGTTACACTAATTTAACTCCTTCTGTTGGAAGGAAATACTAGGAAAAAGGGAAACTATTAATAGTTCTTCCTGCCTCCACTCCTCCAACATTTCAAGAACTACCAAACAGGATTCTTTGTGACAAAGTGTCTATCGGTTTGCATACACCTCTACTAACCAATGGATACATCAGTTTGCAAGTTATAATAAAACTACTTTAATCTTAACACTACAACCATTATTTTTCGTGGTGTTTTGCTGACAAATCATTTTCCATTAATTTTTGTGCCATATTTATTTGACAGTCGTTAAATTTTTTTTCTAAACTCCTTAAAAATCAAAGTTCCGCCTTATAACTAATCTGAAAATCAACAAACATGTTCTGGTTAAGCAAATTAACTTCTTTAAGTCTCAATCCCCTCTCTGTAAAATGGGGTTAATAATAGCACCTACTACATAGGAGCAGTTTTGAGGATTAAAATAAATTATGCATGTGAAGTCCTATGCATGGTACCTAAATAGCACCCATACTTGTCAGAGGTGGTGGTGGTGGTGGTGATCATGGTAATGTCAATGATTTTACTCTTTACGTCATGATCTAACTCCAAATTATACCCTGAACTTTATGACATCTCTCTGTCTCCAATGCTATTATCTATGATCTCACACCTGTGCTATTGCAAAAGCCCCCTCCGTGGATAACCTGAGTCTTCTCTTGCTCTTCTATAGTGCCCTTCTATAGCAGGCACAGTGATTTTTTTAAATGTATAGCTGATCTTATCACTCTCTTACTTGAAGCCCTTCAGTGGCTTCTCATCACTCAGAATAAAATCCAAACTCCTTATCCTGTCCTAGAAGTTGGACGTAAGCTGGCCCTGGCCACCTCTCAAACTTCTCCTTCCTCTATTTTCCCAGTAGCCCACTACCCTTCACCTATGGCAGCCTTCTTCTTGGGGGTCCCTTTAGAAAATTTAGGGCCCAAAGTCAAAGGGAATTCCCTGTCTTTTCAGGCTCCAAATTAAGTTAGTAATTCTTTATCAGGAAGTAAAAAACTTAAAGCTCCAAAAGTAAAAATTAATTCCTTCTTTTTTTTCCTTTTCTTAAGGTATAGTAATCGAAATCCTTGGGTTACAACACATTCTAACTGTTGGTCCACGCCTTATTTGTTTTTATAATAATTAAACCCACTACCTAAATAAACCATGACCCAACATCCAACTACGGTCCCCACTCAGTCCACCTCATGTCACTACCATCCTGAATACAGGATACAGAAGACCTGAACACCATTACCAACTACCTTGGGCTAATGAACGTTTATAGAACATTCTTGCCAACATCAGTAGAAAATACTTTCTTTTCAAGTGTACATGGAAAATTCACCAAGAGTGACTATATTCTGGGCCGTAAAGCAAACCTCAGCAATTTTCTTAAAAACTGAAATTAAAAAAGTATGTTCTTAGAACATAATGGAATCAAACGAGAAATGAACAACATAGATTTTTTGAAAATTCCCAAATAGTTGGAAATTAAGTAACACAATTCTAAATAATTTATGGGTCAAAAGGACATCAAAAGTAAAATTAGTAAATGTTTTGAATTGAATTAAAACTAAAACATAACATACCTAAAGTGATGGCCTGCAGCTCAAGCAGCGCTTAGAAGGATCTGAGAAAGGGACAAAGGCCTCAAATCAATGACCTAGACTTCCACTTAAAGAAACTAGAAAAAGAGCAAATATAAACCCAAAACAAACAGAAAAAAGTAAATGATAAAGATAAGACCAGAAATCAATGAAATTGAAAACAGAAAAGCAATAGAGAAAATCAATGAAACCAAAAACTGGTTCGTTAAACAGATCAGTAAGATTAATAAACTTCTAGCTGACCAAGTAAAAAAGAGAGAGAAGACACAATTTACCAATATCAGAAATGGAAGATGAGACATCACTATAAATCTACATATATTTTAAAAAATTATAAAGCAATATTACAAACAACTCTATGCCTATAAATTTGACAAGTTAGAAGAAATAGACCAATTTCTTGAAAGGCACACATTACCAAAGTTCACTCAAGGAGAAATTAATAACCTGGATAGTACCACATTTACTAAAGAAATTGAATTCATAATTAAAAACCTTCCAACAAAAATATACTAATATATATAAACATAGATATATGCCTGCATAACAGAATGTCATAACAGCTTTATTAAACAATTTTTGAAAACTTAGATGAAATAGACAAACTCTTAGAAAAATGACTCACCAGATCTGACTCAAGAAGAAATCACAGTTCTATGAATGGTTCTACAACTATTAAAGAGATTTAGGCTATGGTTAATTACCTTCCCACAAAGAAAACACGAGGCCCAGATGGTTTTTGTCGTGCAGGGGATCCTGCCGACTTCACCATGTGTCATGCAGGGTGTCAGGCGGGATCTCTGGTCCCACTCCCCACACAAAAACTCAGGACATGGTGAGGCCAAAAAGGAACACCCACGGAGCCATAGGTAGGGGAGTCATACCACTATACTGTCACTGGCAGCTGGGTTGGAGACACAGGAACCAGGAGCAACACAATTCTCAACCCTCACTGTGCCGCTTGCAGGCTCAGCCATCTTCTTGCTAGCTCCCCCTTTTTCTGCTAGGGTAGCCACAGCAGTTATATTAGTGGCCAATTGCTCACTGGTTACAGCTGACGGCCAACTAGCCACAGCTGATGGCCATTTGATCACAGTCGACGGCCATTTACTACCTGAGCCAGCACCTTTCTATGTGAGGCCGAGAGCCTGGAAACTGCTTTTTGGGGCTCTGTCCCCACAGTTTTACTACTTTCAAGGAACAAATCATCCCAACTTTACACTAACACTTCCTGTGAATATAAGTTCAGTTTGTAACTTGTCTCTTTGCTTTCTTTCAGGTGTTTTTATTGAACAGGGGTTTTTAATATGGTGAAATTTATCATTCTTTTCTTGTTTAGAAATATTTCGTTTCCCAAGTTCAAGAAGATATTAACTTTTATTTTCTATCAAGAATTTAAAATTTTTGTTGTTGACATTTAGGCCCTCAATCTGTCTGGAGTTGTTTTTTTTGTTTGTTTGTTTTTAGCCTGACATAATGATCCAATTTAATTTAGGTAAATACTTTTTGTGCAACTCCGTTTAACAGTTCTCCTTTAACACATTGCTCTGACTTCTGATTCTGTCATTTAATAATATTCTATACTCATGTAAGTCCCTTGCTGGGCTCTCTATTCTACTCATTGGTCAATCTATCTTCTTCTATAGTAATACTGCATTATCTTACTTACCTTCACAGAAATTTCACATGTCTGGTAGGGCCAGGCCTTTAGGGTGTTCTGGCTGTTTCTGGCTCTTTATTCCTCCAACTTCAATCTCATGGTTAATTGTAACCCTTTCCTTTCAATCACTCTCAACTCCCATGCCCTTCTTCAAGTACATTCACCTGACTATATCCCACCCCAAGCCCTGTTAAAACCCAACTCTACCTACTTAGTCACTACACTCTATGGATCTGAAGAACACACAAAACAATACTGACTGATGTTACTTCCTAACTACTGTGTTTCCCCGAAAATAAGACTGGGTCTTATACTAATTTTCGCTCCAAAAGACCCATTAGTGCTTATGTTCAGGGGATGTCATCCTGAAAAATCATGCTAGGAGTTATTTTCTGGTTAGGTCTTATTTTGGGGGAAATGTAGTAGTTTCAAGTGGGCCCTCAGACCTGTTCAACAACCCTACATTCTTTAGTCAATCTATCTTCACCCACTTCTAGATTAGGAGGCAAAACTTATGTTAAAACCTAATTCCTAATATGATGGTATTAGTAGGTGGGGCCTTTGGAATGTGATTAGGTCATGAGCCCACATGAATGGGATTAGTGCCCTTCTAAAGAAACCCCAGGGGCAGCCTGTTAGCTCAGTTGGTTAGAGCGCCAGTCTTCTTAACAACAGGCTGTTGGTTCAATGTCCACATGGCATTGAACCCTCCACATGAGCTGCACCTTCCACAACTAGATTGAAACAACTACTTGACTTGGAGCTGATGGGTCCTAGAAAAACACACTTAAAATAAATAAAAGTTTTTAAAAAAAGAAACCCCAATATGTCAATTATATAGCAATAAAATTTTAAAAAAACAAAATAATAAATAAATTAAGAGACAAAAATAAATTAAGAGACATCAGAGAGCTGCCTTGGCCCTTCTGCCATTTGAGGTTATGGCAGCAAACAGAGAGTCATCTGTGAACCAGGAAGTGGGCTCTCACCACTGAATATTCCAGCAGCACCATGATCTTGGACTTCCCAGTCTCCAGAACTCTCCAGAACTATAAGAAATGAATTTCTATAGTTTATAAGCCACACAGACTATGGTCATTTGTTATAGCAGACCAATAGACTAAGACATTATTCCTTAGCAAAACAAGGGTACTAAAGTTATTTACCCTTTAGTGTTATGAGAATTAAATAAATTAGTAAATGTAAGCACCTAAAATAATATGTGACACAAAGTAAGTACACACTATTATATTTAACGCTAATATTGTTATCCTGGATAGTGCTTTCCCATCCTACCCTTTGTCCTCAAACCTCTTCCCCCTACTCATTCTCTTCACTGATGACCTTCATTCTTATTTCATTGAGAAAATAGAAGTAAAAAGAGAAGTTCCACATTTCCCATCAACATATCTTTCACTTTACTTGCAGTTGTACCCCTGTACTCTGCCTTCTCTATAACTATAAATTGTTACTATTCCTGAGATCAATTCCTCCACTTAGGCACCCCTCTAGTCTACTCAAGGACTTGCTCATGCAATTATCCTTTCTCTAATGAATTATCCATTTTTTCCTTCTCTACTAGAACAATGCCATCAGCTACAAAAATGTCAAGAAATCTGCCATCTTAAACAAACCCATCCTGACTCCACAGACTCCTCCAGATTTCCTTTGTCTATTATAGAAAAATTCTTTGCAAAAATTGTCTATAGTTGCTGTCTACACTTCCTTCCCTCTCATACTCTATTGACTCCGATCAGGCTTACATCTTCACCACTCCATGGGATCCCCACCTGACAAAGTCGCCAATAACCTCCACGTTGCCAAATCCAAAAGACAACTCTCAGTTCTCATCTTACCCTCCTTTCAAACATACTCACTTGCACATTCTTCACTCAGCTTTGGTTAAAGCACAGTATTGGTAACTCCTTTTCAATCTGTTTTGCCAGACTGTTTTCCTTCACCTGCTTCTGTTTTGTATCACTAAGTTTTGGTGCGCCCAGGGCACAGGCCTCTGACCTTTCTCTGCTCTATCCACAGTCATCCCCTAAGTGGTCTCACTCAGAGCCATGGCTTTCAATGCTACCTATTCACCGATGACTCCACTGAAGTCCCTATCTGCCCATTTCACATCCCTACCTGCCCATTTCAACAACTGCCCATTTCACATCCCTACCTGATTGTGTAACAGGCATCTCAAACTTAATGCATCCGTAACAGAACTCGTAATTTCCCCTTCTAAATCTGCTCCTCTCCCAGTATTTCCCAATCAGTAAATAACACAAGTCACCCAATTGTGCAGGTTAAGAACCATAATTTACTCCTCTCTCACATCCTAGTCCTTAGCAAATCCTGCTGGCTCTACCATCAAACAGTACTGTGTTTCCCCGAAAATAAGACCTAACCTGACCATCAGCTCTAATGCATCTTCTGGAGCAGAAATTAATATAAAACCCAGTATTATATTATATTGTACTATATTATATTGACCTGGTCTTATTTTAATGTAAGACTGGATCTTACATAATATAGTAGGAGACCCGATCTTATATTAATTTTTGCTCCAAAAGATGCATTAGAGCTGATGGTCCAACTAGGTCTTATTTTCGGGGAAACATGGTATATCTAATCCAACCATTTTTTACCACCTCCACTGAGAGTTCAAGCCATTGTTATCTTTCAAATGGACTGCTGCGACACTCTCCCCAACTGGCCTGACAGATTCATCTCTTACAATTTTTTTCTCCTCACAACAGCCACAGTGATCCTATAAAAAATATAAACCCTATCTTGTTACTCCCCTGCTCAAAACCTTCCAGGCATTCAATCGCATGAGGAGTAAGTCTTCACCATGGTCTACAGCTTCACATGACCCTGTGCACCTTGCAAACCTCATCTAGAACCACACTACTCCTCATTCACTGTACTCCTCCTCCCTGATCCTTCAGTTCTTGTAAAGCACCAGCTCATTCTACTTATTGAGAATCCCTCATCTTGGAAGGCTCTGTCCCATATGCTTATGCGAATGACTCCCTCTTCTTTAGGATCTCAGCTCAAATGTGATGTCCACAGAGATGCCTTCTTAAACCACTCTATCCAGAGTAGCCATCCCCATCAGCAAGTTCCTATCATCTAACCAATTCAGTTGTATTTGCACTTATCAGTGTGTAAAACTATCTTGTTTATTTTTAAGTAAATATATGTATTGTTCTGCCTTCTCACACCTAAAACATAAGCTTTTTAAGAGCAAAATCCTGCACTCTTCTTAATTGTTGTATTCCCAGTGCCTAGAACAGTACCTGGCACAGAGAAGACATTTAAAAAATAGTTGTGGGATGAACCAACACTCCAGAAAATCTCTGTCATTCGACAAAGGAAACTAAGGTTTAAAGAGCTAATTAAAGAATCACCCAAGGTCGCACAACCAGTAGCTGGCAGCTTTGGGTTTTTAAGCCTGGTTTTTAATCACTACATCACGTTGCTTCACTAATTTTTTTCAATTTACCAAGTTGCTTCTGAGTAAGAGTTATGACTGAGGTCTAATTTTCCAACCTATAACCCACACTCCTTCCTCCTACCTAACGCCACTAAGCCCCGCCCCTGTGGGTTCGTCGAGCGCGCCTACGCCATGCGTGAGTCTCGTGCAGAGAGTTCTGGGATTGGTAGTCCACGTTCCTTCCGTCTCCGACTTTCACATAAAAAGAATTAAACAACAATGAAAATTAGATAGCGCTGAGTTTCACACATATTAAATACGACGCAGATTCTGGAAAGTGGTACAAACTTGTCTTTTTCGAAGAAGAGGGACAAGCTTCGGGTTAGGCGCTGCGCAGACAGCCGCTCGGGTCCTTGGCTGGGCGGGGCTTGCTCGCGGTGGCTTGTGGCTCCTTCCTGGGCTGCTTCTCTCTTTTGCTCGGGCCCGTGGTTCCGGCAGGATGGGTGAGCAGTCTCGGGCAGGGTTTGGGGGATCGCACGTGGAATTTGGGGTCTCGGGGGCGGGCGGACGAATAGGAACAGAGCGGTGAGGAGGACGCCACGGGGAAGACCGATGGGGAAGGGCCCAGGAATCGCCGCTCCCGCAGGCACATGGCCAGACGCCGAAGGGGCCCAGGCGACGGAGAGGCCGCGGAGCTCGAGTTAACGGGGACGCTGGGAGGCCAACACTGCCCCTGAGCATTGGCGTGGGCTTTCATTCCTTTGGGAAAGCGCACCCATCGGAGCGCTTGTGTCCACTTCTTAGTTGGTTCAAGGAAAACTTGGCGATTTAGGCTATGTACCGGCTTGTAGTCCAGGTGAGGTTAGTGTCTTAGAAGGTGTAAAACACGAGGGGCGTTTTTGCGGCGGAACTAAGGTGATTTTGATTTTTAGGCAAGTGTCGCGGTCTTCGTACTGCCAGGAAGCTCCGAAGTCACCGACGAGATCAGAAGTGGCATGATAAACAGTACAAGAAAGCCCATCTGGGCACAGCCCTGAAGGCCAACCCTTTTGGAGGCGCTTCCCACGCAAAGGGAATCGTACTGGAAAAAGTGTAAGTGAAAATGAACTACCTTTCCCGTCATGGTTTATTTTACTGGGGTAAATCAAGACACATGTATTTCAAGAAGTGGTGTAAATTTTATGTCTTTTCCGTACCCATATTTGAAAGTTTACGGTAACGTGAGCGTTTGGGGTTAGGTAACGAAGGTTTTTAATCTCTTAAAATCAGCTCGAAAGAGTTGGGGTGTGATTGGGACAGAGAGTAATAATGAGGGGACAAAGTTTAACGTGTGCGAACTATTCTAGGCAATTGGCACTTACCGACTTTAATTTTTGCAATTAATCATCTCCTACTTGAGAAAACTAAGGTGAAGAGAAGTTTCTTGCCTGAGGGATACAGCTAAGATTGAGCCACATGAATTTGCCAGTACTCAATTGTTTCTGACTTTACAAACCAATAATTTCATACAGTCCAATCACATTTGGGGACGGCAGGATTTAAATCCAGACTTTCTAGTTTGGGTTCTTGTCTCATATAACTATAAAGGGGCCAGAAGTTTAGCAATTTAGGGTTTGTTGAAACAGCAGTTAACAGTACAATTTTAAGTTTTATGCTTGAACTAAAATGTATCCCTTTTCAGAAAGCCAGCTTACTCTTGTGCTGTTTTTGTTTCAGAGGGGTTGAAGCCAAACAGCCAAATTCTGCCATCAGGAAGTGTGTCAGGGTCCAGCTTATCAAGAATGGCAAAAAAATCACAGCTTTTGTACCCAATGATGGTTGTTTGAATTTTATTGAGGTAAGTGTTTCAGACTGTTGTTGACTGGTTCTGTCTTCTGCTCCCAGGGTGGTTCCCCCCGTGTTTTATTTAATGGTATTTTTAGTGATTGCCACTGACACCACTAGTAAACTGTTGGTTTTATTCCAGGAAAATGATGAAGTTCTGGTTGCTGGATTTGGTCGCAAAGGTCATGCTGTTGGTGACATTCCTGGAGTCCGCTTTAAGGTTGTTAAAGTAGCCAATGTCTCTCTTTTGGCCTTATACAAAGGCAAGAAGGAAAGACCAAGATCATAAGTTTTGATGGTGAAAACACAGTAGTAATAAATTTTCATATGCCAAAAATAATGTTGTTCTTTCTTCTTTTACCATAGAGATGTGTGCTTTACCAATTTAGGATATTGGAAAAACATTTAATTCAGGATTCTCTAGAGTAAATGGGATTCATAATAAACTTTACCCCCTCTCTGTGGAATAAACAAACAGTAAATCTGGAATAAACAAATACAGCATTCCGGTATGGAGGGCTTAAAACTGAATTTCTAGCAGGATCACCTTGGGAACCCTTGACAATGCACATTCTTATATTCATTTCCCCAGGGACACAATATAATAAATACTACCCTCTTAATTGCTCCATGCTCTGGTTTTTGAGTATCTAAAGGTCAGGATCCATGTTGTAATTCTGTGTTCATGACAGCAAAATTTAGGCATGGGACGATTTAGTAGAAGTTAATGGAAGTAAATGCCTGTCAAATTAAAGCACAGAGGAAAAGTTTAACAGTGAGGGAAATGAGGTATAGAAAGATTGGTGTAAGTTCTCTTTGTCCTGAGCCTGTCAGTAACCGACGTTTTGACCCTGAGGTTTACTTTTGGGCCCACAAAATAGTGTGCCTCAGACCCAAAAGTGAAACATCCTGGTTTCTTCTGCCTCCTGTGTTTTCTACCCCGCCCCACTAACCAAGCGACCCTGTCATTCTTGGGTACAAAATGTAAGCAAAATCCTAGCAGCTTTTGTAGAAATAGTTAATTATATGGGAAGGCAATACTGAAAATGAATTTTGGAATCATGACCTGGTTTTAAGACAATTTGTAGCTCCAGAAATTGAGGATGTGGTATTAGAGGGACAGAGTAGTAAGGTAGATTCCCTACGTAGATCTATCCGTGTATGGATGATTTTTAACAGAATTCAATGGAGGAAGGTAGTCTTTAATAAATACTATGGACCTCCATTTGCATAAAACAAAAATGGACCTCAACCTGAATCTCAGAGCTTATATAAAAATTAACATCTGAATAAAATGTAAAGCTACAAAACTTGGAGAAAACATCTTCATAATTTAGGGTTAGGTGAAGTGGTTTTAGACCCTATACCAATAGCACATCACACACAAAAGGTAACTTGGACTTCATTCATTATATACATTTTTTCAATTTCTTGTGTCTTGAATTATAAATTGAAAAGTTTTTTTTTTAAAATGTGAATAAGTAGATACTTGTGTTACCTCATATTTGACTAACAAAGCCCAAAATTAAAAACTTGCTCTGCTAGATCTGAGTAAGGATGAAAAGATAAACCAGACTGGGAGAAAGTATTTGCAAATCATATATCCAACAAAGGACTTTTGAATCTAAGATATATAAAAACTCCCCAGTCTGAATCTAATTACAAGATGGGCAAATAGTTCACCAAGGAGATGACAAGCACATGAAAAGATCAATATCATAATCCATTGGGAAAATGCAAATAGTAAGGAAATAACATTGCACCTATCAGAATGGCTCAAGTTAGAAATACAATACCAAGTACTGGTGGTGCTGGAGCAACTGAATTTCATACATTGTTGGGAATATGAACAGTACAGTCACTGGAGAAGTTTGGCAGTTTCTTACAAAGTTAAACATGATCCAGCAATTGCACTCCTGGGTAGCTGTCATACAGAAATGAAATGTCTACCCACACAAAATCCTGTACATGTATATTCATGGCAACTTTATTTAGAGAGCCAAGAACTGGAAACAACCTAAGTTTCCTTCAATGGGCAAATAGATTAACTGGTAGGTATATCCATAAATGAAATACTACTCAGTCAGAAATGAAACTTGTTACATGCAACAACTTCTATGGATCTCGGGTATTATGCTAAGTGCAAAAAGCCAATTCAAAAGGTTGTATATGTGCTGTATTATTTATATAAAACTAAAAACGACAAAATTCTAGCGATGGAGAAGAGATCAGTGGTTGCCAGGAATTAAGGAATGGCAGTAAAGTTGAACTATAGCAGGAGGAGTTGCTTTGTAGTGACAGAACAGTTCTGAGTCCAGGTTGTGGTGGTGTGTACACAAATCAATACTTGTGATGGAATTTCATAGTCCTATGTACAAAAAAAAAAGTGCATATAAAAACTGGTGAAATACAAATAAGGTCTAGTTAATGGCATTGTACCAAGGTCAAATTCCTGGTTTTGAAAATATACACGTTATCAAAGATGCTATTTGGGAAAGACGGGTGAAGGTTATACACAAACTACATTATTTTTGAAACTTCTTTTGAGTCTTATTTATAAAGTTTTTTAAAATTGTGAATGAGTAGTTATTTAATTTGTGTTACCCCTTATATTTGCCTAACAAAGCCCAAACAAATCAGAAATTGTTACAGCAGAAAGAATCTGGAGATCACTCAGCCCAGTGATATTCCGAGATCCTGGGAATATCAGAATTCCCTAAGGCATTTGCTAGAGTACAAACACTCTGTATCTTCTGGGAAACAATCTTTAGGTATTTCAAGAGAAATGTCTTTTTGACAAATTGTCAGGCAATCTTTATGTAATAATCCCCTTGCTTTCTCTACTTAGGAGGAGAGAAGGGGAAGAATGAGCAAGCTACTGATCTTACCCAGCCACCTCACCCATAAACCAGAAGTCCAAAAGACGTAGTTCCCAATTATTTTTGAAATACTTCGCCCAACGAATTGGCACAGCTGAAAGCAGAACAATAGTCTGTCCTCTAAATGAAATTGTTCCTATAGGAAACCCATCCCACTGCCAACAATACACACTGTCGCACAAGTAGCTACTTAGCCAGTTAAAGCATAGATTTATGCTGGGTATTTAGTAAGAGTTTTTGTTCTGTGCCTTTTGAAGGGGAAGGGGTCGTAAAACATGACTAATAAATTTTCTGTAGGTTTATATGGAAATGTCAGAACACTCCAGTTAGTGGTGTTCTTTAAAGAAATGTGAAACTATTAGGGAAAAAGACGCAATGCCTCTATTATATGCCTTTTTTCCTTTTATTTTTTGATGAGAACTTGAGAAACAGTTCTAATTTGACAGCTATGCACATTTGAATGTATATCTCTGCATATATGAATTTGCTGTGTTTCATTCTAGGAAAATGTGTGGTGGCAGGATTTGTCTGGAGTCACTTAAAGGTTGTCAAAAAGTACCTAATGTTTTCTTACTGGCTTTTGTGCAGTCAAGAAAAGAGGCCAATATCATAAATTACCATGTTACGATAAACTTTTCACTAACAGCTACTTGAATAATCTTTATTTGAACCTATAAAATCTATTTAAATGGATAATTTAAGTATTAACTCACATTTTTTATGACATTGTAGTTAGGCGATGTTTCCAGTTTGTACTGAGCATTCTTAGTTTCTAGCACAATTCCTGTCCATATTATTTGGTAAAGTGCTGTTTGTTAGTATGGAGGAAGAGAAAGGGAAGTGGATATGAAACCTTACTGTCACAGTAATGTCACCACAAGAGTTCTAGAGCAAAGCATTAAAACATTTATCAATTGTTTTTCAGCATAAATTGTCTCATGGGGAAAATCACTTTTAAAGTGACATTTGAAGGGACCCATGAGTGACTGATAACCTATATTTCCAAATTTGCACACACACAGTCTCCACCCCATTCAGACTGTCACTGAAGCCTTTAACGTGGAGTGTATCTTCAAAAACGAGGGAGCCACTCAGCCCTCAGACCTTCAGCCAGGCACGGGCGTGGACCACTGAAATCCCTTCTTTTAACACTGCTTCCCTGATAACCTGAAGCTTTCAAACAGCAACTGTGACACCAATGAGCCTTCTCGGTCAGGAGGGAGGGAAAGGAGGAAATCCTGGCTGCAGAGCACCCCTTCAGGTCTTCCAGTCAGAGAAGTACCAGCTCAGTCTGCAGGTCCTTACCAGTGGTCTGCTTGACTATTTGTGGTAGTGAGTTATTACTGACGTGATAGTCTACTCACAGTGTGGGAGTTCTTGTTTAATTCTAGCTTTCTAAAACCTCTGTCACTGAGGTTAATTAGAAACAGAACAAGCAGGCATGTCACTTGGCTGGGCTAAAAACATAGGACATATCGAGCATACCCACATTTTCAAATAAGTTTAGATGCTAACGAATACATTGCAATGTTTCCTTACCTCTTTTAGCAACCAGCTAATGTTTAAATGTAAACAATAGTGGACAAAGTAGGCAAAGAAAATCACAGCTGAGAACAGTTGAGAGAAATGTTACTTGTTGAAACACGTTTTGTCCATTAACACCTGCTTTAGAAACAGTGATATGAAATAGTTTTGTCATATCTTTTCCCCCCAACAGCTTTGTGGACTTACTTATCCAGCTTATAAGATACAAGAGGTTCCAAGTATTTCCCTAGGCTTGTAATTCCAGTATGCAATGGTTGAGGTTGTTCATTCTGTGTTTTACATTCTCTTATGTTTATAATTAGGTAGTTCTTTTCTTATCCCTATATCCCTCTTTCTCTTGCCCGTGGTGTGTGTGTCTGTGTGTGTGTGAATGTGTATAACAGAAGAAAGCCATTGTGAATGGGATTTATTGACCAGGATTCTTGATCTATCCCACATGGGATTTATCCCATAAATTTTGGAGGGTCTATGATCCTCCTGAAACTGCACGCAGAATTTTCTGATACACACACACACACACACACACACACACACACACACACACACACAGATGCTCCCCGATTTATGATGGGGTTACAGCCCTATGAACCCATTGTAAGTTGAAAATATTGTAAGTCAAAAATGCATTTAACACACTTAACCTACGAAATATAGCTTAGCTCAGCCTACCTTAAACATGCTCAGAGCACTTACATTAGCCTAGAACTGGGTAATTATCTTGAGTTTCATCTCAAGAGTAATTGCCTCCCTTTTCTTCTTCTTCCCAGAAGCAGGAGACACAGACGGGCATTTTGTAGATACAATGGGATGTGAAAACACAAAACACAATGTCCAAAAAATGCTGGCAACACAGTACGCTGTGGAGTATAGTTGTTTAAGCTCGTGACCACGTGGCTGACTGGAAACCAGCTCACGGCCACTGCCCAGCGTCAGGAGAGAGGGTCTTACTGACTATCACTAGCCTGGGAAAGATCAACATTCAGATCTGAAGTATGATTTCCACTGAATGTGTATCACTTTCGCACCACTGTAAAGTCGAAAAATCGCAAGTCAAATCATTGTAAGTCAGGGACTGTGTGTGCGCACGTGTGTGTGTGTGTTTGTATATATATCAGATATGTGTGTGTATACACACACACATACATTTTTCTGAAAATGGGGTCCTATACTCCTCTTTAAAGACTTACAAAAGGGTTCCTTATCAAGAAAACACCTACTGTTAAAATCTGCACAACCATGAGCAGACTTAGTCACATATTACGTAATTTTTCATTTTAATCACAGCTGAGAACCCTCTCAAGAAGTTGTCTATGGTTTGACATTGTTTATGCCATGTCCCCAGTGTGGAGAGGATCTACAGATGGATGATCCAGCTTACAGAACCTGCAAAATGCACATTTCACATTCTACTGAGATTGCACTGGCTCACCGAAGTATGGCACAGTGGGCCACGTTAGAGAAAATTCCCGATGTCACAGGTGAAGGCAGAATCAGAAAGAGGGTGTAAAGCCTCACCCTCAGAGTAAAAGCAAAGGACAAAAACCCAAAGACTTTTTAACGTCTAAGACTGGAGTAAAACCTGATAGAATAGATCAAATAAAAAATGTTCAGTATGCACCTATAAAAATAAATGACATAATGGTTGTGATTTTAAAATATTTGAACAAATATAAAGTAAAAAAAGAAAAAGTGAAGCAAATATGGCGTCAATCTTGGTAGTAATTGCTGATTCTGATTTGTAAATATGTGAGGGTTCATGTACTATTGACTTTTGAGTATGTATGGAATTTTCCATCATAATTTTAAAAAATTACATACACATCCTAATTGTTTAACTCCATGCTTTCTGGTTATATCAGACCCAGCACAGGATGGTCGCCTCCAATCGGAGTAAAATGGAGATGTGGGTAATCAAGTGGATAAGAAAGAAGCTGGGAACCTAATCCAGCAGCTCTGAGAAATATAAAATGTATCAGGAAAAGACGAAGCTGCGAATCCCTGCATAGTTTAGCAAGACAGAAGAGGAAAATGTTTGATTCAAAAATAAAAGCAAAATAAAATAAAATTATTTTGAAAGATTTTAGGAAATGGAAAAACAGATTGCTGTGGGAATGTAAATTGGTACAATCTTACTGAACAATTTAGCCACATCAAAAGTCTTAATACATTCCACATCCTTTGACCTGTTAATTCCCTTAATAACAGCATAACCAAAAAGAAACAAAAGGTAGCAATAGTTTCTGCACACATTTCTCACTGCATTACTTTCTGAGAACTCTTTGAGGGAGGGGCTTTGTCTGTCCTACTGACCACTGTAGCCTTAGTACGGGCCCCTGACACCCAGGGAGTGCTCAATGAATGGATGTTAAATGAACAGAGAAAAATTAGAAATAACATAAAACCCCAATGACAGTAGAGTTATTTGGTACATTTTGATATAGAAGAAATACTAGTTATGTTTTTCAAATAAAATTAAATGACATTGGAAAATGTTCCAAATATAAGGTTAACTGGGAAAAATCAGGATGTAAAAACCATATACAGAATTATCCTAATTAAACATTTAATCTAGTATGAGGAAATACATCAAAAATTTAACTGCAGTTATCTCTGGGTGATACATACTTAAGCAATTTTTAAATTTTCTCCTTCCTTCAAATATTTCTGTGGTTTCCAAATTATCTATGAGGACTAAAATTTTTTTTCAAAATGAATTTTTAGTTTCACAATCTATGAATAGATAGGCAGAACATTACAAAAAGAGCCAAAGTCATCTTCGATCACTTCCAATCCAAGTTCCCATTCTCCACTTTCCCAGGCAACCTCTCATGAGTTTGGTGTACATCCTTCTAGACCATTTTTTATGTTTTTACACACACACACACACACACACACACACACACACATACACACTGCACATGCACTACAGAAAATGTGGTATTGGTATGTTTTTGGTATAGTGTTAAGTTGCATGCATGCTGTGCATCTAGTTTTTTTTTTTTTTTCTGTTTTAACTCAATCTATTTACGTGATACATGAAGATTGAATTGATTCTCCTTAATTGCTATACAGAACCGCATTTTATTTAGCAAGTTCCCTATTAATAAGCAGGAAAAGCCTGGTAGTCTTTCTCTCTGAATCTACTGAAAGAGGGGTAGGAGACCACATCCCACTCTGTTGCTGGTGTCAGGGGGAAGAAATCTTCTCAAAGGATGGAGTGGATGAAGTTCCCAAAAGAGGAAAGCAGGTCCTGTCCCCGGTGCCTGCAAAAAGGAGACCATGGCAGCTTTCCCTTGGGGCTTAGTGATCACCCACAAACACAAACACTCCACAAAGATTTGTTGAGTACTAGCAAGTACCAGGCACCATGCTAAACCCTGAAGATCTGGCATGCATGTGCAAAAGACAATGCAGCAAAGGCTGTAGATACACTGAATTATGATTTCCCATTAACCTACCAGGGCATGCTTTGTTACATTTCTGACTCATGGTTATAATTAACAGTGATTTGGGGTATTTGAAAAGCTTCAAAATAATCCAAGAAGTCATCAAGCAGCCATAAAGTTGATTTACCCTCATGTAAAGTCAATTTCAATGAAGGAATACATGTGAGTTTCCACTTTAAAAAAAATAATAATTTACCGTGTTTCCCTGAAAATAAGACCTAGCTAGACCATCAGCTCTAATGCGTCTTTTGGAGCCAAAATTAATATAAGATCTGGAATTATGTTATGTTATGTTATGTTATATTATAAAAAACCCGGTCTCATATTAATTTTGGCTCCAAAAGACTTATTAGAGCTGATTGTCCGGTTAGGTCTTATTTTCGGGGAAACACGGTACAAAATGGGACTTCATTTCTAAAATCCCTTTCAGCTCTAGTGTTCTAGAATACAGGATACTTGCAATAGGACTGTTTCACCACTAGGTGTCACTATAGGCAATACAAAAGTTGAATAAAAGCAAGGGCTTTACATTACACTACTGCTCAAAAAAACCTACCAAATTCAAGAATAAAAATGTGAAAGCACCTTTACAGACAAGCTCTTTATAAGAATACAAAGGGGTAGCTGCAGGAACCTATCCACATATTAAAGTAGCCCAGTGCCATGGGCACAATAACAGTTAATACTTCCTATATCCTTTTAGAACAACCGGCAGCAATGTACTGGCCAGAAACATGAGGGAATCAGAGGGTCCCAGAATTGGACGTGAGCTTATTTGCCCATTCGTTTTAAAATCTTTGATTGTTCTCTGAAGTTAGAAATGCATTTCAATCACAACCTAGCACACACACACACCCTCATAGATACAGACTTTATATATAGGTATACATTCATATATATAAAAGGTACTTGAAACCAAAGCTTCACAAAATAATAATACCCTTACTATGTGCAATGTACTTTTTTCTATGTATTTGTGAAATAATAGAAAATATATATGTTGGTCTCTGCCCCCCCCCGTCCCCCGCACGGTTCCTGGCACAGAGCTCCTAAAACCTTTGTAATTTCCTAAGTGGTAAGAGCATGAGGAGCACCATTTGTTCTACTATTTGGTTTTTCACCTTAGTTTCCGACATAGATCTCCTAAATTCCTTGGAATTTCCTGGGTGATAGGAGTATCTTTTGTTCTAAAGAGGAGACTCTTGGTGGCCCCCGGAATAGCTTCAGGATGGGGGCTGGTCACCAGAATGACCAAGCCCTGATTTGAAGCTGGGAAATTTCAATCCCATATCCCATCCTCCTGGAAGGGGACAGGGAATAGAAGTGGAGAAATGATCAATTCTGCCTATGTGAAGAAGCCTCCATAAAACTCCCCAAAGCACAGGGTTCAGAGAGCTCCCAGGTTGGTGAACACATCTGCATGATGGAGGGTGACCCACCCCAACTCCACAGGGAGAGAAGCTTCTGCACTTGGGACCCTTCTGAACCTCACCCTATGTATCTCTTCATCTGGCTATTTATCATATCCATTATTAGATAATAAACGGTAAACATAAGTGTTTCCCTGGTACTATGAGCCATTCTAGCAAATTATTGAACCCAAGGAGAGGATCATGGGAATCCCGGTTTATAGCTGGTCGGTTAAAAATGCACGTGACAACCTGGGACTTGTGACTGGTGTCTTAACTGAGGGCAGTCTATCTATTCAGCTAGATAGTGTCAGAATTGACAGAACTGAATTGTATTGTAGGACGCCTAGCTGGTGTTACAGAATTGTTTGATGCATGGAAAACCCACACATGTGGTGTCAGAAGTGTTGTGAGTGTGGGAGTATTGTGAGAGTAAAGGAGAAACACAGACAGTGTTTTTTCCAGACATATTCTATTTCATAAAAAAAAAATACTGATCATAAATCAATAAATTGATTTTACTTGATCTAATACATTTCCTTTCATTTAATACATTAAGAAACAGAGAGGTACAGTGAGGTACAGTGATTTACCCCAGGTAAAACAGTAAGCCAGAACTCCGGCTTTTTAGGACACTGGCAGGTTTTGTTTTGGAAGGTCCTAAGCAAAAATTGCAAATGTCTTTGGCATTCTCCCACCGCTTTCTGTACTCCTGTACCTTCTAAAGCCTATGCACTAGCACCTACTGGTGAAAAAACTGACAAAGTGTATGCGTGATTAGTTACATGCAGCAGTCACATAAAAAATACACGTTGTTTCTATAATGCAAATATGATCACTTTACTTGAATGCCCTCAGCGGCTGTTTGTGGTTTTCAGGCCGAATACAAATGCTCAGTATGACAATAAAGGCTCCTGCAGACGTGGCCCCAGTCCTGCTAGCCAACCTCACTCTACCACTTCTCCATAAGCACCTTAAAGGGCTTTTCTCCATTCTTGACCTGGCTAAATCAAGTTTTTCGTGACTCTACTCACATTCCCCTTCTCAGAACCTTCCCTCGTGCTTGCTCTCCACACCTGTGCCACAGCACACATCTTACACACTGTCCCTGTATCTTCCTCTTGTCTGTCGTCTTCACTGGACTGTGGCATTTTTATGAGCCCGGGTCCCATCTTTCCGTTTGCTACCCCTGGCACCTAGCCTAGGGCTCAGTACCTAAGGGGAACTCAGTAAGTATCTGCTAAGGAAATATTTGCATGTCCTTATGCAAATTTTAATCCTAAAAAAACAAAAAACAAAAACCACAATTCATTGGAAGATCAGCTCTCAGAAGTATGTAAAGAGTTGGATTTGACAAGGCAGATCTCCATTTCCTAACATCTTGAGAGTATGAATAAAAACTATACCAATCTTGGAAGAAATGGTTCCAAAAACCCAATTTTGAATTCTTTTTTTTTTCCTCTTTCACACATTTTTCTTGGAGGGAGGGATAGTTAGTCTCGTATTTTTAATCTCTGGCTTGTAAGCTAGAACCTGATCATCAACACAGCCTCTGGCCCTTCCAATGGGCATTCAAAGAACTGGCCCACCCACTCAAACCCCCAGAATGAGCCTTTCCTGGATCACATATTAAGGGCAAACAGCAACTCTTCAGTCCATGCCACCTTAGAAGATACTAAAGGAAAAGTGAGTCATTACCTTAGGTTACTTACTACCCGTAATTAAGGAGGGAAAGAAATCAGAGTGAAAGGGAGACAACTAAATGCTAGTAAGACTAAGTACAGTGAGTAATAGAGGGAGATGTGACCGGTAGGGATGGTGGTGTTTATTGATGGCTTTGTGAAAGCGAATCATACAAACGAGGTTGAGCACTGGGTAGAGGGGTGGGGACGGAAGCATTTCCAGGTGGGAACCAGCATGAGCAACAGCCAGATAAGGATGGGAACAGAGACTTGCTTGATCAGGAGCACGTTTGTGTTGGGCAGGAGTCAGGCATGAAAGGCGGTGGGAAGGAGCAGAAGTGCTGGCATCCTGACAGGGCAGGGCCATGATCCACCACCCCTTTCTCCATGCAGCACCGTGTTGGTTAGGCTGCACATCTGGAGTTACTTACCATTTTGATCTTCTCCATGCCCTTGTTAGGTGAGTGGGATAGATATCGTAGGCTTTTTTTTAAAAAATAGAAATGGTAAAAGACTAAAGAAGATTAAGAAAATTAGCCCAAGTCACACAGCTAGCAATTAACTGGACTCAAAGTTTAGATCTCTAGACTTCTCACTATTTCTCAGACCCAAGAATTGGAGTGGGCCTCCCTCACAAAGTCACACAGCTAAACTTCCTCATTTTGCAAACAAGAAAAACTGAGGACCAAACAAGTTGAAGAAATTTTTCCAAGGTCACACAAAAAGCAGAGTTTAGGACATTGGCTGGTAACCGCTTTAACCAGCCTTATTTCTGAGTGAAGGGGCTTTTTGTTATGTTAGCTGGAGAAGAAACCCAGAGGAAAAATTCTCATATTCCAGAGAAAGAAGTGTTAGTTTGACACAACAATTTTTTTTTCTGTTTTATAACTGTTCAGATAATAGCCTGTTATATAACTGCATTTTTAAAACTGAAAATTTTTATCAACCAAAAAGTATAAGTTTTTTAAGTGAAAAACATTCTGAAAAGAAACAGAGCTGCCTGAGGAGAGGGATCTATCTGGGGAGGGAGGTCCCCACAACATCTAGGAGCATTTCAGAACTTTTTTCTGCCACTGATGAATTTTCAGGTCTTCGTCAATCAGAAAAGGAAAAAAAAATTATTTTAAACTTTAAGCAAAACAACACACTGGCCCCAAACTGACATAATAATCATCTCAAAATCTGTCAGCAAAAGATAACTAGTATTTCCAGACAAGTACATAATCCAGGTTAAACATTATTATAATTTTTTTAACCCCAGAAATGACATGGCTTGAGAAATGACTTGCTGAGAAATCTGTGTTTACATTAGGGAGAGTGGCGGGTGGGGGGTGGGGGGTGGGGGAGGAATCCCTTACAGAAGTTGAAAAGATGTTAAGTGGTAAATACCAAAATGCCCAGCAAGCATGTAAGCAGCTTTCATCTCAGTATGAATATGTGCAGCTCAGCGTTTTAAAATGTACTTTTAGCTTTTCTAACATTTTGAACTAACACTTTCTCTACTTCCGCTCCCTCTATAAGAGTCCTGCCCTTATGCTGCAGACTGGAAGTGCTGTCACAGTCCCCTTGGATTCCCCAGAAGGTAATCTCTTCACCCTAACCATTTACCCAGGGGGCCACCTGAGAACAAACGCCTCCTGGACTTCCTTAGTATCAGGTGGTCTCAGGGGCAATGCCGGGACAAATGTTAGGAGTCAGTCCAACTTGCCGCAGTTATACATAGAATTGGACAGGGCCTGTTGGGAGATGAAAACAATACAAATAAATGCCACACTAAAGGCACATCTGGACCAGAGGTTCTCCAGGACCCAATGCATCAGGATGACCCCAGAGAGGCTGTTTCGCAAGGTGGTACCCAGCAATTGTACTTGTAAAAGATCCTCAGGGGATTCCAAAGTGCATCCATCACTGACAGACATTAATATAGATGCTCTAAAGAGCCAATTACATTTTTTCTCTTAATTTCAGCCCCTAGCAAGTTAAAATGAAAAACAAAACAAGTAACCCCAAACCAAAAATTCTTCCAGATTACGTTCATCTTAATACTTTACTGGCTAGTAAACTTATTGACAGACTGGGTGAATGAAAGTCAAATATAAGAAAGGTGAGCATTGAGTGAACATCTGTATATAATAGTTTACAATATTTTCTCAGGTATTAATGATCTCACGGAGTTCTCATAGCAACTCTGTTGAGGTAGCTTGTTACTCTCATATTAAAGATGAAGAAGACATGGCTCAGAGACATGAAAAAATGACCTGGAAATGCCCCATGAGGTCAGTATTTCTATTATCATGTTACATTAACTTTTTGCTGTTTATATTGATTTGTGTCTTTGAGGTATTTCTTCAAATATATGGGATATCAGTTGCTGCAGACATTTGCTTCCAAGGGGGAAAAAAAATCCATGTCAAAATCTTGGTGACCTGAAAACTCACAGTATGGAGTCCTATTAAAACCAGGGTGGGCCATGTCAACGCTCAGCATTCTTCATGCTGCAATTTCTAAGCTCTTTGGTTCAATAGAAGAATCTGAAGAACAAGAACAAAACAAAAGTCAAGAGAATAAAAGAAGGTTAACTGAACAGCACAGACTTATTTCAAGAATATCAATTCTAAAATAAAAACACCCTGTCCTGTGAGTGTCACTTATAGCAAAGTAAAATGCTTGATAAATGATTGGGTGCTGGTTGGTTGGAAAACAAAAAACGCAAGTCAGTGGTCAGCTCATTAGACATGAAAGCAAACTTACATGGTGGGGACAGCAGGGACAACTTATCAACATACAAGAGAGACACCAGGATCTTTGTAACAGCAAAACATTCAATCTGGGCTTTCCTTTGTACCTGTCATTCGACATTTCATTCATCTCGAGAGGCTGCGCTGGCATAACTCAGAGGCAGATTCAGCCCAACAACTGGCCCTACAATGCTCAGCCAAGATGTGATGTAGTTGACATTCCTGGGAAACAAGTGAAGATACAGACAATTTTAGTGTTTCCATTGCAGTTTGGACGAATGGTAGAAAATCAGTTACCAACAACAAACGAGGTGTGCCCACCACTTGGAATCCCAGCATTTCCAAATGTCTGCCCCGTTGCTTGACAAGGGCTCAAGCTCCAAAAAATCTGTGAGGATTGCTCATTAAGGTAGCTGGAGGCCTTGGGATTCCTGAGTCCCCCAGATGATTCCAATTTTATGCTTAAAATTTACAGCATTTGCTAAGGTGGTAGAGTGCAGTGATTAAGAGCATGGCTCTGAGGCAAAACAGGTGGTTTTGCAATTTTCAAATCCCAGTTCCACGCCTTAACTAGCTGTGTGACCTTGGCTGAATCATTTAACACCTCTGTGCTTTAAGCGGCCTCCTCTGTAAACGGGGTAAAATAATAGAACTTAGCTCATAGGGGCATTATAAAACTCCAATGCATTAATATGTTTAAAATAGAAGAGCACCCAGGACACAGTAAAAATCAATAAGTGTTAGCCATTGTTATTATTACAAAGAATATTTCTTTTTTAGCGTAGCTTTCAGAGTCACATAAAAAGATTTACACTTTTAAAATCAGAGTAAAAGCCAATGTATCTTGATGGTGTTTCGTACCTATTGATTTTCCGAGAATTCTTTAACACAGGAGTCATGAATTCACTTGTCTTGCAGGGATGAAGTACGAAAAAGGGTTGCCCGAGGATTGGATGCTCCTGTAAGAATCAGAGTTGCTTCAGGATGGCCAGTGTTTAACTTCAAAAAGTTAAAATACATCATCAGGATTTCACTTCAAAAAGTTAAAATACATCATCTGGTTTGTTCCTTTAAAACAAAGGTTTGTTTTAACTTCCAAGATATTAAATTAAGATACAAACAGATTGCAGTTTTGAAATATGATTCATAATCCAAACATGAGAAGAGGCTGCTAAGAAGGAGTCCTGTACTGATAAAATAGTAGTCAATCATAGGAGGGCACATGGCTTGGTTTACACAATACACACTGTAGATACATTGTATCAGTCCCCTTTCCTTGTCAGCTAGTGTTTCCCTTGGGTCTTTAATTATTCTTTAGTTTTTCCTCAAGGATATGTGTGAAGCCCAGTAGTAGCCTGACCATCTGAACAATGTATTTTATTCATTTCTTTGTTAGTGGTAAGGGGACCAAAATCATTTGCACTTTCTTTTATATAAATTTTGTCAACACGTTAATTGTTTCAGGCCTAACTGCATTCAGTGCCAATGGATGCATGTTCGGTGGATAGAATGGGGGGCGGAGGGTGAGAGCGGGGAGGATGTGTTGCATTATTTAAGTTGTTCTGTCTGTCTGTCTCTCTTTCTGAGTTTCTCTGTTTCTCTCCTTCTGTCTCTCCCAAGCCTATTGGGCTGTTTCTATGAGTTAAAAGTCCATATGGCGGAACACCACTGCCTTTGTAGCAGAATGACTGGATATAAGATATAGGTCAGACTGCTGCTAGGTTAGGGATGTGGGCATCATTTGGCAAGCAATGGTGAGCCTTAGCAGGTTTCTATGCAGTGAGTGATCTATGCACAAATTCTCTCAACACGAAAACAATGATTGAGGATAAATTTATTGAGTATTTACATTGTGTATTAACCATTATGCCAGAGACTGCAAATTCAAATATTGCTATGATGTGAATGTTTGTGTCCCCCAAAATTCATATGTTGAAATCCTCATGTGCAGTGTGATGGTAGGAGGTGGGGCCTCTGGGAGGTGATTACATCATGAGGGTGGAGCCCTCAGGAATGAGATTAAGGACTTTATATAAACGGCTCCATGCAGTACACGGTATTTGTCTTTCTCTGTCTGACTTATTTCACTTAGCATAAGCATAATGCCCTCTAAGTCCATCCATGCTATTGCAAATGGCAATATCCCATTCTTTTTATGGCCAAGTAATATTCCATTTGACACACACACACACACACACACACACACACACACACACACACAAAATCTTCTTTAGTTAGTCATCTATCGATGGACATCTAGGTTTCTTACCAATCTTGGCTATTGTACATAATGCTGCAATGAACATAGGAATATGATTTCATGAATATGTGGAATCTAAAAAGAACAAAACAAACGAACAAACAAAACAAAACAGAAATAGATTCATAGATATAGAGAACAAACTGGTGGTTGCCAGAGGGGAGGAGAGTGGAGGGAGGGTGGATGAAAAAGATAAAGGGGAATAAGAGGTACAAACTTTCAGTTATAAAATAAATAAGTCATGGAGACATAATGTACAGCATAGGGAAAATAGTCAATAATACCGTAATAACTGTGTATGGTGACAGATGTTACTAGACTTACTGTGGTGAGCCCATCATAAGGTATATGTGTCAAATCACTATTCTGTACATCCGAAACTAATATAACATTGTATGGCAACTACACTTTAATAAACAATAAAAACCAAAAACAAACAAACAGAGAAAAAAAACAAAAAGAGGCTCCAACGAGAGAGCTTGTCCCATTCCTCCGTGAGAGGACATAGTGAGAAGTCTGTGACCCAGAAGAGGGCCCTCACGAGAAAGGTCTGGTAACCTGATATCAGACCTCCAGATTCCAGAACTGTGAGAAATAAATGTCTATTTTTCATAAAATACTTAATCTGTGGTATTTTGTTATATCAGCCCAAAGAAACCAAAACAAATATCTGCAAAGATCATGCAGGACCCGAAGGAGCGAGGCCAGGGAAATACACCAGCAGGGGAAAGGCACTTTGGGGCTGTGCCAGCTATCTGCTCATCCTAGCTGTGACATGCGGGAATGCAGGCTCAGTGTGCCAGGGCTTCTGATTTGTCAAAATAACCTAGCTTTTCCTCCAGATTTTAAGGTAAAACCTCCTAAATTTAAATGTCGGCACATTTTTTTCTTCTTCAACATAGTGTGGGCCAAATAAAACAAGCCTGCCGGCTGACTTTGGACTAGGGGCTGCCTAGCTTCTTCTCCTCTTCTCAGCCAATCCAAGGAGAAGCTGAACTCAGAGCTATCCATGGGAAGAATTTTGTGTGGTTTTCCCTGCTACCTCCACCCGCCAACTCCCAAACATTCATGCCTGCGTGCATGTGCACACACCCACTCACAAGAAATGGGAGGGACAGCTCCTCTTGTACTGGAGACATTGGATGTGGTGATTTGGGTGGTTATATGTGTGGTGAGGGCTGGGTTATCCACTGGGTGTGGGCTGGTGTATATCTCTGCCCAGCGGCTTGATTCTTACAGCAGAGTCTGAGCTCCTTCTCTCCAGCTCTCTCCCCACCACTCATTCTTGTCCCTAACCAGACCCCAGGGTCACAGCCCAGATGTGTTATTCCTATAGTACTCCTCCTGTCCAACTCGATTCTGGCTTCCTTTACCTGCCTTAAACTAATATTTATTAATTCAACACATATCTGTTGATCATCTCTTATGTGTCTCCCGGGAATAGTTCTGGATATAGTTATAGAGATCACTGTATCTCAAAGATAAACAAAGTCCCTGATCCTTGGAACTTACATGCCAGTGCAAGAGACAGCTGATACACACACAAAACAAATAAATATACAAGATAATCAAGATATGAATGAAATAAAAGATATGATAAAAGATATGAATGAAATAAAACAGGGTAACGTGATTCTGGAGGGATCGTGGTGGTTTAGAGTGGGTGAAGAGAAGGCCTCACAAAAGAAGTGATCTTTAAAAAGAGTTTGGAATGACAAGAAAAAACCTACCATGCAGAGGTCTGGCACCAGAGTGTTGGAGGCAGAAGACTAAAGGGAAATGAGCATAGGAAATGCTAAAGAATTTTAGGATTATCCTGGACTAAAATAATTACTGTTTGGAGGGTTGGGGTATAGAAAGCCAAATTTAGTCTAAATTTTTTGGATTACTTTATTAGTAACCAATGGAAGGAATAAAGAGCCATAACCACATCTTATTGATGAGAAGACATGTTACCTTCTTCAACAAAATGAAACCTAGACCGCCAAGGATGGCATTAGATGGAAACACCCGTAATGGGGCATGTCAGCTCCACCAGGCAGCCTCTACTCCTCTCTAGGACTCACTCTTCCCTTGGCATCCCTTTCAAACCCATGGGGAAACTCCTCCAGCTTTAAACATCCAAGCCCAAGCCTGTAGCTGAGGTAGAAGAGACTGTTCAAACAAGACTCCACTAAAAGCCTGGGAATACTGAAAGGGTAATAAACACACAAAGAAACAGGGCTCTTGAAGATCCAGAAGTACAATACTGGGGGTTCCCAGGCCCATTTGAGTCATGTAGGACATTAGGAAAAGACCTTGACTGAGTCTTCCCTTCCTGGCCTACATGGTGGATGGAAGCACTCACCACCACCCAAGAGTGTCCTCCAAGAATCTTAACCTGTCACAATTCAGTTTCCTGAGGACTTGGTGACACTCATGAGGAACAACTTCATCAGAGAGTCATGACCTTGCCTCTTCCTTATAGACCTTTGGCCTAACCTTTACAAGACCTCAAAAGAAAAACCATATTAGAGTAGAACATATATCCAAGAGATACATGCACACTTATAGTTCAGGGGACCATTTTCTAAGCAAATATAGGTCCATGCCACACTACAGCTCTGCTCATTTGATGCTGCTGAGTAAAGACTTGGACTTTACTTCTGCAACTCATCTTCTGTTCATTCTATGAGGTCTGACAATTAAGTTTGCGAACTTGTTGCAATGATGTTGCTAACCTTTTATTTTTATATCGGAGGGATTATTCATTACAAATTTGTACTAACTGAACAAACAGTTAACGAAGTGTTGAAAAGGCTGCATGAAAAAGTTAGACGACCTGAACTTTTCACCAACAATTCATGGCTCTTGCATCACAACAGTGCACCAGCTCACACAGCACTGTCTGTGAGGGAGGTTTTAGCCAGTAAACAAATAACTGTATTGGAACACCCTCCCTACTCACCTGATCTGGCCCCCAATGACTTCTTTCTTTATGCAAAGATAAAGGAAATATCGAAAGGAAGACAGTTTGATGACATTCAGGACATCAAGGGTAATATGACGACAGTTCTGATGGCCATTCCAGAAAAAGTGTTCCAAAATTACTTTGAAAGGTGGTCTAGGCACTGGTGTTGGTACATAGCTTCCCAAGGGGAGTACTTTGAAGGTGACCATAGTGATATTCAGTAACGAGGTATGTAGCACTTTTTTTTTAGGATTAGTTTGCGATCTTCGTTGTCTTACCACATATATAGCAAGAGCAGGCATGGGTTCTGCAGTTAAGACTATTCAGAGGGAAATCCTGCTCCACTTCTTAGTAGCTGTGAACTTCTGGGCAAACTACTTAACCACTTTATGTCTCTTTTTCCTTATATGATACTCAGAACTAATGATAATATCTACCTCATAGACTGATGGTGATTGTTCCTTCAATGAGAAAATGCCAGAAAAGTGTTGAAAACAATGCCTGACACATAATAAGCAGTTAGTTGGCTATTATTATTCAACCCACTGAATCTAAATTGATAAGGATAATAGCACCCCAACATCCAGAATAAGGCCTATTGTACCCTATAAAAAAGCCCAATTTCAATATCTAAAAATAGGAAGCTCCTATAAAGTTATGTAGCATGATAAAAACTGACTAATGTCTAAATGTTGGAAAATATTTGACAACTTATTATAACCAAAGGCAAGAGAGGTCTTAGTAAAAAGTCTAAGTATACATATATGGCAATTAGAACTATCAATACATTGGTATTCGAGAAAAAAATTAATGAAAAATAATTTAAATAAATTTAAATTAAAAACTCAGGCATTTCAAAAACACTTCAGTAATCTACATTTTACTATTCATTTTTCCTCAAACAATAGTCATATTAGTCTTAAAGCAGTCATATTAATATTTAAGGTTATGCTCTAATAAAATAAAATGCATGGTAATGTTCACATGAAACACCGTTAGAAAAAAAATTAAAATTTTCATGCCTTAGAAGACCTTTTAGAACAGCTTGGACGTTTCTTCAATGCAGGTTTGTTTTCCTGAAAAAAAAACACCTTAACATTTTTTATCCTTTACTATATTGAGAATTCATGTCTCTGTAATAAGATAGACTATATTAAAACAAATGTCTTTAAAATCAAAAGTTTAAATTGGATTTTAAAATAAAAATTATATTAATTTCGAAGATACTTTTGATTTTAAAGGGTAAAGCTATGTTATGTTGATCAGTTCAAAATAGGAATCATTTTGTATAATCTAAGACATATTTGTATGATCTTTTAAGAAAAGTTTTACGCATAGATAATAGGAGTAGACTTCCAGCTGTAGCAGAAAGTAGAGGTCAGCAAATCTTCTTGAAAAACAACTATAAAACGGAAAAAAAAAAAAAACTGCCAAAATAGCAACCGTTTCTGGGCTGTAAAAATCAACCAAAGGCAAATAAAAAATTTGAGAAGGGTTTAATTCATGAAAAGCTGCTAGAACTTCAAGTTAGAAACTGCAGCCTTCTGGCCTAGAAGTACCCCCATACCCTCATCCACCTCCACCCATTCCATCAATGGGTAAGTTTTACCAGAGGGGAGCTGTCCTTGAGAAGCAGTGGCTGTGCTGCCGGTGGGGCTGACTTGATTTCCAACAGACAGTGAAAACTACCGCCCAGTGGGGTTGGCAATAAAAATACCAAAATTAGTACTAAATGAAAAGGAAAAACTGTAGCTCTGCTAGCCAGATGTTGTAATTCCAGTTGAAGCAAACAGCAAAGCAATCAGAAATTTAATGAGAAAATCCTGGAGACAAGACAGTTGTAGAAGGACTACGTAAGTTCTCCAGGCGTCCCTGGCTGATGGGAACTACATACATGTGCAGGGGAGATACAGGAAGACCTGACAGTGCCGACTTGAACATTAACTGAATTGTGAATGTGCTTCCAACACCCACACACATCTATTAGCAAAGGAGGGAAGATTTATGAGCTTTAGGTATTTAAGCACAATGTCTGTCCAATCATTGGCCAACCAGAGAACTCTACATAGCTGGGTGACCCCAACAAAGCCAGGCTAAAGCATGAAAACATGAATGAAGAACAAAATGATGTAAAAAATATGGACACCAATGGCCATATTTACAGAGAGGCAAGTTCTGCAGATAAAGCCAAGGAAAGTTACTAAAACAAACAAACAAATACAATAGCAACAACAAAAAGACAACACTCAGGGAAAAATATTGGACTCCAGAATTGCAACTATATGTCATCTAACATGTCTAGCTTAAATTTGAGACATGGAAAGAAACAAAAAAGTGTGATGTATACTAAGGGGACAAAAAGCCAATTAATAAAAACTTACTCTGTGCGGGTCCAGATTCTGGATTTACAAAGAATTCAAAGCACCTATTATAAATATGTTTGAAGCACCAAAGAAAACTATTTAAAGAGTTAAAAAGGAAAAATTATGATAATGACTCTGCAAATAAGTAATCTCAATCAAGGAATACAAACTATGAAAAGAACCAGATGAACTAGAGTTGAAAAGTACAACACAGGGGGTAAAAATCACTTAGATAGGTTAAGTATATATGAGATGGCAGTAAAAAGAATTAGTGAACTTGAAGATCTATTAGTAGAAATTATTCACTTTGAATGAAAGAAAAAAATAAAGAAAAATGAACAAAACCTCAGAGACCTATGGGACAAAACCAAGTGTACCAACATAAATGTAATAGGATTCCGGGAGGAGAGGACAGAGTGAAGGGGTAAGCAAAATATTTGAAAAAGTACTGTTTGAAAATTTCTAAACTTTGATTTAAAAAAATTGATCTATAGATACAAGAAGCTCAACAAACCCTAAGTAGAAACAAAAATAAAGCCACATCTCGACACACCATAATCAAGTGGCTGAAAGCCAAAGACAAGGAGAAAATCTTAAAAGCAGTAAGAAAGAGATAGTTCATCACAAAAAAAGGAATAACATTACAATAATGGTTGTCTTCTCATCAGTTCAGAAGGCAGCAGCAGAACATATCCAAAGTTCCAGAGGTAAAAATCCCAGAGCTATCAACCAAGAATTCTATCACCAGCAAAACTATCCTTCAAAAAATGAAGGTAATATAAATATATGCCCAGGGAAACAGACTGAAAGAATCCCTTGCTAATAGACCTGCCTTATAAGATATACTAAAGTAAGTCCTTCAGACATTAATACCAGAGGGTAACTTAATCCATAGGAAAGAATAAAATGCATCATAAATTGTAAATACAAAAGATGAGTTGAGTATTTTTCTTCTCTTAATTAGTTTAATAGACATAAGATTATATAAGCAAAAATTGTAATACTGCAGTGTTGGGTTTATAACATATATAGATATAGTATACAATACAATAATGGCACACAAGAAAGGGAAATAGAAATATATTGAACAAAAATTGCTATATTTAAGTTAAATTAATCAGTATTAACTTTTTTCTATTGTTTGAATGTTAGTAAGGGTGTTGTTTTTGAGAGCAATTGGAATTCCAAAGCTCCTTTTTGTTGTTTAATAAATCCTTTAAGTATGTTGTTAGTCATGACCACTCTTCTAGCAATGTGTCATAGGCATCCAATAATTAATTACATGGTTAAATTGTATGCAGTCAACACTCAATGCTACCTCAAATGTATCAGTTTGTCTTAGTTGTGGCAAATTAACCAAATCATTAATTACTTTTTAAATACACATGAAAAATTATTTTAAAAATACTCAAAATAAATCCTGTTTCCAAGTATATAAGACTATTGAATGCAGCCCTTGAGTTATTAAGAATATAATAATGGTTATATAATGCAGAAAAATAAAAAGTTTCCCTGGTGTGATTAGAATTCATATGTTCCCTCATTCATTCACTTAGTAAATATTAGGTCTTCTTGTCTTATATTTTGATAATGATTTAACTTTTACTAAAGGCAAAGGATCTGTAATTTTAAAATGTGGTCAGTCTTGTCGATGGATATCTTAGTGCTGGAGCAGTGACAGAATTAGCTTTGCAGCCTGAGCCAATACTATTTTTCAGCCACTTTCAATCAGCTGATCCTGCAAGCCAAACAATTTGTATTCAAAGTAAAGTAGAAAAAAAATTTAAATAATTTGAAGCATTTGATCAGTGTAGACAATCCATCTAGATAATATTTTCCAAAAGCCATTTTTCTACAATGGAGATTTGTTAAGCCTTATGCAATCAAGAAAGATTATCTGTATTTTCCCCTTTCTCCTTCAGACAGCCGGAATCAGAGATGAAAGCTGTTATTAGTTGGTTTAGGAATTATGTGCTGGAATTCAAAAAATATCTAAAATCCTACACTTTATTTGTTTAAGATACCATTTTCAGAAATGGAAGAACATCAAAACTGTCAGAATTTTTTTAGTGACATTTCTTAGATCAATTCAGAAGGTAAATTTGTGTGAAAGTGCTACCATCTGCTGTCAGTACTAATGAACTGATGCAAATCTGCGCTGAGAAAAATGTCAGTGTGGAAATACATGCAGCCAATGAACTGTGTTAGGCTTACAACTCAATAAACACTTCTACTGGAACAAAGTTCTGCTAAATGGTTTTCTGTGAAAATAGAAATGATGGGTCAGATTTCTACCTCCGTAACTCCCGAGGAGTTATATAGGCACATTCTCTTATGAAATTTAATTTAGTAATGGTTAAATGTCTCATAAAATAAGTCTGACACGAATACTGTGAATTGGTTTCAGAACTACTAGATATGACTAATGCAAGGAAATGATAATATTACACCTTTATTCTTACTTCTAATAAATATGATGAGTTACTTGGTTCATTTCTTAGTATTCTTGTCTCTCCAGGAGAGCACAAATATAATTTCACATCCAGGTTCCAAGCTTTCATCCAGGTTCATATTCCAGACTGATCAAATTTGCCTTTCTCTGGGCACATTCCTTAAAAATGGAGAAGGGTATCTCCCTCATCCTGCCCCCCGCTACCCTGTAAGCAGGGAAAGGAAAATGGCTATTGAGCATGTACAGTATGAGACACTGTAGTACGTGCTTTGCACGGGGTCACCTATCCAAATAATTCTTTGTTGAAGTCTTTCTTATTGCCACTTTGGAGAACAGGTTCAAAGAAATTATGTGTAAAGTCATCCATGTAGTAAGGGGCAAAGCACCTCCAAAGTCCACACTCTTATACTGCAGCTCCTCACCCTGCGACCAGAGTTGGTGTCAAGGACATCCCCTGGCTTTAATCCTCTCCAGTCCATCTCTTCAAATATATACCTTTAACTTCAAAACAATGTATTTGCATAAAATTATAAGAGCAATACATACACAGAGCTCAGTGAATATAAAAAAGGACAAAGAATAAAAGCAGAATAACCTAAAACTGTCCAACTCAGATTTAATCGCTTTTTGGTGAATTTCCTTTCAGACCTTTTGATACACACACATTTATAGTTGTGTGTTGCTTTATATTCACTGAACAGATATTTATCGAGTGCCCACTACATATGTGTCCCTCCCTGCCATATGTGCTTTTTGTTGAAATTCTCTAAGTATCTTTGTCTTCTGTTGTACTGATTTCTGTACCTATTTTTATCATTTTTCTGTATATATTTTGTTTGGATTTATCTTGTTCTTAATTTTTTTAAATGTTCCATAGGTGCTTAAAAGAATATGCATAAAGATTATGTAATCTTCAGTTGTGGACTAGAGGGCTTCCCCTGTGTCACTAGATCAAGGAAGGCATTTGTGTTGTCCACATCTTTTCTATCTGTATCTGCTTGATCGACCAATTCTGAGAAGTTCAGATCTCCATTATGATAATTAATTTATCCATTTCTGCTTGTAGTTTGTCAATTTTTGCTTTATCCTGAAGCTGTGTTATTTAAATGCATATAAGTATATCTTCCTAGAGAATGAAGTTTTAATAAGAAGTGATCACACTTATCTCTGATTATGCTTTCTGTCAAAAAAGGACTTTTATCTGATATTAATATAACCACACCAGCTTTCTTTTTACATTAGGCATTTAAAAAAATTATTTGCCTTTCAATCTTTTAGTGTCCTATGTCTGAGGTATCTTCTGTAAAAAGAACATAGATGGATCTTTAAAGAAATCTACCTTTACAATCTCTCTTAAATGGAATGTTTATTTCATTTACAGGTTTTATGATTCCTGATATAATTTTAGTTAATTTCTTCTATCGTATTTTAGACTTTTTACTCATTCTATTTTTAATGTTTCTTCTTTTGGTTTCCTTTTTTCCTTCTCTGTTGCTTTCTTTTGGATTGACTGAATGTAGGCTCAACAATTTTTTCCTCTTAATTAGTTTGAAAAGTACATGCTGTATTTCTAAACTTTTAGTAGTTATCCCACATTTTTAAGTAAATATTTTACTTAATAAAATCCACAGTTACTCAATATTTTTACCTTTTTCCTAAATAATTCAAGTACCTTAAGATATTTAACTTTGATCACCTCTTCCTGATTTCTATATTATTGTTGTCCAGTATTTCAATTGTATCTTTTGTTTTTTAACCTCATATATTAGATATAATTAGTTTTTTGTGACTCAGTGTTTGTTGAGATTTACTCACACTTTACTATTTTTGCTTACCATTTTTTCTTACATCTCACGTATTTATCCTGGGCTCATTCTTTTTATTGTTGAAATATGTCCTTCAGATGCCCTTTAATGAAGATCTGTAGGTAGTAAGCGGTCCCATATTGTGAATGCTTTATCATGCTCTCATTTTTGAAACAGAAGTTTTTGTAGGTAAAAAATTCCAGGTTACAATTATGTTCTCTCAGCACTTTGATTATACAGAGGATGGCGAAAAGATGTATATACATTTTAAGAAAGGAATACTGTACTAAAATTGTAATACTCAATATATACCAATAACAAAAGATGAACACAAGTCACCTTTGACTTCTGCAATTACAAGAGGTGCTCAAAGTGGTTACCATGAGCATCCAGAACGTCTGGTTATGGTGAACTACTGCTTGAGCAACGATGACCAAAGTGTCCACTTGTGTACATTTTTTTGGCAACCCCAGTATTATCCCATTTTCTTTTGTCTTTCAGTTTTTTTCCTGTATGGAAATCAACTATCAATCTGTCATTTCTTTTGAGATCTTCTCTTTCTCTTTGGTGTTTTACTATAATGCATCTAGGTTTGGATTTCTTTTCATTTATCCTGCTTGGGTTCACTGAGTATCCAGAATCTAAATGTCAGTGTCCTTTCAACAATCCTGAAAAATTCTCAGTATCCACTCTTTAAATATCGGCTCTTCTTTATTCTCTCTAGTTTCTTCTCCTGGAACTCCTATTAGAAATGTTTGTGCTCGCTCCCTTATATCTCTTAACCTGTTATATTGACCATCTTTTTCTCAATTTTTGCTACAATGTGTGTAATTTCTTCAAATTCTTCTTTTAATATATCAATGCTCTCTTTAGCTATATTTATCTGCTTTTTAGTCTAGGCCTTCTAATTGTATACTTTCCTTTCTAAAAGTTCTACTTGATTATTTCTTAAATTTGCCTGATTATTTTTATAGCCTCTTCTTCCTATATCATATTTTCAGTATTTTCTTCCACTTTTAAAAGTATATTCAACACATGTTATATTTTTGCACTGAAAAATTTCAATATATGAATTTGAGGGTCTGACACTAGTTTATTGTTTCTGCTGGCCGTCACTTTTAATGGCTTGTTATGAATTCTGTACTTTTTAATTATGATGTAATAGTAGGGCTATAAATATGGTAATTCTTTAAGGCCTAGTATTAAAAATGCATCCCTTCATAGAAGTTTATATATGCTTCTGTCCAGTGCCTAGGGGGTGAGAGGGGAGAAGAGGATTCCGAGTCCATACTCACATGAGGATAGGCTTGCGTTTAGGAATTAGCTTGGGGTATTTTTCTTTCTCTTTTCATATGTTCTATACAGAGGAAGGCTAGGAGGGTCATAGGGGAAGAGAGAGAAAATTTAAATATATATAGAATGGTGGGGAGTGCTATTTTAGGTAAGTTGGTAAGGTAATGCCTCTGTGCAGAGGTTACATTGGAGCAGAGAGCTGACCAAGGGAAGAATAAGCCATGTGATTCTTTGCAAAATAAAACTTCTTGCCTTGGGAATGACAAATACAAAGTTCCTGAGACCCTAGTGAGGGAGTGTGCTTGGAGTGGTCAAAGAACAGCAACAAGACCAGGAAGGAAGGTCAGGTGAAATGAAGGGGAACAGTGTCGGGAGTTAGACTGGAGAAGTAACTACATAAGAGGCAAGACCACGTGGAGTCTTGTAAGGCATGGAAAAGATTTGGAATTTGATTCTGAGTGTGATGGGGAGACTTTGGAGGATTCTGAACAAAGAAGTGGCATATTCTGATTTACATTTTAAAGTATTACTCTTGATACTGTAGAAGAAAGTAGGATATAGGAAGAAGGACAAAAGGGGAAGCAGGAAGAACAGCTAGGAGGCATGGTAGTAGCCCAGACATGACATGATGGGGGCTGGTACTAGGTGACAGCAGTATGGATGGGGGGAAGGGTCACTTTTGAGATTTATTCTGAAAGTAGAGCCAACAAGATTTGCTAAGGGATTTGATATACTGTGTGAGAAAAAGGAAAGAGCCAGGAATGGCTGCAAGGTGAAATGTTGGTTTCTGTGTGCTTGACTATTTGTCTATTGAGGTTTCATTGGGGTTTTCTCCTTAATTTATGTTAGCTCTTCAGGACCTTTTGAGAACACTGATCCTCTTCATTCATTCAATCGTCACTGTGAGCCATGCACGGGGTCAAAGTTCAGTAACATAGTGATACATAGACAGATAACCCCTGCTCTCATAAAAGTTGTTAAAGTATTAAAAATATTTTTATTTCCAGGTTTTTGTCTTTACATTTATTCATGATAATTTAGATGTGGACTGTGATATTAGATAATTAAATTTACACTTTTCCTCCTTTTTTATTTCTTTTATCACTTTTATGTTTAAAAAACCTCGTTCAGAATTAGAATACTAGATATTTACCTATATTCATGTATAGTTTACCACTCAACTACTTGCTATTCCCCAAACACATGGCTTTTTCTTACCTCCGGCCCTTTGTACAGGCGATTCTCTCTGTTCGGAATAACCTCCCACCCTCCCTCACCTACTCATGCCCACTTCTCTCCGACAGAGGTCCGCTTTCTTTTATCCCAGCCCTGCCTCCCCTCAGGTGCCCTCCCTCTGTGCTCTCATTGAACACCATGCTTAACCTCACTGCTTAATTCCACACTGTTCTGTAAGGAATTGACTGCTTACAGGAGTCTTCCTCTACCATACTGTAGCCCCTGAGGGCAGAGGAAGTACGCGTATTCTGGTTACTATGTTATTCTCAGCATCCAGGACAGTGCTTTTCATCTAGTAGGCACTCTAGATGAAAAGCCCCCAGTACCCCCAGTACTCAATAAATATTTTTGGAATTACTACATAGACAAAGACATCCAACTGTGCCCAAGTAAATTGTTTTTGGTACATGCAGCCTGTGCTGTAAAGGGGAATATCTGTGCGGAAAGTACCAGTGGCCCCCTATGCCACTGGGGGGACATAAAAGGGACAGAAACATTCTTTCTCTTTGTCACAAAACCAGGGACAGCACCTCATATACAAGTCCTCAGATAACATAAGAACTTCAATATCTGTTTTCTCAACTATTTTTTTCCAAATTGTATTTAAGAGCAAAAGAAAGGGTTTGAGAGGATGGTTAGAAATAATTCTCCACATAAAAACTTATGTCAACTATGCAATTTTAAAATCTATTTGTTTTCACACAAAAAAATAATATTCCATATTATCATTGAAAAAAAATCGATGCACCAAGATGTAAATTTTAATTCTCTGAGTTAACCTATCTTCTGCCACACCACAGTACCCCACTAAGGTGTGTTACCCAGACTAAGAAGCGAGTCAAATACTACTCAAATACTATATAACTATATTCGTGCCTTCCTACTTATCTCACTCCTTTATTATTTCATGTGCTTTTAACTCATGCACGAATCCACCCATCCTTCTATCCATCCATCCATCCACCCATTCATTTATTCATCAAATATTATGGAGCAAGTTCTATGTGCCAGGCACTGTTCTAAGCACTAGGCATATAAACGTACTCACGACAGAAGTAATATCTGTTCTTATGGAGCTTACATTCTAGTTTTAGGTACTAGAAAGACATAAAACAACACTCCATTATCTCAATGCCTGAGGTTTTCAGTCCAGTTGCACCCCCAGTACTAAAAGTCCTGGATTGCATCTCCAGGGGAAAGAGTTCTACAGGTCAAATAAGTTTGTCACCATTTACCCCCCTTCCATTAGGATTTCTAAAGAGAATGGAAAAGCAGATCCCTAGGAGAACAGCAATTTCACTTGGCCTGATGGGGGCTGGGGGCTGGGGTGGTGAGTAATAGGACTTGTAACCAGGAACAAGCAAAGCTGGCAAGAGAGATGCCCTCTGTGGGAGAGCTTTTTTTTTTTTTCTTGCCTTTGGAGAGGAGGCATGGGGAGGCTTCACATTTGAGAGAAGACTGTGTAGGGATCACAGATATGAGATGCTTCCCATTGCAAGATGGAGGGCGGCCTGAGGAAAGCCTGCACGTGCCCGCGGCCAGAGAGGAGCTCACCAGTAATCTAAAGGACAATCACAACACGGAGGTGACCCAGGCCTGAGGCCCCACGAATGGGAAGACCAATTATTCCCTGGAATGATACTCATAGTGAGATCCTGATGCTTGCAACTCAACTACTATGTTCACCCTACAGATCTAATACTTGCTGTAATTGTGCAGTTCTGTAATGCTGTACTGAATGCACTGCAGTTGGAAATAACACAATGTACACAGGGTGTACATTTTCATGAGCTGAGTCAAATGAAATAGGACATCTCTCTTCTCCTGTCCTCTCCTCGCCTCTCCCCTTCCCTCCTCTCCCCTCCCCTCCTCTCCCCTCCTCTCCTCTCCTCTTCTCATTTCTCCCTATGCTTCATTAGGACATCTGCAATTCAAGGATTACAGAAATCACTATAATATACAACAGATTATATATCACTCAAAAGGTACAAATCCAGAAATTGGGGAATTCAGATAAAGGAGAGGTTACTTCTGACTGGTGGGCAGAGGGGTCAGCAAAGACTTCCTGAAGATAAGGTATTTAATCTGGTCCAGATCTTAAGTAATGGTCGGGACTTGGGGCGGGGGAAGAGAAGAATGTAGCGGTAGAATTTAAGATCAAAAGAGGCTATTCTGAGTTTAATGGGAACAGAGTTAAAGTGAGAGACACACAGACTTCCATTTTTTAAGTAAGACTGAGAAGTTTGGTAAATTTGGAGAAGAAAAATGTTGATTTTTGCTTGTTTTGTTGTTAGTGGTGTTAAATGATTGAGGCAATCTCTGTAAAATCCAAAGTATTCTCTGGAAGTAATCAAAACCTATCCAAGATAAAAAGCAAGGTTTGAAGGACAAGTAATCCTCTCTTATAGTTCTGAAAAGAGACAGGGTAAAAGGTGGAAAGAAGAAGTTCCCCAGTACAGATTTCTATCCCTAATACGTGAGTGAGGACATAAGTAGAAAGACAGTGAAAAAATATTAAAGAAAAATAAAAAACATAGGAAAGAAATAAAAGTCTTGTCCAAGTACCCAGAAAGGTCAGCAAGTTTCTCCTTGTTTCTGGGAAGGGTAGGGGTGCCAAGTGAAACTACGCTTTGCTCTGGCTGCACCTGTTGACATTCTGTGGCCAGTTAATTAAAAATAAAATTCTAATGGTTTGGGGAAAGGTGGATTCAAAGAAAAAGAATGGACAGTTCTTTGAATTCATATGCTATGCAGAAGCCACCAGGTTTCCTAGAATTTTTATTAAAAATTACAGACATCACAGCAATAGTTCTCAGACACCATCTCCTCTGCTAACAAAACTTTCCTTTCATGGCTCCAGAGGGAGTCCAGAAACGAATTCTCCCACCCGCGCATAAATCTACAAAGGGCTCCCTCCCTGGGCTGCTGACAGTCCGAACTGTAACTCCTGGATTAGAGAGCAGAGCTTGAATATATTTATAGAGTCTATATGGGTTGTTGCTTTAAGCAACACCATTAATATGCCAGAACTCTGAGTTCCCAAACTTATTCAGTTATCAATTTGCTGTACATAATTTAATCTCTCTGTATTTTGATATGCAAAATGGAAATGGAACTGCTGATACTTCACAGGGTGAAAGGAGATAACCAACAAGACCATTATAAAGCTTGCTGGGGGGAAAACAGGGCTTATGTAAATGTCTATTAATTAAACAGGAACGGTTGCACAACTAGGTCAGGCATGATGATAACACTGAACAATCCACCCCAGCCACCAGCATCAAAAAGAAGAAATGAACACTTAATCTTTAATAGCACTTGTTCGTTGCATTTTTTAAAGAATATTGAATTGTAATATTCTGTATCACAACACAGAGTAGCATATTTCAGACCATCCTCAAAGAATTCTTTGATAAAACATAAACTTATTAGAGACAACAGTCCCCTCCCCAAATAAAAACCAAGAAAGCAAGCCAATTACTAATGAAGAACTTGTAAAAAGCTAATCAAAGCTCTCATCCAGAGAAAATGAGAAAATCTGAGGCTCAGAATAATTTTGTATATTGATGAGATTTTATATAGCGTCACAGAGAGAAAAATGAAACATTTAAATGAAGAAAAAAAGGACTTGCAGTCTCTGTTGAAATGCCTTGTTATGTTCCATATCAATGTTTTTATTAAAATGTTCTGTTCCTGTGGAAATATCCCTTTTAAAAAAACACCTGATGGGTGGTGCTGTCAGTAGACACTCTTGGTTTCTCTGAGTATTGGGAGGGCCAGACAGAAGGTCCTGCATTCCACCTCCCCCTATTTCTTTTGCTCAGAGGGGTGGCTTATCCAAGGTCACAGCATGCAGAAACGATGAAGCCAAGACTCATGTCCAGATTCAAGAACAGAATGTAGTCTTTTCCCATCATTTCCAAGCCTGCTAAGACTAAATGCAGCCCTTCAGCCTGAAACAATTTGCAGGCATTACATTTAATCTATTTTTGTCTTAAAGGAAAACAATTCGGAGCTTTGCTTTCCAAGCATTAATTACTTTCCCCCTTCCACTATATTACATAATGGTGACAATTGTGGCTTACTAAGTCTATTTCTGATATAGTTACTAAAACAGTGACACTACTAGAGCAAGGTATGTTAGGGTACAGAGCGATGAATCAGAACTCAGTAAATTCAGGGATTTTCAAGAGCAAATTCCCAAAACAGCCTAATTTATTGATAACCAGATGTTAATGTCTGCCAACTATCACACAGGACGATGTTTTGTGAGCAACACAAAATAAAATAGCAGTCTATTACTACAATTACTTTTTAGAATGGTGACATATAGAATTTTAAAGCAACAGAAAAACATACAGATAAATCTTCAAGACGATTTTTTAAAATCCCATAATGCTTCTCTTTAGATATATAATCAATTGTAAATTTCTAACAAAAGCATCCTTGTTTAGAGCTAACAATTATATATTTCCTTTTTGCTCCTTACCCAACTTAGAATAATAAAAAGATTTCTTTTATTCCAAGAATCAGATTTCCCAGTAATTTCTTTAAGTTAAAATTAGTTTTTCTCTTTAGATCTCTCAAAGGAGATTCCATAAAGAAAATTCCTAAGGATGTGATAAACTCATTAAAAAAATCTATTATTACTCGTATAATAATGAAAAATGTTAAGTAAAAATTTAGCTATAAAAATTTAGCTACTATGAGACATTTCTCCCCCTTTTTTTAGACTACCAATAATTTGAAACTAAGTAACAAAAACAATTAACAGTCTGCTATTAACAGTCTGCAGTATTAAGAAATTATACTCTTCTATATAAAAATGTAATCATAATATTTTTTTCAGACAATACTTGTAACCTTGTATTTTGCAAACAAGTATTAGAGAGAGGAATAAACTGATACATCTGGACAAGAATGGCAGTTTATTTTAAAGATATTTTATTAAAAATGTAAGCAACTTAATATCAGAATAAAAAAATTACACTTTAATCCCATTTCCTGACCAAATCAATTTTTTAATTTTTCTGTAGTAACTTCTGTTGGAGTTTTAAGAACCAATTTTTATAGTTTGGATCTAGTTCAGTATTTTCTAGACAAGAAAGTTTAGGACTCCCCAAAAAGAGAGCTTAAAACCAAAAAATAAACTGGTATCAGGAAATACACAGGCTTTCTACATGAACTCAGGAGATGAACCCTGAGTTGAAGGCTGAGCTCTGAGCTCACCATTATTTTCTCACCATGGCCCTTCAGACCAGCAAAGTCAATAAATTTCATGATTACTTCAGAGTAGGTCATCCTTGAGCTCTTTTTTCCTTCCTCTTAAAGATTGATTTCTTCCCAATTTTATTGATATTTACCTACCTTTTTATCTTTCATAGTTATGTGCACAGTGACTAGATAATTTTGCGATTCAATTTTTCCTCTTACCGCTTAACATTATTTTGCATATACTTTCTTATATTTTGCATAATCCTTATAACTTTCTCTTTAGCTATTAAAGATTTAGATCATTTTCCAGTTTTATTTACACTAATATAAACTGTGTAATAGTGTAACATATGTGTGTGTGTGTATATGTATATATATTATGGATTATAGATTATTTCCTTATAATAAAATGTCAGGAATGAGTACAAACAATAGGGATATTTATATGGTCGTTAATCTATATTACCATATTCCCCTCCAAAATGACTGATCTAATTTATATTGCCATCAATAAAAACTGCTTGACTAGTACCTCACTGTTTAAAGTAGCACGGTCTTAATATTAGAATTAGACCCTCCTTTGAGATATTTCACAACAACATCATACAGATTTTATAAAGACTGTAGACAACCGGCATAGGCTTTATGCCACTTCTGACTTGGCCATAAGACGCAACCCTTGGGAATTACTGACTTGATGCAAGAGAACATACGGAGAAGGGTTAGGCTGGGGGGGGGGGGGCGGGGGTTGGGCGGTTCTCTAAAATGCTTGTAAACACATTATGTTCCTGGATGATACTTTTCCAGATTGGCTGGAGCAGGAGCAGCAACTTTTAGGAAATGGTGTGCCAAGGCTCCAAGCGCTCAGAGCAGGCCTGCATTGTCCACGCCAAGTCTCCAACAAGCTGGTGCCTAGGTCTCAAAGGTCCATGAAAATAGGCTACAAGTCACACTAACTAAAACTTATGCTCTTCTCAAACTCTGTGCCAGTTGGTATAAATATGGCTACAGTATTATCATATCACTCCTCTAAAATGCTCTACTTTCCTTGGCAAGGGTCTGGAAAGTAATGTGAAGTGTAAAAACCAGCACATAAAATTGTATATTCATTATGGTTACAACTATGGATATGCTGACATGAAACCTGCCCAGTATAAAAACGGCATCCAAACTTTCATCTCGAGGTATGGCATGAAATAAGAATGAAAACTAAAATTGTGCATGTCAAACTGACATAAGTATAATGGGAATTAAACACACCTGAGGGCATATACATTTTCTTCAACACCTCTTATCTTTTTTGGTAGAAAATAGTCCACTTCTAGGATGTCCCTCATAAGAGGCCCATTCATTCTTTCTTGTCCTAGTGGGTGCTCCTCTAGTAGTAGTAACAGCTGCCTTTTCCAGCAGGAAGGAAACTCTCAGAGCATCCACCCAGCCATAGAGTCTCTCCATTTCTGCCTCAGGACAAGAATCACTCCAAAAGGGTCCCTTCCACAAACAGATCAAAGGACAAACCCAGCTTCCCATTCAAAGCCAAGAGCTCTCTCCAAGGCAGTACCAATCAACCTGGGAATATCCTGTTGTCTCCACATCAACTTTCTCTGTGAAAGACTGAAGACATTCAGTCAGGTTAGTCCACACAGAGTCAAAATGACTTTCTGCCAAGGGAGCCTCAGAGTTCTAGAATTTTACATAGTTTTATAAGTTGATAAACATCACAGTATTCTTAATACCTATATTCTTAATACCTAGTACTCAGAAAACAAATTATAAAGGTAATTTTATACCTCTACTTTCACTTACATCTTTACTCCTATAAATGAATGTTTTATTCCAATGTCTTTGAACATTTTTTGCTTGCACACACCTACATTTACAAACTATATATCTACATACCCCTAGGCACATAAGCTGACTGCTAAAATTTTTCATTAAATAGTTGTAAAGGATGTAATTTTCCTCTGAATTGTAAATGTTGACAATTTTAAATATACATACTATTTTACATATACCTACAATTTAAAATAATGCTATTATGTCATTCTCTTAAATGCACTCAATCGAAAATAAATGCCACAGTGCTATAATACCCACCATCATTCATTTTTAAAAATATGAACAAGTGGATATTTTATATTTTTCTCCTTGAATTCATCTCATCTGCTTCTCTCAAAGAACTTTATCCTAATGTATATTTTATGCTTAAAAGCTTTTTATTGATCATATTCTTGTAAACAAATATATACACATAGAGAGAGAAAGGAGTTTATTTTCCAAAATTTCCTGTGACCATTTTGTTCTAAGTGTTAACTAAGATGTCTGAGTTGTCATTATAATTATTAGTAGTACTCAGCTGATCAAAACAAAATAAATATAAAATTTAATAAACAAATAAACATATAAAGTGAAATAGTTTTGGAAATCATGAGTTAATAGCATCATTTAGTATAACCTACAGGTCATACTTTATTCATATGTGTATGAACCCACCTAATCCTCACAATACCCTTCTCTTATTATCCCCATTTTTTAGATGCAGAAACTAAGGTTGAAATGGCTTAAATGGCTCCTCGAGGTCGCAGAACCTGGATCCACATACAGACTCACTGGCTCCAGAGCTTAAATCCTTAACCACTACCCTGTACTTCCTGACTGTTAAACATATGGATTGGGATGGGAGTGTCAAAAAGGGGTGTCAAATTGTTCCTTTGCTTGATGCCCTGGCTGAGCACCATGCCATGGTAAGGGATGGGATGGCAGTGAGGTAGGCCTTTGTTTTGTACAGTGGGAGAGAGGCAACAAGGGGATGTGGGAAAGGAAAAATCTCGACCACGAGTGCCTTTTCCAGCAGATGGATTCATGGGAGGGTGCATGTGGTGGTAGAAGGTCTGGGAATTCATTCCTTTAAAACTCTCCATACCCACATGTCCTTTGGGAAGTCTTCACATACACCCAAGGAGGCATACGCTCCAGTTTGAATGCTATCGGTCCACTCAGTCTCTGATACAGTAAATGTTAGAGAAGGTTTGTGAGGCATTTTTAATGCTTTAGACACAAAATTTAATTAAAATTCAAATTATTTTAACCCTTGAATTTTACTTTAAAATGGCAGTTAATTTCAATAATTTGGAAGGACACAAATGCTAAACTGTAACAGGATAGTAATAAGCACCACTATAATCTACATGGTAGGTTTATAATGATGAGATGTAATGCATGAAAAGCTTGCAGGTCAGTAATAGAGCCATGCATAAAATGCTCCTTGCAAAATCTTTATTTGCATTTCTATTACTGAAATCATTTCCTAATAATGAAGTTGCCATGAGAGAAGCTCCATTACTAAGGAATCACTGTTACAGAAACAACATTATTAAAGCATTGCTACATACAGGAACTTTTATTAGGATGATACAAGTTATATATCACTGTAATAAAGTTTCCATTATAATCCTAATTGCATAAAACTGTGTTTGTGGATAGCAATGCTAGGGCTGCAGGACTTTTAATAAAGTATCAAAATAATGTTTTGGTAATAGGATTGTTTAGAATACTAATACTTCAGGGAAGGCTGAACTGACTAATGGATGTTTATGTTACTGATTATACACGCTCTACCAGGAATTAAAAAGAAAAGATGTGAAAAGAACCCTCATGTACCTAGTAGCACGCGGTGTGAAAATGTATGTGTTGAGGCATACATACCAGCTCTCTTTAATATAACAACTTAGCATGTCCATTTCACTTACTGGTACAACAAGATAGCAAGTGGCTGAAACGGACATTTGCAACTGTGATAATTAAGAGGCTTAATCTTCAGATATATAGAGAGCTGGAAGTCAAAAACTTCATACAATTATATACACCCACAGACATATCTTGGGAAATTGCTTGTTAGAAAAACCATTTGAATAATGTGCTTTTTTGGTGTGTTTTTATATGTGTGTGGAGAGAGGAGAGGGAAGGAGAGGGAGAGAGAGAGGGAGAGGGAGGAAGAGAAAGAGGGAGGCAGGAAGAGGGAGAAGGAGGGAGAGGGAAGGAGAAGATGAGAGGGAGAGAGGATGAGAGAGAGAGAGGGAGGGAGAAGGAGAAAGAGGGAGAAGGAGGGAGAAAGACAGAGAGAGAGAGAGAGAGAGAGAGAGAGAGAGAGAGAGAGAGAGAATGTTTAAACGCTATAAGGATAACAGTCTAAGATGCTACTCCGTATCATAATATATAAACGATATAGTGATCTTTCTGAGTTATAGCTAGAAGTTAGTATTGGACTTAGGTTCACACCAGAGAATTTTAGTATATTCTTTCCCTTTTTTTTTTTTTTTTTTTTTTTGCATTTGCATTTGCTCCAAAGGAGTCAAGCGCTGGGCAGTTCCCTCTAGAAGCAGGTATAATGTTCACCACCAGAGACCGCCAGAGAGCCATCCAATCACCCAGTAGGCACCGAGAGGCTCCAAAATATATACCTGCTGCGTGAACTCGGGCAAGGAAGGTACCAGGCTGTCTGAAAAGGACTTCAGCATAGGCTATGGCACCAGAGGCCCTAACGGGCGGCTCTGACACAGCCATATTCACCGTCGGGCAATGGGGCCTAGGTAATTTTGGTTTTGAGAACACTTATGGCAGCTGGAATGGCTTGGAATCTGCTTGGAAAGCAAAGGTAAAAAAAAAAGGAAAGAAACTATTATATTTCACCTTTGAAGAGAGTGTATCCTTTCCACAGTTCCCTCTTGACCTATGCCTTCCAGATATGATAACCTGCAAACAGTAGGGTGGGGTTAACTTAGCGCCCAGAAGGTTCATTTTCCCTACTGACTCAGGTGATCAAGGGCAAATGGGAACATTCCCCTAATGTGACGGTCCCCAAATGTTTTTATCATCTGTGGTGAAGGCCCAAGGTTTCTGTTTGTTTGTTTGTTTTTTGTTTGTTTCTTTGTTTTTACTTACGAAATATGTTATTTTTCAGGATTCTAATATTCTCTCATTAAATATGACCAACCCAAACTAATTAGCACTGAGACAGTGAAGGACTCTATTTCTGAAACATCTACAAAATTGAAATCTTGACTTGGGAGTATGTGACATTGAGAAAGCGAAAGGGCTTAATTATCTAACTGGTCAACTCAACACCTGCAAAAACAGAGGCACCCAAATATTTGGCAATGTTTCAACTTCCATGAATTTAACCAGAAATTTGAATTCAGATAATTTTGAAAGAAACTATTTAAATTTTGGCATTCATGTGAGTTTGCAGCTTATAATTCACTGATATTCTTATTTTTAATAGGTGGGGGGGCACCCCAGTCCTTCTTTCATGACTTGCAAGGAAGGTCTCAGTTCTCATTGTGACAGGAACAGAGAGAGCCCTTAAATGAAAGCCTTACAACAAAGTGGTGAAGACTCAAGAGGCTTGAATAAATAAATGTTGATTGGTTGATTTCTTTGGAAATTGATTCTATCTTCACTGCCTCTCATTTCTCCATCTTCTCCATGAACATTTTGTCAGTATCCCTCAAAGCATAGCTTTCCTTTAAACACCTCCCCTTTCCTCAGTCTCCTTGAAGACAATCGGTCCCACACATGGGGCCATCACAGCCATCTTTTCCCTTTCAGCCTGTACAGCCCCCTACCTGGTTTCCCTTGCTGCAGTCTCTCCACTCCCTTTCCCTGAACAGATACCTGATTCATCATACCAATTACCAATTTTATATCACTCTCTTGCTCAAAATGATTCCTTCTTACCTACTGCTTATTAAGCAAAGCTCAACCGGGGGTGGGGGCATAGGTCCCTTTCAATATCTAACAAGAGTTATGGACCTTAGAATAATGCATAGTGCACGCACACAGGTTTTATGCCTATGATTCAAGGGGTTCATATATATGCTGAAGCCTGGTGATTTGTAGCCGTAGGTTAAACACACACACACACACACACACACACACACACACACACACACTCATATATTAAAGTTTGAGCTGTGCAACCCTCTATTCAGTTTCTCTGCGAGCTGCCATCAAACTATTTTTCTAGCCTTATCATCTATCAGAGTTACCCCTAATCACTGACAAGAGGGAAGGCTTCTCTGAGCACACATCACATCCCAGGGACTATTCTAAGCCCTAAATTCACAGCAGCAAACAAGATAACAAAGGTTCTTTGGTTGCTCTTCTTCTATGGACTTGTAATTATCCTGTGCCTTGTCACGCCCTGACCTACCACCGCATATCCTCAAAGGTATGCAATTCCTAGCTTTAGAAACCTGGCTCATCATGGATTTTATACTCTTGTTAATCGGGTTTGCTCTCTACTGCCAGCACACCTTGTGTTTCCCCATCTCTGTACTAGTCCCTACCTGGAATGATCCTACGTATCTCTCCCCACTTACCTACCAAGTATTCAAAGATAATCTCAAGTCTCTCTCTGTCTCTCTGTCTCTCTGTCTCTCTCTCTCTCCCCAAAAAGTCTTTCTAGAACCCTTTCAGGTCACAATAAATAAACTCCCTTCTTATAATCTCTATCAGTGACCTGGTACTGTTTCATATATTGCCTGTAGCACTTCTTTACAGTTGTCTCATTATGTAACTTACTATTATTGATTAATTCTGCTATGTAATCTGTGGTAAAGAAGACCCTGCTATGGATTTGTTTCCAGAGCAATGCTGTCCATCACAGTGCCTGTTACACACACCACCACTAAATCTCTGTTTGTTGGTTATTACTGATTGATTTCAAGAGATGATGCCACTGAGATGATGAAATTGATCTCTAACTTTCAAGGGTGATCCAGAGAAATTTCAAAGAACTTTTCTCTGCTTGGGGATTGATAATATGACCAAAGTGATACACAGCTTAGCAAATCCACCAACCACTGTTATTCATCATTCTGACTGTGAGCCACCTGTGTGCAGCCATCGGCATGCGGACAATGTGTAAGAAGGTTGTTTATATCCTAAATAATACTTTGTTTTTGCCATCTAAGTAGGGTAGAGATCAGATGCATTCTTATCTGACCTAACCTTCATGTTTAGTTCCTGAGTTGCTATCTTTGAAGGCAACAAAGGACATCTTAAAACAAACAAACAAACAAACAACCAGATAGCAGATGAGAATGGTATACTGAATGCCGCCTTGTTTGGTGCTATTAGTCAGGTAAATGTATTTGCTATCTCTCTCTGCATCTATAACTCTCACCATCATTTCCTTGCAGAGCAAACAAATGTTGCTTGTAAACTTCCCTACACAGCCTGTCTTTGCAGGATTTTCTAACACACCAATGTGCTGAACAGAATCAAATGCCTTGTTAAAACCAAGTATATGGCATACAAATTACAACGCTATTCTTTATCAGAGATGGTGTGACTAAATTTCTTAAGCATTAAACTTGTTTTCTTTGAAATCTGAAGAACAATATGTCCTGATTGTTATCCTGGCATGTACAGTTCCACTCATGCCTGTGCAACTGCACAGTCGATCCACCTTTGAAATCCTGAAGAACGTCTTCCACCTTCCAGAGCCTAGGGCCATCTCCACCTGGGCTGCTGTTTACCCCAGTGGCACATTTCCATAACGCTATAATCACTACCAGATGGTCCACAAAATGATGATTGTTTGATGGCAAAACAAATATGAATTTATCTCTACGAAAGTATAATGTTATTTGAGCTGATGTCCTATATTAGCCACCTAGTAATATTAATTTTGAATTTGCTGAATAATAAAGACCATGTCTTTATTATCAACTTGAGATACGATCATTAATAAGTGATACCTACTATTTATTGTGTGGCATTGTTATGTGCTAGAACCTATTCTAAATATTTTATATGTATGATTTTGTTTAATCCGTGTAGCAACTCCATGAAGTATGTACAACTATTGTCGCCATTTTGCAGATGAGGAAATTGAGGCACAGAGAGGCTCAGTAACTTCCTCGAGGTTTCACAACGAGTTTGGAAAAGCAAGCATTTGAATCCAAGCAGTTTAGTACTCAATTAACTGTTCTTCACCACTATGTTATACTACATCTCATTTATTTAATTCTATTCTTTTCCCTGTTTTATTGAGATATAAGTGACATACAACACTGTTTAAGGTATATAGCATAATAATTTGACTTAACCTACGCTGTGAAATAACTACTACAACAAATTTTGTTAACATCCATCATCTCATATAAATATGAAAAAAAAGAAAAAATTGGCTTTATTCCTTGTGATGAGAATTCTATTTAGTTTCATTCTTCAATTGGTAAGTTAAGGTATCACTAACTATACACTGTCTTGTCGTGTCACAGGAAAAATGGTGCCAGATATTAATCATGACCCCATATAGTACGGTATTCAGTGGGATGACCTATGGGTAGGAGTCCAGTATTACCGTTTCTGAGTTTCCCTCCATGTATCCAGGGAACCTTTACCTTCACAACGAAATGTGCCCCATGCCATTGTTTGTATTATGGACTTTATGCTGACTCACAGCTTGTCTGACGAGATGGTTACAGCTAAAACAAGCACACAATCACCAAGAGTGGTGCTGCTCTTTCCATCACACTGGAGAGAGGGTACTAGTCAAACCATCACAGACATTTTTCCTGAGAGCGTCTGCTTCTCTAACACAGGCAGAAAGAATACACTAATCCTTATCACAGTTTGACCTAGTTCAAGCATGACCTTTCATGCAACTCTGATTGATACAAGGGTCTCCATTAACATATTCACTAGAACACAAGGAAAGTATTTATTTCGTGAATATCCTGATTGGGGTACAGAGTTAAGGCTTCAGACTAGGAATTAATGTTGAGTCTGCTGACTATACGTTCCAGGTCTATTGGCCTTCTGGAACTCCTCTGTGTTCCTCTAGCACATAACAGTGTGAATCATTCATTTGATTCTTATTTATATGCAGCTGTCATTATTTTCATATATTTGTATGTGTATTTTTGCATGCTACATCTTACATTGCCAGCATCAGGTCCTTGAATCATCTCTATACTGTGGATGCTGAGTTCTGTCAAATGGTCCGATGCTGCCTTAGCACTTGGCTTGTCTGGCTGTTGGAAAGGCCTCAGGGTGCACAGACAACAAGACAAGTGGAAACACCAAGAAATGTTGCCAGGGTTGCACTGTCCCTGTGATGAATGACATCTGGATACTTCCTAAATTATTACTGCACTTGGCACCTAATCTGCAACCTGAAGGCAAAAACATGTACATACGTAGTACTCGTATTTTCAAAAACTATCAGATCAGTTCGCGTCAATGAACATTTATTTATTAGTCCTTACGTATGCAAAGGGTACATCCTGCCCATGCATGTCACATAAAGCAAAACAAAACACAGCCGCTACTATAGAAGAGGTTGCACTTAAGCAGGAGAGATATATCCTTGAACAGTTTTCAGTTGGTTTCCTAATTAGAGAAATGCAGAGACATCACAAGGGATAGCCACGTTAGCTTGGAGAGGACTATTAGGCCAGGTGGGAAAAGTGTTCCTGACAGAGAAACACCGAAGGAAAGGCCTGGAGTGAGAGGGCAGTGTGGTGTGTACAGGGGGCCATAGAGAGATGGAGATCCCAAGCGGAAGAAGCTATGTGTGTTGGGCAGTGTTGGATTATGTTTTTCCTCAACTTCTACCCACCCCAGCTCTTCACCAAGTCATATATTTTCCCTCCTAACATTTCTCTCTAATATTATTCCTTTTTCTCCATCCCCATTTTTATTGGTCCACTGCAGTAGTCTTCCAACCAAAAAAAAAAAAAAAAAAGAATAAAGATTTTTATTGTTTCAAGAGAAGTTGGAGAATCACAGCTTTTATGTTGAAAGAACAAGCCATTCATGATACGGCTTCTGTTCACCTGTCCTGCTCCATCTCTGCCGCTCTCCTCCACTCCCGGGCACCAGCATGGAAGGACTGCTTGGTGCCTGTTCCCTGGTCATGCCATGGAACCCTGCACACACCTCCCTCTCCCCCTTTCCCTATGGGTATTACCAACAAACTCCTATTCAGCTAGAGCATTACCCCACGTGTGAGGCCTCTGCTCTTTCTCCCAGGAAGAAAAACTGCACTTGTTCTGTCCCTAGCTCCTTATGCAACTTTCAAGGTGGCTCTTATCCTGGTGTTTTGCAATTGCTTGTCTGAAGAACTATTTCCCCCCCAGAATATAAATCCTTTGAGGGCAAGGACTGTGTGTTAACTGTGTCCTAACCCCAGCTCCTTGCTCATAATAGGTGCTCATTTAATGCTTGTGGACGAGAGAAAGAGAAAGAGATAAATGAGTAACTGCTATTTTCTCCCGATTCTAATAAGCCCAGAAGTAATAAAGCATGTAGACTGGATGCTACAGGTAAATCAGCTCGTCTGAGAGTGATGTTCCCACGTGGGGCAAGCCTCCTCTCTGTGGCCAGGTGGACTTCAGCTGTCAGATGTGCGGATGTTGCAAGGGACGAGCCCAATGTTGGTGTTAGGCTGCTAGCCTGACTCCCACGGCAACACCAGCCTCCGTGAAAGTAGCTGGTGCAGGTGTTTTCACTGAGTACAATGCCACAGCTAATCGGAGAGGACTGTGTGCGTATACAACCACTACACGCCAAGATTATGTCTCTGTAGAACCTACTAAATAGTCAGTGCCTATTAAATGTTTACTATTGATATAGCTTTTTCACTAAAAGAGAAGGGAGTCAGTGGAACCACTATCCTAGCATGCTAATTAATTCTCTGTGTGAAAAGAAGTACTAATCTCCATTGTAAAGCATCAATCATGGAAAATAAACTGAAATGTGACCAGATTTTAAAATGCTGCTTGTTCTAAAATCAGATGTAAATGAAAGCTTACAGGATTCTGTAAGAGGCCATTATATATGGTACTAAGAAACTCCGTTTAAACTCACTCTTCTAGGAAACTTTAAAATACTTCTTCCAGTTTGAAACCGTTTTTTAATATCACCCTTCATATGCTTTCCTTGTCTAAGAAGCTTTGCTCTAAAAAATGTTCTCCCTATTTCTAAGTGAAATATTACAGAATTTCCCAGAAGCATTAGCGGTGGTTTCTTAGCAACTGTTGATATGTCTCAAAACATCCTGAGACAATCTTCTCTGAGACATGTAGTTTCTCTCTCTTTCTCTCTCTCTCTGCTAACAGAATTCCACAATATGGCACAAAAGAATCGTGTGGTTAAAAATAACTCTGGACACACATTTTTAAAGTTGATGGAGTCTTAATGATTTAAGTCTTCCATATCACAGCTTTGGGTAGGTACGCCTCGACAACAGTATATCAAAGGGTTCTGTGCAGAGAGACTTTAGAATATTTTTCTTTTTTAATCACACCATTAACACTCTTGACATTTCAGAAATAATGTTTATCGATTTTGGTGTTAGCACTCCCATAAATTAAGTGATGTAATAGACGGAATTATTGTGGTACTATAAAAAACGTGTCATTCAGATTGTTAACTACATATTAGAAAAAGCATGGACTCTGGATTCATGTAAAAATAACCTCTGATATGGGTAGTAAATAAGAGATGAAGGAAACTGATATCGTCCAGTGATGATGGGTCTATCTCCAGCATTCCATCTTGGCTATTGCACCCAAAACAACTGAATTTGTTTAATAAAGGCAAGTTATAATAGCAATGATCATTCTGCACACACACACACACACACACACACACATTCACACACGTAACTCAAAGATGAAAAATAGGACACATGAATTGAAGGTTACTCATCCCAAAGGAGTCAGCATAATGAAAAGTATTAGAAATTGAGAAAAAAGCATTTAGAACCTATAGCAGAAAAAAACCACATGGTACAAAAAGCTAAAATGACCCCTAATAATCTGTGGGGATATAAGCTTCCTCAAGGAAGCCTCTTTCACTAGAAGAAGAAAGTCAGAGTGCAGCCAAAATCGGTGATTACAGTCCTGGGGTAGGAGTAGGTAAAGTTGGAAATGGTGAAATCACCACGTAATGGACAGATTGAAAGACTTCTTCTGTGTGTCTGTGTGTGTGTAATAGGACATGTATGGGATAAAAATTGTAGTTACACCTCATAGGGTTATTGTGGGGAGTAAATGAGCTGATGCACATAAACATAACATAGTGCCTGGTACATAACAGGTGCTTAATACATATTTAGCTGCAATCATCATCATCTTCACCATCGCCATCATCATTTCTCCCCTTTAATATGGGGGGACACTGAGTTTCCAGGGAAGTTAGGCAACTTACTCAAGGTCACACAGCGACCACGGGAATAGGCAGAGACTGACTGATCTCTGACTAATTGCAAAGCTCATGACCTTTCCAAGTTTTCTATTGGTGTAAGCATTCTTACAGGAGGGTTAAGCATTTTGCTTCTATGAAATGGGTTTCATATAAAAAGACAAATATAGTTGCTGCTACCATCTTCATTCTTATAATTGTAGGCTCAAATAAATCTAATTAAATGACTCATGAGTTCTATTGGTTGGGCATATTAGAATAATCTATTGCTAGGCTAAGACATTTCCTGGTCATAGGTTAAGTATCTACAAGTGGCTTTTGCTGAAGTGTTGCCAGTCTGTCATTGATCTCCCATTCTGTACACATCCAATTAGCAATCTTGAAGTTACACGAGTTGCTGAGATGACTAACTTGATTATGTTGTTTTAAAACAATACTGTTACTGTGGATATAGTGAATAATTTTTCCATATCTGAACATCAAAATTCATTCATTAAAGAGTTCATCAAATAAGTCTGGATATAAATTAATAACATGTCTGTGTTCTGGTTTGGAGATGAAAAAAGAAAGTTACTTGAAAATAAAAGGGCAGAAGATTTATTTTTAACCCAAGATATACTTAGAGTTAATAGTCCTAAACCAGTGTGGCTCAGGGCCAGAGCAAAATTCCCTAATTTGAATCTTTTTGTTGCCCTTCCTCTTTGCTCTCAAACAGACAAGCTAATAAGCAGTGGGGACATATCTTGGATCTATAGAATATTTCTACAGTTTCTATTTTCTAAATCATCAAGCTGTTCTTTAGTTTTATAGAGCAGTTTTTCAACTGTTGAGGATCTTTCTGCAGAAAAGCAATTTGATTTCTATCCTTGGCTTTTCGATTTTACATTCCATTATCACTAAACATTGATTAAGCCTGCTACAATACACTCCCTTGTATTTGGGCCTTTGAATTCTCAGAAGGTCAGTATTTATTGCAATTTAACAATCTGGAAATATTTTTAAAATGTGGTTAATGCAGGTGCTATATTTATTAGTGTTAACCTTTGTTTTTTATTTCAGGAAAGAAATGAATTGATGTTTCTTAACAAATATGGTGGGTTTAATTAAAATGTCTTTTTAAAAGATATATGAAACTTAATATTCTTTTTATGAGAATATTATTACTAAAGAAAACTTAAGATCTGGTAGGCAGCTTTCTAAAATGGCTCAATAATCCTTATCTCTCGGTATTCATTCTTTGTGTAATCCCCTCTCCCTGTGTGTGGGCTGGACCTAGTGACTTACTTCTAATGAATGGAATATGACCAAAGTGATGGGATGTCACTTTAATGACATATGTAGAGAGTGACACTTTATTACTCAGATTCTTTTACACAGGAAGGGTAAGGACAAATCTTGATTGTATTTTTCTCATATTAAAAATAAACTTATCCCATTAGTCTAATCATAATAGCAATTATAATTGGGACCCAATTATAATTGTTGCAACAACAATGCAACTGCAAATCTTCTGTAAATTAGTAGTTTTCATCTGCTTCTACTAAATTATTCCTATCAAGCTTATAAGATTTCATACATTTAGCTCATTATCATGCATATTTTTTTATGTTCTAGTCCACTTTATTTACATTGCCTTCAGATTTTGTGCCCATTCTTTTGGTGGTAAATCTATATTCTTGAAGATCAGTTACATTTTTAGAAATATCCTAAGTCATTAATATTTAAATATCTGTGGATTCTGACTTAGGGTTCAAAGATTGCTATGTGGAAGTCCATGAGTATGAGCAGACGTCTTTCTCTTCTAGCTTCTAGACACACAGTTGGACCAATGAGTCATTTAGGCAGTACACAGAAGTGACAATGCGGCAGAACTTCATAATTAAACTGGTGGAATAAACCCCAAGTGTTTGGGATCAAATTTATTAAGTTAGTTTAAAAGACAATGTCTAAGGCCCAAGGTGGAGAGAGTGCAACTCTGGTTGACTAATTCAGAAAGAATGTGTCAATAGAAGAGAGAGAATTAGTAGAGATCAGGGAAAAATGGGAGTCAGAGAGCTGATGTTGGCAGTGCTCATGTAGCACGATCCAGGACAGAGAATTCTGGGAGTGTTCACCCATGTGCTAAGCACTGAATTACATGGTGAGCACAAAAGGTGTGACCCTGCTCTCCTGAACTCTACATTCTAGTAGACCAGATGATAAAGTGCCTAGACTAGTTGGCAGGAATATGCATGGTAGAGTCGGCCACACCAGGCTAGATGTTACCTTTAAAATCATCTAATTCTTCTTCTTGTGCTTCTAGGTTCACCAGATAATATTCTCATAAGGTGGCTCCCAATAATCTTCCTCAATGCTGACCAGTTGACATAAGCTTTCCCATTCACTTGGCAGTTACAGTTCATAATTATAAATTAATACATTGACATTCTAAGTTTTCCGGATCAGTCACTTATGAGCCTTATGAGCACTCTCTCTGAGATTTGCCTAAAAAGATGAAGCAAAGTGGTGGTCACCAGGCAGGACTGGGGAGAGGTAGTTGGAAGCAGTGAAGGCGGGGAGAGATGACAAGCTGGGACTATGGTCAGGGGACCTAAACTATTAGCTTGGAAAATAATAACTTGTTTCAAGTCCAAAGGCAAAGTTTAAGACAGAAATTGGAGTGTGAGAAGCGAAATCAGTATCTTTGAGTTAAGATAAATTAAAGATGGAATAGATTCAAGAAATAAATAGAGGCAAAAAGTTCAGAACTAAGTGAAATAAAAGATGTTGTTAGTTTTTTTGGCCTGAGAAACTGGGAGGATAGTGGAATCATTCATTGAAATGAAAACGGCTTGGTGAGAGAGGGAGTGGATTTAGGGAGGAGGAAAGTCAATCCTATGTGGGCCACCTTAAGTTTGAGATAGTGTCACACGATCACATAGACCGTTTAGACAAACTAATCTGAAGTGCTCAGGGGTCTCCAAGATGAAGGTTTAACTTCAGAGTCACTGGCATATAAAATGTACTTAAAGACATGGAACTGTATAGAACCACTTAGAAAGAGAAGGTAGATACAGAATGTCTACAAAGCCCTGGAGGGACTCTAACACTTATAGGTCTAACACAGGATGAACTTGAGAAGTGGGACCGCTAGTTCAAAGGGCATATGCATTTGGTTATTTTTCTATATAATGTCAAATTGACCTCCACTGAGGTTTTATCTCTTTGCTCCCAATGAAAATACTGTTTCCCCCATACCCTTCTCAATAAGATGTTTTCAAACTTTTCTATCTTTGCTAACATGGTAGGTCAAAAATGTCATATCAGTGTAGTTTTTATTTATTTTTATTTATGAGTGAGCTTGAATATCTTTCCAAATATTTAAGAGGCTTGTTTGTACCTATCTGTGATTTGACTCTTCATAATCTTTGACGGGAAAGTTTCTCAAGATAAGTGAAAATAAAGATGCTTGTACAGCAATGGGAAGGATCCTGTGGCAGGGAGACATGATGAGACAAAGGAAAAAGGGCGTCACTGCAGGAATCATCTTTGAGAAGGAAGAGGGTTCAGGATCCACGGCACAAGGCAGTGGTTAGTGTTGGGACGGGGGCAGGTACCCTTTCCCCACGGTAACAAGAGTTAAGGCAGAGTGTGTGGGTATAGAAGTCTGAAGTCTTGAGCGTTGGTGCTGAGAAAATGAGGTGACTCTCCTGATTGTATCTAGTCTGATTGTGAGGTATGAGAGGGAAGGAGGAGCTGGAGCCATGAGAGGAAACAGTGACACAGTGCCCTTGAGGAGTGGGAAAGTGGATTTACTAGAAGAGTGGCAAAGGGCAGCTTGGCAGTTCTGCATGTCCTTTTGAGATGTGTGGTCATCAATTTGAAGTGAGCCTCGACAACGTGGTTGTGTGATTTTTCTCCAGAGATGTTCAATTGCTTGGATATAGGTGTACCATGAGAGAGATACAAGATAGCAAAGTGTTTAAAAGAGAAGGATTATTGACCAGGGCCATGGAACCATGGAACCACTGGGTATGGAGAGATGTGAGAACAGTGAGGTATAGAGGTGGGAGCAGTAAAAAGTAGAGGGGTAAATGGATTGAAGGACTCATGAAGTTGGGGAGCTGCTAGAATAGGAATACATGAGTAGTGAATGGGGAGAGTCTTAGGAGGTAGTACCTGAGAGTAACAAATAGAGTCCACAGTGGGTTAGCCCTGGCCTACAAAGAGATAAAGATAGTACACACAGATAAAGGAGTCGTGAGCCTAAAAGAGCAGTTTGAGATATGCAGGAGAGAAGGCTGCAGGAGAAGCAGGATCCTCCTAAGAGAGCCCCGACTCAGTGGAGGACAACAGCTGAAAGGAATATTCAGTGGAAAGGCTGAGAATGTGGGAAGCTTTTCCTCCCATGGAAGAGGAATTCTAGAGAGTACAGTGAAAAGTACGGCATGGACAGAGAAGTGGGACACAGAGTTAGGGAGAGAAAAAGAAGAGAATAAATATGAGGACCCAGGCGAGATTAGATGACTGCACTTACACCATAAGTAGGGAAAAATCTGGAACCTGTAGCTTATTTATAAGAAATAATGAAATCATACAGTATAAGGAAATGAGGCAGTTTCCATAAATGTGTATTATACAATGATCTACAGAATTGTAAATTCCTAGCCGATAATATTGCAACTGGTTCGCTTTGAACTTAAGATTTTTAGAATCCCGTTGTGCATTAGGAAAGAAACTGTTCAGTATTTTACAACTGGGAGCTATTGTGCTGAAATTAAAACCCGGAAGTTTTCTTTATGATGATAAGCCTCCTTATCTCTATAGGAGAAATTTTAAGTTCTAATTAAACTTCTAAATTAACCTAAATGGAGGCCTCGATCATTGAACAGAATTCTAGAATCTCAAATTACATGGAAACTTCGATGTCACCTAGTTTATCCAACCTATCCTAAAGAAAAAAACAACACTTTTTATATTAACCCTCCCCTACTCCAAACTCTCTTTCTCAGCCTCTTCTCAGCATATATTCTTTAACTCTTGTGCTGACTAAAATCTGACAGCCGCTAACAACTCCTTTTCCCTTGCAGCCCTCTCAAACAGAAACTCAGTCCCTGGAGGTGGGGCAGGTGTGATCCCTCCCCACAGCCAGTCCCAAACGGTTCCCCCAATGATCTTCTTCAAAAGCCCCAGCTCAAATGAGTCCCATGTCCAGCCAGCATTGTTCCCACTAGGAACAAGGCAAGCTGCAAAACATTTAACAATCCGTTTGAAAGCATCGGAGAGTTACAAAAACATGGGATTGTAGGACAAAGAATCAGGAGAAGAAGGAAGTCCAGTAACGTGAGCCTGGTATTTGGAGCTGCCTTTCCTTTGTAGGGCTGACTCTGAAACTTCAGGGAATGCCAAGGAAGAGTGGCCCTGGGAAACACATGAGGGTTTTGGAAGGACTACACTTCACAAGTAAGGGCATTAAAAACAGATCAGCCAATATAGCAACTAAAGACCAGCTTAAAAGCATCTCAATCCTTACCTGGATCAATGTGATCAGAAATTGCTAGTACCCTAAGCTAGCTGCCTGCTTGAAGCAGAAATAAATCCTTTGTTAGAGCCTTAAATTATCTCTGTAAATTTTATATACACAACATCTGGCTCCTATTAAAAAGAAGACATATATATATATATATATATATATATATATATATATATATATATGTATATGTATATATATATATATATATACATATGAATGAAAAGACATGACTGAAACCCGAAAGAAAAACACAATAGAAACAGCCCAGATGATCCAGATAAAGAAATTTAGCAGACCTGGACTTCAGACTTCTATTAATATTTTCAAGACAGGCTTGAACATTTTGGTAGAAAACTGGAAGTTTTTAAATGAACTAAATTAAAATGCTAGACCCGAAAATACTGTAACTCAAATTTAGAACTCAATGAAAGGCTTTCAGAGAAGATTTACATAGATGAAACTGGAAGATAGGTCATAAGGAAAAAAATCCAGAATGAAGCACAGAGAAACAAAAGTTGGGGGAAAAGAGCCTAACAGAAACATGAGATATGGAACAGAGGTCTAAATGCTTATAATTGGAGTCAACAAAAGAGAGGATAGAGAGCCTGGGGCAGAAGCAATACATTTGAAGAGAAAATGGCCAAGAAGTGTCAAAAACCAATGAAAAATGTCAAAGGGAACCATGAGTCTCAGGGAAGTTACATGTAAGAACTATAATAATACATAGATATATGATAGTTAAAAAAACCAAGAAGTTAATCCTGAAAGCAGAGAAAAAGGAAAGACTACCTTCAAAGAAATTACAATTAGACTGATACCTGAATAGAAGCATATCTATTGAAGAAATCAAATCTATTATTAAAAACCTTCCCATGAAGGAAACTCCAGACCCAGATAGCTTCCCTGATTAATTCTCTCAAACATTTAAAGAAGAAATAACACCAACATAACATAAACTCTTCCACAGAACAGAAAAGGGAGATCCCTTCCCAACCCACTTTATAAAAGTAACATATGTTTGATCTAAATTGACAAGGACACTATAAGAAAAATTACAGGCCAATTTCTCTTATGAATATGGATGAAAATGTCCTAAGCAAAATATTATCAAACAAAATCTAGCAATATATTAAAAGAATAGTGTATTAAAACCAAGTTGGATTTTGTCCCAGGAATATAAGGTTGATTGAATATTTGAAAATCAATCAATGTAATTTACCATATTAAGAAAGTAAAAAAGAAAATCATTTGATCATCTCAAAAGATGCAGATAAATCATTTGATTTAAAAAAAAAATCAACATTTAAAAAACACTGAGTAAAAGAGAAATAGAAAACGTCCTTAATCAGATAAAGAATACTCACAATAAAACCTATGCAAACTTCATACTTAAAATATTAAAAGTTTTCCCTTTAAAATGAGATGCCCATATCACCATTTCTATTCAGCAATTCACTGAATGCCCTAGACAAAGCAAGAAGCTAAGAAAATTCAACAAAAAATATGCCAGACCTGTAAGTAGAATACTATAAAACAATATTAAAAGAAAAAATTGAACTAAATTAATGAAAGGATATACCATATTCATAGATTGAAAAAGTCAATATTGTAAATATTCCCACTCTTTCCAAATTGATATCAGATCCAATTTAATAGCAGTCCCAGCATGATTTTGTAGAAATTGACAAGCTGATTATAAAATTTAAATGAAAGTGAAAAGAGTCAAGAACAGCTAAGAAAAAGAATGAAATTAGGCAACATTCTCTACTGAATATCAAGACTTACTATAAACCTACAGTAAAGATAGTGTGGTATTGACACAAAGAGAGACAATTAAATGGAACAAAGAATCCAGAAACAGACCTCAGTGTATGTGGAAACTTAATATGTAACAAAAGTGACAGAGCAGCTGGGAAGAAAGACCTTTTTTTTTTTTTTTAAATTGGGGAAGGGGAACAGGACTTTATTGGGGAACAGTGTGTACTTCCAGGACTTTTTTTTCCAAGTCAAGATGTTGTCCTTTCAATCTTAGCTGTGGAGGGGCCATTCAGCTTCAAGTTGTTGTCCTTTCAGTCTTAATTGTGGAGGGTGCAGCTCAGCTCCAGGTCCAGTTGCTGTTGTTAGTTGCAGGGGGCGCAGCCCACCATCCCTTGTGGGAGCCGAACCGGCAACCTTGTGTTTGAGAAGACGCGCGCTCCAACCAACTGAGCCATCTGGGAGCTCAGCAGCAGCTCAGCTCAAGGTGCTGTGTTCAATCTTAGTTGCAGGGGGCACTGCCAACCATCCCTTGCGGGACTTGAGGAATCGAACTGGCAACCTTGTGGTTGAGAGCCCACGCTCCAACCTACTGAGCCATCCGGGAGGCAACTCAGCTCAAGGTGCTGTGTTCAATCTTAGTTGCAGGAGGCAGAGCCCACCATCCCTTGCGGGACTCGAGGAATTGAACTGGCAACCTTGTGGTTGAGAGCCCACTGGCCCATGTGGGAATCAAACTGGCAGCCTTTGGAGTTAGGAACATGGAGCTCTAACTGCCTGAGCCACTGGGCCGGCCGAAGAATGATCTTTTTAATAAATGGTGTTGTGCCAATAGCCACATGATAAAAAAAAAATTAAATTTAACCCATACCGTAAACAGAAACCTATTCCCAGTGGCTCACAGAAATAGTATGAAAGGTAAAATAATAAAGCATCTAGATAACAAAGCTGCCCAACAAAACAATTAACAGCCCCATGTGGCTATTTAAATTTATTAAAATTAAATAAAATTTAAAATCAGTTCCTCAGTCACGCTAGCCATATTTCCAGGGCTCACTAGCCACATGCGGCCAGTGACTATTGCATTCAACAGTAGAATACATTTGCATCTATGCAAAAAGTTGTATTGTACAGCGTTGAATATAGACTGTCTTCATGACCTTGGGGCAGACCATGATCTCAAACAGGCTATGGAAAGCACCAACCATAAAGAAAAAGATTCATAAGGTAGACTACATTAAAACTAAACACTTCTGGTTATCAAAAGAATAGAATAATAGGTACTTCATTCATAAAGGACTGTATCAACCTCATTAATAAACATCAGGGAAATAAAATTTAAGCCACAATGAAATAACGAAAAACACATCCACCAGAATGGTTAAATTTTTAAAAATTGACAATATTGAACAACGGTCAGAATATGGAGCAATTGAAACTCCTACACTGTTGATGGGAGTGTATATTGATACAATAGTTTGGAAAACTGGTATTACCTACTGAAGTCAAACATATTCATAACTCAGCAATTCTATTCTTGGTATATACCCAAGAGATGTATATGGTATATATGTATAGAATGATCATTGCTAACACTTTGGGAGGGGGTGCGGGGTGGGAGGACCCATATGCCCATTAGCAGTAGAAAGATCAATAAATTGTGGTATAGTCATACAATAAAATGCCATACTGTATAGCAATACAAATTAATAAATTCCTGCTATATGCAACAAAATTAATGAATCACACAAATATTGCACTTAAGTAATCAAAATTTAAAAAATACAATACATAGTATATGATTCGATTTATATAAAGTTCAAAAACAGTCAAAACTAATATAGTAAGGTTCGAGAAGTAAAACAACTGTTTTATTTATGGAGAAGGGAGAGAAAGTGATTGGAAGCAGGTATGAGGTGGGAGCTTCTGAGATTTTAGAATTGTATTTCTTGACTGAATGATGCCTACACAGGTAGAATCACTACATGATAATTAATAATCTGTATACATATGATTTGTGTGCTTTTGTGAATGTATGTTATACTTCAATAATGTTTCTAAAAATCAGTTCCTTTGATGTATATGCCATCAGGTTCTAATACCTTCTCCCTCCTCCGATAGCTATTACTTATTGATCTAGCCTCTCTAAGGCTTTAGCATTTGATTCACAGTCTTTCCTTCTACCTCAAGTCCCACTATCATCCGAGGTGATTTTATATCCATGTGGATGACCCATCCAACACTCTGGCCTCTCCTTCTCGACCAGCACTTCAGCTAAGCACTCCAACAGCCTCACTGAGGAACTGATTAACACTAAAGGTCACTCTCCCTCTAAAACCATTCTCAGACCAAAATAGCCTATCTTTTCAGATCTCTTAGAAGATTTCCAAGATTTCTAGTCCACATTTTCTATGAGCTCACCTCTTTTCTTCCTTTATTAAACTTTAGCTTCTATTTGTTGTCACTTCAATAGTTTTCTTACCATTATTGTCAAATTCCTTGCTTACTGTCTCTCCAGTTTAACACCTGACAAAATTTCTATTCCAGCTAACTCTATTTTGCACTTACGTCCAGGTTGCCAAACACTGTTTCAGAAGATCACATAACTTGGCATACCTCAAGGGGACCCTCTATGCCTCCTCCTCGTCCTGACCTACTTCTTTAGTCTGCTTTTCCATCCCCCATGGAAGAAAGTCAAATCTACATTCTTTCTAAAGTGCTGAAATCCCTCTCTGTCAGCAGATGAGTTTGCTTCCAACGTCACAGAAAATATAGAAACCATAAAATATCCTTTTCTTGCCAAACTAAAAATACATCTGAATCTACAACCATATCTTGTTTTCTATAACTTCTGTTAAAAAGAAAGTGCCATCTTTTGTCTCTCCATCACCCCCCACCTTTTCTTGGACTTTGCTCTTTCATTTCTCTTCCTCCTGTGTTTTCCCTCTGTATTTGCTCTTTCCTATTAGTTTTTAAAATACTCAAGTACATAAAAATACTCAAATACTTAAAAACAAACAAATCAATTACAATGAAATATAAAACCACCCTTCCCCTCCATTTTCCTCTCCAGGAATAATCCTATCTTCCTCTCCCAACTAATGAAAGGATTATTAACTCTGCGTCTACTTCCTCATCTCCCCCTCATGCATCAAACCACAACAATCTGTTTATTCACCACAAGGACACAAATGACCTTGTTGTGGAACCCAAAGCATCTGCAGGCGTTCCTTTCATGGCTTTCATGAACACTTGACATGCTTGCTCGCAGTGCACTGCTCCCTAGACTCCAGGTGGCTCCAGGAGTTTCCTCCTACACTTTCCACCCTTCTTTTTTAGTGCCTTTCATAGGGCAGTCTTCTGCTCATCTTTTAAATGATGGTATCCTTCAGAATTCTCTTAGGCCACTTTCTCTTTTCATTTTACATATGCCTCGTTGACCTCATCTATTCCCATGACTTCAATTATTATTTATTACTCATTACTTCCAAATCCACATTTCTATTCCCGGCATGTATTGTGAAGTTCAGAGACATGACACTTTGATGTGTTACGTGCTCTCTAAACTTAGAATCTTGAAAACTGAACCATCCCATCCCTCCTCTATGAATGTCATCATCCATCACCCAATTTCCACAACGTTATCAATTCCACCTCCTAACACATAGTTTCTCTTTATCTCTAGTATCATCTTTTATTTCCACACACCTTCACCCCCACTGAGGCCATCACCACATTCTGCTTGGGTTTTCTTGCTCCTAACTCATCTCCCACCTCCAGTCCTGCTCCCTTCCAATCTTCTCCATACTCTGGCCACAGGAAGCTGAGATTGTTTGTTTAAACTTTTGTCTTATTAAATTATTAGATTCATGAGAATAGGAACCATGTCTACCTTGCTAACCTATCAATTACTATAGTGTCTGGTACATAGTAAAATTAAAGAAATATTTGTGGAAGAGATAAACAGATTGGCAACACCGACTTTCTCTAATATGGAAATAATGTTGACATAGCCCTGAAGACTTCACAGGGATGCCATGTCTGCTTTGGCTCCCCATTGTATCACAGAGTCTAGCACAAATCTGGCCCACATTCGTTGAATCAATGAGAATAAAAATAAAATATGAGATGTTAACATGCTTGCAAAATGGCATATAAAATTCTGTACAAATGAAACACACAAAGAATAAAGCAGTACTATTTCTCATTCAGAAGAGAACTGGTCAGTTTACATCTGCCAACTCTACCACTGTCCGCCCCTTCTCCTTTCCTGCTTTATTTTTTCCATAGCAGTTTTCATCTTCTATCAAATTCTACAATTTACTTATTTTGTTTATTGGTATCTCCTCCACTAGAAATGTAAGCTCCATAGAGCAGTAAGTTATACCTGTTCTGTTATTGAAGACATAATAGGTGCTCAATGAATATTATTAAATTAAATTGTACTTGGGACTGTGTTAAATATATCGAATATTTTATCTTAATCTTTAAAAGAACATCCAGTAAGATCCCTTTATCTCCATTCTAGAGATTTTAAAAAAGGAGTCTCATAAAAGTTATATCATTCCTTAAGATGTAGAAGAATGCTATGGGAGGAAACCAAAAAGGTAAGCCAAACAGAAACACGAATGAGATGTAGGAAAAAAAAATTGAAATATGTCAGTCATCACAATAAAAATAAACAGATTAAACTCCCTCATTTAAACATAAAAATTATACACTGGATTTTTAAAAGTACAGCAATATGACAAAAAATATATATATAGCACTTAGACATAAGGACACTATACTTCTTGTGCCAACCAAGATGGAGTAAGCCCACTACAGCCTTTCTCTCTCATTGATTAAAATGAAAACACCAGGATTAAAAAAGCAACTACCCCCAGAACTCTGAAAAGTTAGCAGTAGTAGCAGATTGAGAGAGTAGCCAAAACTTGAACAACTTCCATGGGAGTAAGTTCACTGGTTTTTTCTCATTTATCTCTTAGCTTTGACCCAAGGGTTGTCCCACTGTGGAACTGTGCAAGGAGTGCAGACAACAACAACACTGGGAGAAACCCTCTCTGACCAGACAACAGGGAAACAGGTCCCTGCAAGTTGAAGAGGGTGAGAAAGATCCTCGTGATTTTTTTCTTTCCCTCTTTCTTCTTTCACAGTCCTGCCCCAAGGATGGCCCCAGTCTTTCTAGCCTGAAGACCAGAAAAAGAAGCCTCTGGAATCCAGAGAGTGTGGGAGAAATCCTGGAATGCAGAGAGCTGGAGAAATGGATGTCTTGACTCTGCATACGACCTGATAAAAGTCCCAGGCTCACCCCCAAGTGTGCATGTCCAGGACAGAGCCACCCAGCCTAGCAAAGGCTTTGAGAACTGAACTGCAACTTTAACACCCATGTCTCAGAGTAACCCGAGAGGGGTACGCAAAGGGGAGAAGCAAAGGAGCACAGCAAATGCTTAGAAAATTAAACTGACATTAGAAGATAAGACAGAACTTACAGTCTGAACCTAAGTGGGTTGATGACAGGCTAAAATAAATAAACAAAATCAACATTCTCTTCGGGTTTTTAGCAGGACCTGGGATCTCACAACCAATAGTCAAATGACCAGGATAGAATCCAAAATTATTTAATAAACTAAGCATTAGAAAAATTTGACCAATTCTCAAAGGAAGAGACAAATGCCAATCTCAGAATGTCCCAAATACTGGAATTATTACACAAAGACACAAAAACAGCTTTGGTAAATATACTGCAGGAGGTAAAGCAAAGCTCTCCTGAAATGAATGAAAAAATAGAAGTTATCCACAGAAAAACATAAAAAAACCAAATGGAAACTTTGAAAAATACACTATCTGAAATTAAAAATTCACTGGATGGGCTCTCTTAGAAGACTAAAGATGACAAAGGAACAAGTTAGAAAACCTGAATATAAATCAATAGAAATTATCCAATCTGAAGAGAGAGAGAAAGAGAGGGAAGAATTTAAACAATAAATGGAACGTGTGAGAATATATAAAAAGATCCAAGACTATTCATGTCTCCAGAAAAATTTCAAGGAAAAGAACCTCACAAGCTATAGATTAATATCTCTCATGAAAAGTAATACAAAAATCCTCAACAAAACATTAGCCAATCCAAGCCAAAAATACATAAAAAGGACACTATATCATGACCAAGTGAAATTTATCCCTAGATTGCAAGCCTGGATTAATCAATGTAACTCACCATGTTAACGGACTAGAGAAGAACAATCATATGAGCACACAACATAAAAAGTGTTTGACAAAATTGAACATCTTTTCATGATTTTAAAAAATTCTCATCAAACTAGGGAAGGAAGGAATTTCCTTAGAGAGCATCTAGAAAAGGCCATTTACAGCTAATAATATAGTGAATAGAAAATATAATGAATTATATTTAACATAAAAATATTAAATGCTTTTCTTCTAACTCAGGGGAAAGGCAAAGATGTTGATCAGGGTTCTTCAAAGAAATGAAACCAATAGGGTGTGTGTGTGTGTGTGTGTGTGTGTGTGTCGAAGATAGATAGATAGATAGATAGATAGATAGATAGATAGATAGATAGATAGATAGATAAAGAATATTTTACTTTAAGAAACTGGCTTGCAATGATGGAGGCTTTGGCAAGTCCAAAATCTGTACGTAGGCCAGCAGCCAGGAGACCCAGGGAAGAGTTGCATTTAGGGTTCAAAGGCAATCTGCTGGAAGAATTTCTTCTTACTTGGGGAGGTCAGTCTTTTTCTCTTAAGGCCTTCAAATGATTGAATGGGGCCCACCAACATTATGGAGGATAATCTGCTTTACTCAAAGCCTACCGATTTGAATGTTAACCTCATCTGAGAAATACCTCCACAGAAATATCTAGAATAATGTTTCACCAAATATTTAGGTTCCATAGTCTAGCCAAGTCGACATTTAAAATTAATCATCACAGCTCTCACCATTCCTATTCTACATCACTCTGGAAGTCCTAGCCAGTGCAATATAGCAAGACAAAGGGAAAAAAAGGCAGAAAGATTAGAAAAGAAGAAATAAAACTGTCTTTTTTTCACAGATGACACAGTTTTCAATAAAAAATACTCACGTCCCAAAAAATACAACATAGCTCCTAGAATAAGTGAATTTAACTGTGACAACCTGGATGGACCTAGAAGGTATTATACTAAGTGAAATAAGTCAGACAGAGAAAGACAAATACCATGTGATCTCACTTATATGTGGAATCTAAAGAACAAAATAAACAAACAAAACAGAAACAGACTCATAGATACAGAGAACAAATTGATGGTTACTAGATGGATGGGAGGTTGAGGGGCTGGGTGAGAAAGATGAGGGGATTAAGAAGTATGAGCTGGTAGTTACAAAAGAGTCAAAAGGATGTAAAGTGTAGGGAATATAGTCAATAATATTATACAAACTATAGTGTCAGATGGGTACTAGACGTATTAGGGGGATCACTTCATAAGTTATATAAATGTGTAACCACTACGGTGTACACCTAAAACTAATATAAAGTAATACTGAATGTCAACTATAATTAAAAAAATAGTCACGGGAATAGATAGTACAGCATAAGAAATATAGTCAATATTATTGTACTAACTATGTACAGTGTCAGATGGGTAATAGACTTATTGGGGTTATCAATGTGAGGTATATAAATGTCTAATCACTATGTTGTTTTGTACACATGAAACTATTTTTTTTAAAAAAGTGAATTTAGCAAGGTCTCAGGATACATGACCAACATATAAAAATTATATTTCTATATAATAGCAATGAACAATGGAATTTGAAATTTAAAAAAAAATACTAGCAAATTACAATAGCATCTAAATCTGAAATATTTAGGTAAAATTTTAAGAAAATAGATACAGGATCAGTATGCTTAAAACTATAAAACACTGATGAAAAAAAGCAAAGAAGGCATACAAAAAAGAGGAGTTATCCCTCTTCACATATTGGAAGACTCATTACTAAGATGTCAGTTTTCCCCAAATTGATCTATAGATCCAACACAATCCCAATTAAAATTCCAACTTTTGTGATATTATTGAGAAACTGATTCTAAAATTTATACGTAAAGGCAAAAGAATAGCTGACACAATTTCGAAAAGTAGATAAGTTGAGAGACTTTCGCTCTGATTTCAAGACTTACTATAATGCTACAATAAGCATGACAGTGCGGTAATGGTGAAAGGATAGAAAAATAGATCAATGAAACAGAAAAGAGAGTCCAAAAATAGATTTAGTCATATATGGCCAATTGATTTTTGACAAAGGTGCAAGGCAACTCCATCAAGAACGAATAGTCTTTTCAACAAATTATGCTGGACCAATTGGACATCCCTATGCAAAATAAATAAACAAACAAACAAATAAATAAATGAATAAATAAAATAAACCTGAACCAATACCTCACGCTTTACACAAAAATTAACTCAAAGTGGATCATAGACATAAGTATAAAAAATAAAACTATAAAACATTTAGGAAAAATCTTTGTGACTTTGGACTAAGCAAAGATACAATAGTAAAACTACAGTACATAAACATTTTTTTGATAAATTGGACTTTATATCATTTAAAAACTTTTTCTCTGTGAAAACACTATTAAAAGAATAAAAAGTCATATACTGGGAGAAATTATCTGTATATCACATATCTGGTAAAGAACTTGTATCTGGAATATATAAAAACCTCTCAAAATCCAACAATAAAATAAAAAGCATCTAATTAAAAAATTGGGGAAACATTTTAAAACACTTCACCCAGAAATATAGGAATGTCAAACAAGCACATAAAAAGATTTTCAATACTGTTAGTCATTAAGAAAATGCAAACTAAAAACCATACCATGATATTACCATACACTAATTGGTATGGTTAAAATAAATTTTAAAACCGATAATAGCAAGTGCTGGTGAGGATGTGGAACAACCAGAAGTTTCAGAAATTGCTGGTGGTAACGCAAAATGGTTCAGACATTTTGGAAAACAGTTTGGTGTTTTTTTTATAAATATCACATGGACTAGAAATCTTACTCCTAAGTATTTACCCAAGAGAAATGAAAACTTATGTTAACAAAAAAAACATATTAATAAATGTTTATAATAGTGTTATTCTTAATTAACAAAAAATAGAAACAACCCAAAGGTCCTTCAGCTAGTAAATGAATAAACAAAATGTACATTTATGCAATAGAATACTACACTACTCAGTAACAAAAAGTACCACATGAATGAACGTTAAATGCATTGTGCTAAGTGAAATAAACCAGACTCAAAAGGCTATATATTGTATGACATTCTGAAAAAGGCAAAACACAGGTGCAGAGAACAAGGGTTGGGGTGGGAACAGGGCTGACTACAAGGGGCTGCACCAGGGAATCTTAACTGTGGTCACACACACACACACACACACACACACACACAAGAATTTTACTATATATAAATTTTTAAAAATGATGTTCTATTTATTGGGGGGAAAACAGAGAGAAATGAATAATTAAAGGGTAGAGATTTATAGACAAATACTACTCAAAAGAAAGCTGGTGTAGCTATATTCGTATCAGGCAAAACGATGTTTGGGTAACTTGCCCTAAGACATATAGATCACAGGGGCAGATCAAGGCTTCGATCTACCTCTTTCTTGCTATAAACCCTGTGCTCTTTTTAATATATCTTAATGACTGACATTCTAGTTATTAAGACTTAGGGAATTCATTAATTAAAAAGAAAAATTTGAGACAATCTCTCATAAGCACACTAATTCTACCATGAACTAAATGCAGTTTTCATGTTTTAAGAAAAATCAGTAAATAATCCATTCAGAAAAAAAAAAAAAGTATATTTAATTAATACTGGTGAAACTTATGTTTGACTTGGAGATTTCTTACGTTGTTTTCTTTCAATAATAATAGAAATAATCTATTACTCCCACCCAAAATTTCAAAAAAAATTTTCAGACTTCTTTCTAAAAAGAAATCAATATTAGCATTTAGAATTGAAGAATCCCTGTGACAAATCATCAGAAGAACCGGCCTGCTTTTAACTGAAACATTTTCAGGAAAAACTAGAGGACAATTAGCTACATAATGTATCATTATAAGAGCTGAATGTGCACATGTAACTGGAAATATTAGGGTACATCTTGCTCCTTACCAGAAGTTAAAGGTAAATGGTCATATTAACCATTAATACTTCCACTGACAAAATTAGAATGTCCCATCTTCAGAATAGTCAATGTGTAAAGTCAAGCAAAACAGCAACTGAATAAAGTTTTAAGCAAATTCCCAAATCCCAATAAATTATTCTAGTACTGTTCCCTTCTAGGAATTTTTTTCAGTTAAAATACAATAGCTGCCTGTCCTCAGAATGTTGCAAAGTTAGAGCAATAACCTCTCAGACCAAATTCAGGTTGTAATATCTCTCCTTTTAGGACTGAGTTTAAAGTTAAGGGCAAAACTACAGAAAACATATAGAAAAATGTGTGTCCTCAGCCTAGCCTTCTATGTTGTTTATTAAATGCAAATCTAGTTTCTTCTGCTCACCTACATGTAGTTCAATATGACTTAGTCAGAATGTCTACACATAAAATCAAGAATCAGGCAGGTGAATTACATGAAAACCTCAAGGGAAATACACTGCATTACTAGCTAAATCCTCTTAATAAAACTTCTCCAGCCCCAACCCCGCCCTGCCTCCCAAATTTCCTCATGTTTTCACTTCAAAATATGTAAGGGCTTCTCCTTTCCATGGGCAGGGTGTGTAACACCATACATTAACCAGGACCTGGAGAGAACATTCATAGTTTAGGAAATGGACTTTACTGCTTGCTAAACCCCTGCCTTTAGAAGTGTTCTCAGGGTACTCGGGCTCAGCTGAGGTCAGTCACCCAAACCCCTGAATGGGAACATGGTATGTGTCAAGCAAGGTCTCTAGTCCTGCTCCCCACGTAAGAACGCAGGACACGGTGAGGCCAAAAAGGAACGCCAACGGAGCCATAGATAGGGGAGTCATACCAGTATATTCTCTCTGGCTGCTGGGTTGGAGATACAGGAAGCCGGGGCCACATGATCTCTGCCAATCAACAACCCCCTAGCGTAGCCACAGCAGTTATATTATGGCTAACGGCTAACCGGTAACAGCTGATGGCCATCTACTACCCAAGCCAGCACCTTCCACGTGAAGCCGAGAACCTGGAAACTGCTCTCTGTGACTCTGTCCCCACAGTATGAGTGCACGAATCATTTTATTTATAGACACAGACAGACGGACATAAAGGAAGGAGCCCTTAAGATTTCCAAAGCATCACCTGGAAAGTCACCTGTCCTTAGACTGGTTTGGAAAAACACCCCATCTGAGAATGACTGGTTGGTTTTGCTCTACTTCAGATTCCTTTAGTCTCTGTCCAATCCGGCTGAAAAGTCTTTGGGAGGGTTAGGTAGATCCTGCCAAGTTTAGGGACAGAATATTGTTAGGGGGACAGACTAAGAGAGGACAAGTTTCCTTCAAGTAGCACAGGGAAACGGCCAAAGCCAATGTTGGCTAGAGAGAGCTGAGGTTTGTGCAAGTACTTGTGTGAGGTACTTGTGTACTGTCAAGTACCAAGGTGAGGGGACCACGAAGTGTCAATGCCAGTGTTACACAGCCAAGTGCTTCAGGTCAGGCAGGAATGAGACAGGAATGAAAGCGGACTGCACACAAGCCAGGAAGAAGGGAAATCAACTGGGTAGTTTTCCTGAGCTACCTTGGTGTGTGTGCAGGTTGCTCATTGTTATCTAAGATATAAGTGAGCTGACCTGGTTTAAAGAGCAGGGAAGACACTATTGGCAGCTGTAGAAACTTAAGTCCTTAGTTTCCAAAGTTAACTGGCTATATTTTCTGATTCTAAGGGAGCTTACAGAACACATCCAGAGGCCAAAAGTCTGTCTCCTTCAAAGTGCCAGGATGACAGCGAAATTCAAATACCCTGACCACCTTCCTCTGAGCCATGTCATCAGTTGTTAGAAGTTGCCTCAGATTGACAGAATTAACTCTGTGATATCCAAGCTTGTGGACTCTAAGAAGCATGTATTCAATCGCTATAGCAGATGCAAAGGTAGGCCTGGCCACACTGATCTCAGTTAAGACCAAAAGGATTCTTTTTTTTTTCCGAGCAACCTACTAGAAACAATACAGACTTATATATTCCTGATACAACTGCCTCAAAAGATAGACCTGACATGTCTCGATACTAAAATTCCTCTTGTTGAGGAACAAGGTAATGTTACTTGCCTAGCTTTAACTTGACAGTCTTTTGAATTATATTGACAATATATCATCCAGCTCAGATGTTTTGAAGCATCTTAAAGGAGCAGAACACTTTGCAAATAAAACCTTACAAGGAGCCTAAAAACAGAAGGAAGTGGAGGTACTTTGATTGAAGTAAGGTGGCGGGCTCCAAAGACCCATCTACTTATTTTGACCCCTTCCAGATTATGTCCCCTCTTCCCACCAGGCCATCACATACACCCTAACACACAGAGAAGAGCCCCCAGATACCCACTCTCAACCATGGGGCTTTCCTGAATCCAGGGTGAAACTCAAATTAGCTGGCACAGTAATTTCAGATCAGAGTACATGAAATGATAATGATTTGATTAAAGCTCCATCAGTAGAAGAAAGACCTGTTCTCTCAGATGAGAAGACCGTTTCCCTATTGTCCACACCTGTAGCCATAGCCACTTTGATGAATGGGGGAAAATAATGGCCAAACTCGTGTATAGTTACAACTCAATTCTCGTAAATCCAACACTAAGAGGAAACATCATTGACATATTCAAGAGACCAGCTCTATTGGTCATTCAGCTATTGCTGATGGTGATAAAGGCACTGATGGCAAACATGTCTGTGAAGAATCGGAATAAAATATGGAAAATAATTGCATTTCACTGATTATTTCTACTTATGAGATAGACTTTGGAGGATCAAAAATCATCATTTTACAGGACTCTTAAATGTATTTTCTCATTTAACAAATGTTTACAATTAATTTGATTGTGTGATGACCTCCAAGTTAAAGTGGGAAAGGAAGGCTGTAGGAACCTTTAAATGGGTTACACAAGCAACCTTCCAAGGTCTAGGGCATTGACTGCTCTGGCCATCCTCTCATGGAGGTTCCCCACTGGCTGTATATTAACAAGTCTACGTTTGAAAACCCTGCCTGAACTACTATGAGGGTGGGAGGGACAGGCCACTGCATTCTTGGTTATTAAAGACTATTTGAATATTGATCGAGTGTGGGTAAGGATAAAGCCTGGCAGAAAGGAGAATATTGATTTGAGGAAGCAACTCAGACGTATTCAACTCAACTCCAGTCACCAATAAATGCTTTAAAAAAATTGACTACAATATCTATATATTCAATTCTAGATGTTTTGTAGGATATGTTCAGATGTATCTTTATCTCAACAGGAAGCTGCAGGTTTAGCCATAGGTCCAATCACAACTATAGATTATAGAATGCAACTGCTCATGGCATAGTTCAGGAAGAAGTATGTGGAGATGGAATCTCACTGAGGCCCAGATGGAGTACTTCTACTGCTCATGCAGTCTCAGGCCATTCCTCCCACGAATTGCCAAACACATCCCATAAAAAACAGCACTCCAAAATAGCCATCTAAAGCAGAATGTCTTTCCTGAGGAAGCAGATTGCTATCAGGCTTTTTAAAAATCTTCTTTTAAATGAGAACTACAAAACTCTTTATCTAGTTAACTAAGTAAATATAATCCCCAAGTACTCTAGATCGGCCTCCTTCTTCTCCATAAACTATCATTCTTGGCCTGTGCATATACTGCTCTAGGAAACTGGACACTCAATGATTCTTCTATTGACCACTACAGTGGTCCATTCTATATAGACAAGGAATTGTCTTCTGCTTCTCTTTTTCACAGTATTTAGGGGTTAATGATAATAATAGCTCACATTCTTAGCATCAACTATGTGCCAGGCATTATGCTAAACACATCCCGTGCATTAACTTATATGATTCTCGCAACAACCCAATGGGGTAGTCTTTATAACAGTCCCCATATGGAAATAATTTCCCATTTTGCGAATGAGGAAGGTGAAGGGTCAAATTACTTGTCCTTGGTCCCACTGGTAGTAAGTGGAAGGACCTGAATAAGAACCCAAGAGTCTCTAATTTCAGTCCCAAACTCCCAACCTATTGAAAACATTGTCCTTGGATGCAGCTATATATTACTGTACCAGTCAAGATTCAGTTGCACAAAACAGAATCTACTCTGACTAGGTAAAGCTCTCATTGGGGACTGAATAAACAAATTCTAGATGACTCCCAGGGACAATTCCCAAAGTCACACTGGAGAATGGGACACTACAAGTATGAGACCTTCTACTGCCTCTTCTCAGATCAGGAATCTGCCATCCTAGAATCATGCCTCCATCCCCAGGATCGGAAGCCTGCCTCTGCTGCAGCGACCTCCAGCGCCATGTCACACATGCTGCAATTCACACCAACAAAATGATGGCTCCATCCTCCGCCTCCTGACACTCCTAGAGCTAGCAACTAACACCGAAGCCACACAGACATCGTCCATGACCCACAGTGCTTCTACCAACTTCAACCTCCACACACTTCTGCTTTCCAAATGCTGTATAATGCATCTGATATGATAAACCTAAATCAATTTTCAGACCCCTCTCCATGAGGGAGACAGAGAATTGTGTTTTAGCTTTCCAGCATCTGCAGTACAGGAAGGGCACAAGAGCAGGAGGGGGGCATGGATGTTGAGTCCTACTCCGCTGTACCCACTGCAAGGTCCAAGGATGCAAGTCCTGTGGAGGGGGTCTCCTGATTCAGGGTGCCAAATTTTGTGTGTCTAGGACCAGGTTTCAAAGTTTTCATCAGTTTTCATCTGACCCCAAATGGATCAGACTCAGTTTAATATGGTATCATTTATATAATACTATCCTGAGAATAAGATTAGCATCATAGAAGGAGCTAGAACATATTGCTGAAGGAGGTGAGCTCTCAATTACAGCCATCTGAGTTCCAAACCTGCTTCAGCAACTCAGTACATGTTTGACCTTTAGCATGTTATAATTTCTTTTTTCCTCAGTTTCTCCTTCTCTAAAACGTAGAAAGTAGCATCAATCTAATAAAGGTGTTCAGAAGAGTAAGTAAAATAATATATATAAAGTACTTAGAAGAATGCCTGGTACTTGGGAAATGCTTCCTAAATGTTAGCTCTTCTTACTGGAATAATCTTTAGACAAGATAAGTTCTAATCTTAAAAGGTTATATAATAGAGTTGTATTCAAGCCCCACACTTTTAAATTTATTTCCAGTTTCATAGACCTTTTAGAAGAAGTAAGAACTTGATTTCCTGTGACAGCAAACAGAAAAGCAAGCACTCATCTTTATGGTGATGACCTGGTTGTACTTAAAGAACACATTAATCTAGTGGCCAATTACTGCCAGGAGGAACAGCTCAAGCACAGCTGTGCCAAAACCGAATCTGTCAGTTTTAAAAGATGTTCTTCAGGACTCAAATGGATAATATTTTGGAAGAATTCAAAATGCTAACTAACTCTTTAATTGTTTGGAGGGGGTGTATTTATAGTTACTTTATCCTGACAGGCCCACTTCAATACAATTTTACTCACTCAAATATTCCAAATAAGTTTTGTTATCTGAGTGAAGTGGATGACTGACAATGCCAGCTCACAAAAACCTTGGAATCCAAGATCCTATCCTCCATGCTTAAAGGAGCAGGACTTAGGAGTTTCCACAGATTCTCTTCAATCATTTGCACAATCTAAAGAAACTTACAAAGAAAGGCTTTGGCCCTGCTGACAGGTCTCCTGCAGCTGCCTCGGGACGGCAGAAACAATGCTCAGTCTTAGCAAAAATGGAAATCAGACCCCTTTAGTTCTGACCATACGTCAACTTCCCCAGTGTCTACAATGTATGTGCCAGTCAACTGCAAGAACAACCATTTTTCAGCTATTCATCAGGAACTTCAGTGTTAAAGTGTTTGATACATAACTCCAATTAGAAGCCTCATTGACATCAGATTGTAACACATTAAGAACAATTATGACCAGTGTGAGCAGGCTCTTAGGGTTCAAATGGGCCCTCTAATAGACTGCTAGTAGGAGTACACCTTTTCTGAGCTTCACATGGGTCTATCTAACAAAATATTTGCAACTGAAAATTCATTGACTCACCAATTCTACTTCTAAGAATTTATTCCAAAGAAATAACCTGACAAGTGCATGAATTATATGTAAAAGGATGCTCACTTAAAAACTATTTATAAGACAAACAACTGCAAAAGAACTCAATGTTGACCACATAAAATTGGTTAAAACAATTACAGCATGGCCTTAGAATGAAATGCTATGCAGTCATTAAAGGGAAAATTTAGATGTATTTAAGTATTGGCATGAAAAGTTGTCTATGATGTAAATTTTAAAAACCAGGTGCATAGTATGATCTCATTTGTGTTTTTTGTATAATTATATATAATATATACATATATGTGAACATATGTATTTTATATATAATTATATGACTGTATACAATCATTCTAGAAAGCTGTGCACTGAAAGGTTAGCAGTGGTAACTTTCACTATTTAAGATTATGAGTAATGTTTATTCTTTATTTATGCTATTCTATATTTTATTAAAAATTATCAATATGTATTACTTTTTTTAGTCAGAAAAAAATAACAGTTATTAAAAAAAGTAAGCCCAGATGATAGCACTTTTATTTGAGGATTGTCTGAGATACGTACTGAGATGCACACATTCAGAATCATACAGAATCTCTAAGCTCTTTCTGTCTTATATCAATATAGGAATTGGCAAACTCAAGTGCCGTTAGAAGACAGGCAGGCAAAGTAAATAAGTGAAATAGACAGGGTATGAGGCAATAGGGAGGGGAAGTGACCACGGTTAAGTAGAGAGCACATACCCAGTCTAAATGTATTCAAATTCAAAAAAATTTCCAAGCACTTAAAATACATCTGCAGGCTCAGTCTGAGCAGTAATCTGCTGATTAAGACCTTGAGAGTGTAAACCTACGCACACAGTACATTACTGTAACTCACAACGACAACTAAAGGTCATTCCCTCCTCATCTCCTACAGCTGCTTTAAGAAGTATCTATGAAGCAGACAATTTTTCCATATTTGTAAAATTATTTTTCTGAAATTTAATATAAAAAAAAAATTTGTCTCCTCTGATAAACTTGTTTGCTTCCTTCCATAACAGAATGAAAGCAACGAATTTAATTAGCTTTTCCTTTCTCTTTTTTGTTCTAGAAAGCTCAGAACTTTCCTTAACCTAGGTTTTGTGTTGCAACTGTCTCTTCCCCTCCATCGCTTAGTTCTTATTCCCTTGCTTGGATGATTATAGTATATGTATTCATCTTATATTAGAGTGTATGTATATACATCAATTGAAATATTTTTTCGAATTCAGGTTGGACAGAGGGAAGTAGAAATAAATTCATAATATACTGAAAAAAAATAACATCAGCATGCAATAAAATAATTGTAATGACTTACATATTTTGGTATTATCTCTAGTTATTGGCCTACTTTTAAACTATAAATATAGACTGCAAATATAGTACGAGGGAATTTAGCAGCTGACATTGAAAAAAAAATCAGGAAAATAACAGGTTAAAAGAGAAGCTGAAGGGGTTAAGAAGTGGAATGGGAAAAAAAAGTGCAATAATTACATTGTAGAATATGTAAGTATGCGTGCAACCATTGTGCCAAAACAGGATAAAAGCAATAGCATCTTTCTTAGGAAGCTTATACCTGTATGAGGGACTCAGAACCAGTCTGGGTAAGTGTGTCTGCAGAGTCTGTCTCCTCTGCCTTCCCGCTGTCCCAGGCTGCCCTACCTGCCTCTGGCTACTACCTTAGAACTCATCCATCAATTACCTGTATCTCAGAAACTGGAAATGAGCATATAAATATTCCTCAAACCTGAAGTTTTGGAACTAAGATGTTTATTAAAAATTAAAAATTGATGGTAGGTAATTATCAAAATGAAATGTGCTAAGATGAGTAATATTAAAATGAATTATTAACTATTTTTAATGGTATTTAATTTTTATATTTATAAGCTGTTCCGTTTTTTGGACTAGAAATTCCAAGGATCAATGAAATGCTGGGAAATTCTTTAAAGAAAACTTTTGTGTAAATTCAAGGCATGTGCTGAGTCAAAAGTATAACTTTGATGGTAAAAAGCTAAGCAATATTCTGCTCAATCAGATATAACAGAACATTAACCAGGCTTATCTCATGAAAAAAACTTCAAGTTAAAGAAGTAAAAACCAAATATACCCTTATAATCTGGTTACTTATAAGAAATACATTCCTTGTTTAACTATGTATCTTGAATTCTCATTAAAATGGAATGAAACAAAACATGTTAGAAATTAATTTAATAAGACAAGCTTCTTAAATGATAAATCATCCCCCCTTTTATTTAGATTAATTTGAACACTTAATTAGTGGTTAATAGTCAGAAAACTTTAGAAATTAAAAGCTGGATGAGGAAGTAATTTTATACCAATGCTTCAATAGCAGTTAGTATGAAGTTAAGACTTTCCCAAAACACTCCAGGGTGTAAAGCCAAAAAAAATTATTTGAGAAAAATTAATTACTTAGAAATACTAAGAAAGAAGTTTCACATATTTCTGTTTTACAAATATATTTCATAATGTAAGGAAAGTCTGAGGAACAAACAAAATTTATAAAAATGTATTTTTTTTACCCCCAAACAAGAAAAACACCATGGAATGTGAGTGACAGTAGATATTTCAGAATTGATAAAAATAAATAAATAAATATGGAAAGTGAAGTACTTTGACAATGTATGGTACCCATGCGTCAGCATTCAATAAATGTTAAAAGTCACAATGCATGTGCAGACTGACAATCTAAAAATAATTACTAATAGAGACAGAGAAAAATGACACTGTCATCATTACCCTAAGCTACCAAAGAAAGTGAGATACAAAGATGAAAACATATTTCACTCTCCTAAGACCGGAAAGTGTGGTAGAATCACTGAGTAATATTAAAACATTGGAAGGTTTCTCAAAAAGTCTTCAAAATGGACACATTTACTGTGTATACACAGTACATATTTATATATAATAAACACAAATACATTTACAATCATAAAACTACCCACTAAAGTGACTTATTAATGTCCAGAATGAATACCTAGAAACTCACAATCAACAAATTAACAGCAAATTACAGAAAAAATAATCACATGATGTCTGCAATCCCATTTAAATAAAACTTTACCGCAAAAGAGCCATCAATAGAGCTGGCAGTGATTTTGAAGCAGCAGTAGCAATCCATAAAAGCTTCTTAATTTTCTTGTCGTTTAAGAATTAAGCCACTTCCAGTTCACACAGATCCTACCAGGTGCACTAAATTGATGTCATTATGAGCCACCAGGAAATACCCACCGAGACCCATACCAACACGGAGAAGTTCTGTTAAACAGCTGTGTGTTTTAATTGATTTGTATTATTTAAAATAGGAACAGTTAAAAGTCAGTTATCGGATGTTGTGTAAAAGAGATGCCTAAAGACTCCAGGGAGAGTGAGTTCAGAAGAAAGCCAATCACTGGAACTTCACTCGAGCACTTAAGATTATTACTAGAGGAAGCACAATTAAATCATCAGTTTATCAGCCATCATTATAAATCACCAGGCAACATATCAAGCTTCATTATTTAAGAATCCTTAACCAGTGACTTCCTGTATCACTGAGAGTCAAAAGCAATATATTCACCAAAAGGTACACGGAGTTTTGTTTTTAGTTGTTTTTGATTTTTCTTTTTTTGCCCTGAGAGATTTGTCATGGAAATATAATAAAAACTCACTAAAAGTAATTATCATATTTTTGCATGTTTTAGACATGCTAAAGTCTTTGAAATGAAATCAGTGGTATTTGGGATATTCAAAATGTATATTGCACAGGCTCCTCCTATTTCACTCCCTACAAATCTTCAACCCAGTTCTGTCACAGTACTTGAATGGGATCATATAAGAAAAAATAATCAATGGATTTGTTTCCACTTTTATGCTCCCAACACCATTCATTTACTTGTATTTAGACAGCCTTGCTTAGGTACGTGGAATCAGAAAACAAATTTCTTCAAAAGTCTTGGTTTCCAAATTCAAAGTGCACAGTTCAGGTATTAGAAAGAATACATTTGAAAGGAGAGATGACACAGGTTGGGTTTTATATATGATCCTCTTTCCTTAGTCTTCGCACCAATTCTCTATAGGTGCTACCATTATCTTTAATGAACAAATAATTTGTTCACAATTTGCCCAAGGTCATGCATGCAACTAGTAAGTGGGGGTGCGCGGAGTCAAATCCACACTCTCTGGCACCAACACCTCAATAAAGGCTCTGAAAGGAAGGAAGCCTCTTTGGAAAATGGCTGACCTCAAGTCTGAGCAGGAATTGCCCAATATAAATGTGCAACAACTTGTCCCACCAAAACACAAGAAGCCAGCAAAACTACTTGGGCTGTATCAACGTAGCTCACAAGCCAACTTCAAAAGACTTTCACTGGCCAAAGGTAAGGTAAATTGAGAATCAATGAAGATAATCACTATAATGAACTGAAATGAATAAAACGTTTATATCCATGAGTTCACACAGCTACATAAAAACCCTTTCTTGGTCACCTTTGGAGGATGATAATCAACTGAAAGCTAAAATATGAAGAGAAAGAATCTTCACGGGAAGAAACACTAAACAACACAATAGAGATAGAGTTAGAAAAAAAATCCAACTGCAAATACTACAGGACAAACAATGTGTTTCTTCAACAAAAAACTGTACAGAAAAAAAAAAGAGGGAAGAATGGGAATCTCAGATTCAAAATGTCTTAAGAGATGTTTTCCATTTTAATGTGTAAATCTTATTTAGATCCTGATCAAAGAAAGTGTATAAAAAAAGTTGGGGAAGTTTAAACATTAATTGCTTAAAGACATTAAGAAATTTATAATTTCAGTTGTGATAATATTATGGTAATATTGTGGTTATATTTTTTGAATCTTTACCTTATTTTTAAATTAAACTTTTTATTTTGCATTAGACTCACATGCAGTTATAAGAAATGATACAGAGATCCCCTGTACCCCTCACCCAGTTCCCCCAATGGTGACATACTGCAAAACTATAGTACAATATCGCAAACAAGATATTGACATTGATACAGTCAGATACAGAAAATTTACCTCATGTTGCCTTTTCCAACCAGACCCACTTCTCTCCCACCCACACCTTCCTCTCTAACAACCTGGCAACCACAAATCTGTTCTCCAATGTAAGATTTTGTCATTTCAAAAATGTTAGATAAATGGAATCAGATACTATGTAACCTTCTGGGGTCTTTCTTCCCTCCCTCCCTCCCTTCCTTTCTTCCTTCCTTCCTTCCTTCCTTTTTTTCCCCACTCAGGATAATTACCTGGAGATTCATCTGGGTTGCTGCGAGTGTCAATAGTAGGCTCCTTTGCATTGGCGAGTAAGTCTATGGTAAGGATATACAGCAATTTGTTTAACCATCCACCTTCTCAAGGACATCTGTGTTGTTTCCATGGGCTATTAAGAATAAAGCTGCTACAAACATTTGTGTAGAGCCCTTATCTTTTAAAGATATCTACTTAAATATTTATGGACGAGATAATATGATATTTAGGATTTACTTCCAAAAAAACTCCAGATTGAGATGCCAAAAAAGATCAGCCATGAGTTTGTAAGTACGTTATACTATTATGTCTACTTTTGTGTATGTTTATAAAAAGAAGACAGTAAGAAAAAATTACTTATCTGACCACTACACACCCTCATACATAAACACATACATCCTCAAGTAAAATTGAAGGTACGCTTTTTTATCTAATGACTTTGGCTGGTGCCAAGATCACAGGAGCTCTTTACTAAAACACAGAGATCACACCTTCCAGTGATCATTACTGTAATATTCACTCTACCCATTTAGGCAGATCCAACCTACGCATCTGTTAACTTCCTTTCGGAAGTTCTTTATTAGGCTGCAGGGTTGAGATAATAGGTAGTCTGTAATGCTGGACAAAAGCAGGTGAGTAATCACCGTAATCAAATGTATGAGATTCATGAGTGGTTTGTCTTCAAAAGAGAGGGTTCGTGTCTGACATGAGCAGGTCCTTATCATCAAGACAAATGCTGAGAGAACAGAAGTGTGATTACTAAAGATGAAGAGCAACAAACGATGTGCGCACAATCAAGCCTGGAAATGAACTGAAATGCATTTTATATTATGCGAAGGCTGCTTTTGTTTTTAAGCCACTCTAGAGGACAGGATATTATTATCATGTTCAGTCTGCAAGCTAATGCTTCTTTAGTATAATTCTGCAAAATGGTATCTACTATTTGGTGCCACCGATGTTCTATCAGCTCATTCTGCCATCGTGCTTTATCACACCCTCTTCTTCACTCCACTATTTTTTCCTATGCACGGGGCCTTACAAAACTCTCTCAAACACCTCAAGCAAAGAAGAACACATAACTACCAACGCATTGACGGGTCTGGGATTAAAAGCGAAGACCTCCAAAGGAAATACTCATGATGACTTTAAGTGCCAGGTAGTGTAATGGCAACAACTGGGTGTCTCTTGTTAGGTCTTTAGTGCCTGTCCATACACTGTGATAAGCAAGGCTAATGCTTAAATAATGTCTGTTATCAAAAGTGGGATAGCTGTCCACAAATGAATACCAATAAGATAAATTCCAAAGGAATATGCAAATGTTATAGTTGTATTGCATTTCGGTTATATCAAATATCCCTCCTATTAAGTGGGCCCACTCTTGATGTTAGAAATAGTAATGCTTATTGTGTTAGGATTTATCATTATTATTATGCTATGATAGGTAGGACAAAAATGTTCCACTAACAGGCTATCTATCCAATACTTAAATACCTATAAATTGAAGGACATTAATCAATTCCACCAAAAACAATTAAGGTATAGATTGGTTCATTTGATTGGTTTAGCAACTTAGGGGTTCTACTAATGGAAAGATGTCTATTCGTAACACCGTTATTAGGTTATTAGAAAACTAAGAAAATACAGTTGAGTTCAGAATCTTGTTCATATGACATGAGTCAGAACAGAGACATGTAGAATTAAAACCCAAAATGACATAGCCCGCCAGGAACTGTGCTATAGTCTTACATTGAGGAGATTAGTAACAAGGCTGCTAGAGACAGAAAAAGAAAAAGAACTGGGCTCATGAACATAATGGAAAATATACCTGAGAAGGAGCTGAGAAAAAAACGCTCAAGTTAAATACATATGTATTTTTGGATGCTCTCTTCCCCTATCCTTTGCCATCTTCCTTTACACTCACAACCAAACATTTTCTGGGCCCTGTAGATTCTGATGCTACAGTGTACATTTTTAGATGGTGTGCGGTCACTGACAAGACACTGGAAGTTGAAACTCTTAGTACTCACCTTGACATACTTAAAGGTTAATCTAAAATAGTTTGCATAAAATGAAATGCTCTAGCCAAAATCTTTATGGCTGATTTGCTTATATATCTCATTACCTTTCATCATAGCAGCCACCCATGCCTTTTCTACAGAACTAGGATTTCAGAGCGGGCCATTCTTGTGAGCTGAGGGGGGTTTCAGAGGAAGGCACATAGGAGAGAACAAGAGGTGGAAATACAAAGACAGAAAGAAGGCAACAGGGAACCCACGAAACCTGGGAAGAATTCCAAGAACAAACGGCACAAGATAGCTTCAGGGAATGAATCACCATGTGTGGCAGGAGCCCAGACGGTGTGAAGTGGAGTAGAAGATAAGCTTAGAAGGGCGGGTTGGAGTGGAGGATATCTACATCATCTTGCCCCTGCCCGAAGACATGCCTCATTATGTAAGTTCCCTTCATAAACTCTTGATGTTATGAAAAAAAGACAGACAGAGAAAGAAAAAAAGAAAGGGCAGGTTGGAGCCAGGGAGTGGCAGCCCTTGAAGCCCAGGTGAGGCATTTAGACCCCATGGCATAGGTCCTTGGGAAGCTATCACAGGTTTTACGTGGGTAAGATAAATGCAGCAGCGTTAAGAAGATATGGCTCATGATAAGAGGCAGAGAGAAAAGGAGCAGAAGACCAGAGGTAGGAGGCTTTACTGATTGTCCCAGGTGAGGCAATAGGGCTTGGTCTAGGAGAGTTAAACTGGGAAGGGAAAGGAAAACATTAATTTGAGGGGCAGTGTGAAAGATACATATACTTAAACCCAGTTTTGTCCTCAATTGAAACCTAGAAAATGGTCATTTGCAATCATGGTGAAAGAACTATTTATGAAATGCCAAGGATTCTATCATTATTATGACCAAACATATAAGAGGACATGAAAATGCTAATGGCTGATAAAGTCATTTTTAAAAGAAGCTTTGATTAAGCTTAACAGAACCTTGGAAAAATAAGATTTTGATATAAGTAAAAAATATATTCAAGGAGACCATGATTGGTTACAAGGTGATGAGTATTTTTAAATTTCTAAAAAAAATTAACTGCTGATTTTAGCAAGGCAGTACTAATGACTTACCTGAGTGACATATTTATTTTGTTCATTTTTGCCAATCTGCTTTTTGTATTTACATTCACAGATCTATTTCCTCTACTTTCTCAGATCACTATTGCAAACCTACTATTAATCAAAAGTTATTTTCTTTCAAAGGCATCTATGAGTAAAACTTCGAAATATTACAGGTCACACCAGCTAAATCATTTATTTTGTAGTGTATATGCCAACTTAGTTTCTATTCTCATTCACTTAATACCTTTTTATTGAGCACCTACTATATTATAAGTACTGTGCTGGTGCTGGGTGTACAATGAAGAATAAAACAGACCTGGTCTGTCCACATGAGAACACACAGTATAGTGGAAAAGACAGACATTAATTAAAAAAAAAAAACAACCCAAATATACGATTTAAAATGTGATAAGCACTGAAAAAAAAGACTTACAGGGTGTTATGAGTGTTGATAACAAAGAGGCTAAGCCAAGGCTGGGTCTGAGGAGGGTTTTTAAAGGAAACTGTATTTGAGTTGAAATCTGTAAGTATATAGAAGAGTGAAACAGGAAAAAGAGTACGGGAGACAGAACTAGGTGAAAAAATGAGCAGAGGGAAAGGACTGCATCTAATAAAATGCAAATACTCTCTGACCTGTTGGGTGATGGTGTCCCATGGCCCCTGCTGCAGCCGCTTCTTATAGCACTCATGGACGCCTTCCCATATGTCCGTCAGAGCTAAAGGTCTTCCATCTGTGAAAGGGCATGATAAACACAGTCAGTTAGAAATCTGTGTGGCACAATGGTGCTTGGTGTCTATCGGAACTACTCGAAGAATAGTAATATTTTTTTTAAAAATCCTTGCTAATACTCATACTATTTATATATCAAAATAATGCTATATGAAGTACTATTTTCTTCCCGAGGGAAATTTCAACATGCAAGCTTCTCTCCTTTGTGACCATCTACCAGTTAAATTATCTGCCCCTTTAATGCCTCTATGAATTTTACAAAGTAAATAAAATCCAAATGTGTTTTAGAGAAAACTAATAGGTAAAAGCAAGAACCAGATAGACAAGACTCCGATATTCACGAGGTTGCACTATGGATGCCTCTGAAGTCTTTTATTATTATTATTATTAGTTTCAGGAGTACAAAACAATGTAATAGACGTTTTACCCCTCATAAAGTGGTAACCCCCCCAATCTACTACCCCTGTAACATCATATATAGCTGTTACAATTCCATTGACTCTATTCCCTATGCTGTATTCTGTATCTTGTGACTATATATATATATATATATATATATATATATTAAATTATAGTTAACATTCAATATTATTCAGCTTCAGCCTCAGGTGTACAGCGCAGTGGTCAGGCATTCCATGACTGACCATTCCATTTCAGGACACCATCCATGAAGTGGTCTCCCTAATAAGACAAGTGCCCATCGACACCCTACAAAATCTTTACAACATTATTGATTACACTCCCCAAACTGCCTTTCATATCCCCGTGGCAATATTGTGGCCACCAATCTGTGCTGTCTAATCCCCTCACCTTCTCCCTCATCCCCACCCCCCTCCCATCTAGCAACCCTCAGTTTTTCTCTATATCTCTGAGACTGTTTCTGATTAGTTTGCTCATTTATTCCTCTGAAGTCTTAATACGTCCTGCCGTCCTTAGAATCAGAGACCATACACATACTTCTTTTACTCTCTTGTTGATTGAGTAATGTTCAGATCACTCTGTTGGATATCATGTGGAATAGAGAGAAGGAAAACACACAATCTCTCCTAGTAAGGAGCTTACCATCTAGTAGGGAAACTACGACAAGTATATCAATAGCACAACATATCAACAACGAAAATATTGGGGAGAAAAAGTGATCGCTGCCAAAGGAAAACTGCAGTTCTCTGACAGTCCAGAGAAGGGAGACATCAACAGCCAGTGTTTGTGGCAGGTGGAGAAGTGGATGTTAGCAGTGAGAAGGAATTGGCATGAGGAGATTAGTAAACGCTATAGCGAACAACAATACTCCTTTTCTTTGTTCAAACAGCTTCAATTATTCACCTATATCCTTAACCACTCAATTGACGTATTTTATGAAGACCATTATGGCACAAGATAAGTAAAGTGGAAAAATAGGGAGGTAGGTCTAAGTTCAGGAAAAATAGCAGAAAGAGGGAGTTACCTAGAACTTTTATACCAGACACCGCCGGAGAGAAGGTGGACTAACCGCTACAATTTGACTGCAACTTGGCCCATTCAGAGCTGCCTAGTCCTTCAGACTGATGGCTGTGAAGTTTTCCTGAGGCACGTTCACAATAATGTAAAGAAAACCCATCAGTCTATTAAAACATTAGATACACAGACATATTTGGTCATCAAGTGCAACAAAATTGGGGGAAATAATCTACTCAAACCACCATCGCCCCCCCACTCAAAAAAACCCAAAAACAAAACCCAAACGGCACTGTATTCAGACTTAGACAAGTAGAAATGTGAGGGGGGAGGAAAAAGAGCACTAGATTTGGAGTCTGGGCTGAGTTTGAATCCTGGTGTTGGCACTTACTCTTTATAAGACTGCAAGTTTTTTAGCTTTTAATGTACCTGGTAAACAAGGATAGTAATCCTTTTCAAATCTTGTTCTCATGAGGCTTACATCAGTGAACACACTCAGGACTGTGTCAGACACATAATAAGAGCTAAATAAATATGAGGGGTCTCCTCCCAGCCCTCATTGCACTATTCCAGTAATGTTCATACTGCAAAGTGAAAAGATTCATTTATAGACCATATTTCTTAGAATTTCCCCATGTTGCTATACCATGCACCTTGTGTTTGATATAGCGATATACTAGTAGCATAGGCAGAGCATCTCTCATGTTTGACCTGAAAAGTTGAACTTTTCCTCAACCTTTATTTTCAATAAATAGCAATAGAATATTTTGATACATTTTCAATAAGTATCTTCATCTTGGCATTTATCTGGCGGCAGGATACCATTATCTTGTGATAAATAGTTTTATTCCATTGACATTTCCATGTCTATAAAATGAACAAGATTTATTCATCCAATTAACATTTGAATGTCATGTTTAGCTACAAGTTAAAAACAAGCTGCCTTCAGTATCTGTGTTATATTGTTTTCTTAGCACATTTACAGAGTGGAGACAAACTTTGCCCTTAAGATAAACACTACACATCTTCAAAACATGCACATGAACACGTGTATGTGTGTGCGTGCATCCGTGTGTGTGTATTGGTGTTGGAGAAGGACAATAGGATCGTAAGTATTCCAGTGTCAAATAGCAAACTAAATAATCAAATTACACAAAGATGGCATGCTTTTAAAAATTTTTCAGATGTCAAAGTTAGAAGAAATCAAGTTGTAAGATAATAAAATATTAGAGCTAGTCAATTGCTAATTTCATAAATAAAGAAATATACATCTGCCAAAATTATGCAGCTAGGCCATGACTGCACTGGAACTAGAATTCAGGTCTCAGAACTCACAATTCAGTGCTCTTCCTGCCAGTCCATGTTGCCTCTGAAAGCAGAGACTGCGTCTATCCTTTCATCATTACAGTCCCGCTGTATAGTTCTAAGCCTCACTCACACATTGCAAATTCTTTATAAATATTTACTGAATAAATGATAAGTGAAAGAACGCCTTCCTTACCTTTATTTCCTCTAAGTCAGAGAAAGGCTTTACAGACCTAGAGTAGAATGCTGGGTTTAATATCTGGTAATCAGTAATGCTTTTAATTTTGTTCCTGAAAACATTTCAGTCAACAATCTAAGGATGGAGTAAATGGTTTCAATATTACCACTGTCAAAAACCTGCATACTCTGCAGGAAACATTCATATCAAATGCAATAATCAGCAGCATAGCGACAATGTGGAGAGACCCAGAACAAAGGTGATAGAATATTTTCATCAGATTGATGTTAGACTTGAGGGTACGTACCATAAGTTTTCAAACATCACCAAATTTAGAGGGAGAGAAAAAAAGATTTAACACCTCCAGATACAGGAATTTAAAAATGATCTGGTCAACTTAGAATAACAGATAATCACAAGGAGTTAAAAATAAGTTCAAAACAGAAAAAAATGCATGACACTCCTATATGCATGTGTTACCACTTGCTATAAAGAGAAGAGTGTATTTTAAGTGAATGAATGTGAGTGCATTCTTTAAAGCATTTACAGAATTGTTTAAAGACACATGTATTAATGATAGTTAAATGAGTGCTTATGCAAGCTACCTGGACAAAAGTGTCCATCTCTCCAGTTGCTGCTAAGTGCTTACACTATAGAAGATCTGGGTGATAAAGCTTTGTCTCTCACATATAGATATGACAATAATGATATAATAAAGTACAATGTAGGTTCCTTTCCCAAGCCTTCATCATTGGTTTGCTAATCATAGCTCATACCTTCATGTTCAAACACATACAAAAGTTAGTTTTGCATTCTTTTATATAAAAAAAAAATTGACCTCATCATTAATGTCTTTAACTGTGCCATACATAATTGATATCTAAAATATATTCAAATATGATTGTGACTAATTAGTAATTCCAAACACAAAATGGAGCTTTCAGATATCCCATTGAAATCAATGAATTAAGATAATCAAATATACAAAGAACCACATCACTGAAACAGAGCTTAAATATGGGACACTTGAAGAATTTTATAATTTTGTATCTGTCTACCTATTTGTGAAAACTAAAGACCCAAACTTTAGCTCAAAATTAAATGCGGGCATAAACAAATACTTGGCTAAGTTCATTAACACATCACGTGCCTTCATATTCATTTCAAGAAACTTTAAGTTTCTTCAATCAGAAATTTTAAGCCCTGTTAAAAGGGTCTATGTTTTCTGTCTGGCCTCAGCCAGAAGAGGCATTACCATACTCGATCAACAACTCTCTAATTTCAGACGCTAGATATTCGACAGCACCAATTTGAACATGCTTAGAAATCTCATTAATCACACAGAGGCTGAGAAGCTCAGTAAAATCCCTTGCATACTTGAAAAAGTGAAGTAGAAGCTGAAATATTTCAGCAGTAACCCACAAAGTGAACATGGTAAATTACGGTCATTTATTTAACAATAAACACTTATTGATACAATAAACACATAGCGCCTACTATGTGTCTCTATCACCTGGAATGGTAATACACATTTGAGCTAACTGAATATTCTATCAGCAACCTAAAATGTCAATGACAAAAGAAGAAGAGACATTGGATGAAAAATAGGATAATTAAAAAATACAATCTTAAGCAACTGCCAGTAGCATTTAATTGAACATTTTCATATAAAACTTCTGGATTGAGTAATAACCTACATGTCAAGTAATCTATATATTACTCAAAACGTGCAGCTTTCTATATTAAATTTCTCAAGGCTATTAGTTTTCATGAACCAAATACCAGTGTGAGATATTTCACTAGCCCTACCTCACTCTAGTGTAAGCACGCTGAAGTCACCTTTATCCTACTGTGCATAGTTTGACAAAAATTTCCTAACACTTAAAATGAAGATTAGAGAAAGTATACATTATTTAGAGTAAGTTTAAGAATAATGTTCTTAATGTGGTCACTAGAAATAAAAAGGAGAGAGTGGATTTTTCAAAATGAAATATGTCATAATTCAATATATTGTCTTCAAGAGAGCTTGAAAGATATAAAAATTCATGTCATACTCTACAGGAAGGCAGAGATGATGCTCCACCAAAGGGGAAAATTCATTTTTGCTTCAGTGACAAAATTACATTGTGATATGAAATGAGTGTTAATTGTTCATGTGCATTCATATCAGCTACGATGCTGGCCAAGTCCACAATTTTTATTTATCCCCACATACATTTTTAGCATTTTGTATCTCTCTTAATCTGAGGAAATCGGAATGAAAATTCCCCAAATACAGATTCTTTTCACTTATGTATGACAACAATTAATTTACTTCATTCATATGTTCCTTAAGTTTTGGTTGTTATTTGAATTACAGCGTCATGCAGTAAAATACATACATACATACATACATACATACATAAACAAACAAAAAAAGAACAGGCGATGGAATTTGAGCCTCAACTCCTTAGTTTTCTATGTACCCTTGAACAAATCATTTAACCCCTCCACACACTCAGTTTTTATGTCTGTGCATGAGGATAATAACAATTTCTACTTTACAATGTTATTGTGAGGATCAAGATATATATAACTCAGCTAGCATTGTTGAAAGGTACTATGTGTCAAGTCCCATTTCTATATTAGCTCACAATCTTCAAACTTTTATGAAGTTGGTATTATTATTATTATTATTATTATTATTATTATCTCAGTTTGTGGGTTTTTTTTTCTTTTCAGATGATGAAAGAAAAGAAACAAAAAGTTCAATATCTTCGCCAAGGTCATACAGTTGGTAAGTAGCAGAGCTAGGAATCAGAACCAAGGCTTTCCAGCTCCGACCGGGTACTTTCACCACTACACAGTATGTCTCTGTACCCAGGAGCTCTTTGTAAACTGTAAAGTGACACACACATATTAGTTGTGTTGTTGCTGTTGCCACTACTAGTCTCCACTGACATTGCCTAATCTAGGAGTATCTAGAATTTTGCCTTTCTAGGTTTTCGTACTAGGCCTGGGCCTGTCCTTTCCCTTATCACTGCATGGACAAACCCAAAGCCCAGCCAAGGCCTCTCTTGATTATTCCAGCTCAAAGTAATGTCTGTCTTCTGAGTCCTGGTAGCAATTTTTTCCCCCAGCTTTATTCAGATATAATGGACATATAACATTGTCATAAGTATAAGGTGTAGAACATGATGATTTGCTATACATATATATAGGGAAATGATTACCACAATAAGGTTAGTTAACACATTTATCATATCAGATACCTTTATTTGGGGGGGGTGTGGAGTGAGAACATTTATAATCTACTTTCTTAGCAACTTTCAAGTATACAATACACTATTGTTAACTACAGTCACCATGCTGTACATTATATCCCTAAAACTTATTCATCTTATAACTGACAGTTTGTACCCTTTGACCATTTCCCCATTTCCCCCACCCCCAGCCTCTAGCAAACACCAATCTACTCTTTGCCTGGTGGCAATTTTTACCTCTCTTACAGCCCTTAACTTATTCTACTTGTTACCATGAATTTCAGACCTGACTTTCCCTCGTTACACTGTAAGCTCCTTGAGGGCATCATCCAAATTTGATTTCCTTTATTCCTCTCTGCATTCCAGAAGCATCTTCATGCCTTGTTCATAAATATTTTCCAGTAGTTGGACAGATGAACATTCAACATTAATCTAGAGCAATTAGCACAATTACTACTAAGAATCAAGACTGAACAATCGTGATAAAAAAAATTTATTGGTTAAACGTTCTGTAATTATAATTTAAAAACCTCATACTTTATATATAAATCCATAGTATTAAGTAGATTCAGATGTAGTGGATACTTATTTTATTTTTCAATAACCAAACATACTTCCAATTTGGGAGAGAAATTCCAAAATAAGTGGAAGCTGGGGCCCCATTTTGCACCATTAAAGCCCAGAGGCACCCCTCATCTTGTCATTCTAACGCCTTTGGTGACTCTGTGATGGACCCTTCCAATAAGTCCTGTACTGGTTACCAGGTTTACTGTTTACTACTGTTTACCAGGTTCAATTATCTACAATTAAGTATACCTAACTATTTTAACCCAAATAAATTGTTTAAAAGTTTTCAAAATTACGAGCCCCAAATTTTTAAATGTTATATATTTATGTAGTAATTTTGAGTAGAAAATAAATGTAAGATGTCTTTTAGTGCATGAGAACGTTGACAAATGTTACAACTGATTTTTATGAGAAATAAAATATGCCCAAAAAACAGCACAAAGAGGAGTAATTTTGAGTCACTTTAAACCAGGGGTGTCCAAACTTTTTCCAACGTTTTTCACCAAGGGCCATATTCGGTAAAATACACAAACAACCGGGCCACTCACTCGAGGTGAAGTACGTATTACCTCACCTTTTTTATTTAAGTAAACTAAATATATTTTTGGAATTTGCTGCGGGCCAATAAAAAATGGATCGCGGGCCGCAGTTGGCCTGCGGGCCACAGTTTGGACACCCCTGCTTTAAACTGTCCACACACTGTGTTAAGAATCATATAATAATGAAAATGATGCTCTAACCTCTCATTTAAATTAAGTTAAACACTTAAGGTAACAGAAATACACACAAGACCTTCTTGAGGAATCTTTTAATCAGAGAATGTCCCAAGGGAAGCAGCATTAGGTCCACAAGATACCTGAGACATCACCTCTGAGGTATTACTCTTCATCAGAACTTTGAAGACCATACCTGCCACCAGATAAATGAAGACCAATGTTCGGTCTACGGGTTCTAAAGCAGAAGACACCGAACTTTCAATCCTATCTAAAGTATGCTGAGGGTTTGATTCCAACCTCTTGGTCTGATACCCCAGTACTGAACATTTTGTATTTCTGGCTCTCTTCAGACATCCTTACTCACAAAACATTGACGTATCCTGCCTGTAGCAGCCACCATTCAACTGGTCTCCTTCCCATGGAGCACGCAGGCTCCACCTTTTCAGCATAGCACCTAGTATATGAACTTGAAGAACTCTGTGACTTTAAAGGAGGAGAAAAGCAATAAACTAGTTTCAAGTTGTGCAGTGAATTTTTTCAGCATATTTTAAAAATAGGCTAATGAGTTTTGTGCTATACACACAGTAGGCATTCATTCATGTATATTTTAGTGGATGTTTCAAACAGGGTTGGTTCTGCCAAGAGTAAGCCAAGAAGTGTTTCTTCCTTTTGGACCACAACACAGACATTTGTGGGTGCAGGAACTCTAATGTATAGTCTCTTGCAGGTAAGAAATTACATCACTGGCTTTTAATGTCTTCTTTCTGGCCTCTGGATCCATTTAAAACCTGTTGCTTTTTCTGTATACGGTGTTTTGTACTAACATGGGTTAGAATAAACCTCTTAGCTAATTAGCTGTTCCTGTAGTTTTGTTTCACATTTTTTCTCACACCTTTTCGTCAATACACTTTTAAATCAGGGCTTGATTTCTCAATGAGATTCTTTTCCCATCATATGTTCTAACCCAGCATCCTACATCTACCCTAACTCCCCACAATGTTTCAAACATGTACATGGTTCAACAAATAATTTTCATTAAATTTCCTCAATTATTTGGACTTTTCAGTTCGAACATATTTTTATTAGTTAAATATTTTTTCATTATTTTTCTTAATAACTTTCACTATAAGTGAAAAAAGTGTAATAACTTCAAATTTCATTTCAATCTCTAGAATCTCTTTTTAATCTCCCAAAATTCATGTTCCATTTCACTACTATGATGTTGGCTAGATTTACTAACTGTTTACATAAATATAAGTGGCACATACAAACTTTCTTGAAGAATCTCTAAAATCAAACAAGACTAAATTATCTGTCAAACCATTTTCTATTTTCTGCTAATTGTAATAATTAACTAGAATCATTTTTGCCTCAGTCTTTAAGTACCTCTCTAATCCACTTTTTCTTTTCCTGTTCAACAAGCTGCCTTAACTATCACTCTACTGCCAATGGTAATTTTCCCTAAAAATGTGTTCTTTCTAGCTCATTTTCTCTAAGAGGTTATTATAAAAACATTAAAATGATGCATTCAACAATACAAAAAAAGCCAAATTCCTCTTCCTAAAATTTCATTCTTCATAATTTTTTCTCCTCCTTCATCTATTCTGTTTTACTTAGTCATAATTTCTGCTCTAGGAAATCCCTCCACTGGTCCCATTCACTTCTGCTCAATCTTTCACTTTTTCTTTATATCCTCCAATCCATTCCCATTCATTATCTCTCCCATAATTTGACCTCAACATATCCTTTCAATCATTTCCTCCACAATCCATCTTAAGGGAACCCCTTCTCCAAACTGGCTTCTCACTGTTCCCCAAATATGCCATGCTCTCTCCAGCCCTTCAGCCTGGCACTCGCCCTTCTCCCTTTCTCCAATGTTTTTCCCAGCCTCTCAAAAGTCAGCCTGTTACCTTCCCTTGCAAGTTGTTGGGCAGAGCTATGTATATTTTACGTTCATTCTCTAACTTTCTCCAACCCCCATCTTTCTTATGTTCCTGTCATTCTCTTCTTTGTACTCCAAAGATCCTCTTGTTCGGACCATAACAAGCCTATTCCTCCTTCTCCTTGATGACTCACACACTGCTCTAATTCCAAACTTCCCATTATTCTTCCTTTGGGCTGACCTTTATCTTGTTTTGGTTTATACTGCCTCTGAGAAGGAGTTATTATTTGGCTATGTCTTTTGCCCTGTTTCTCCATGAGCAGCCGTTAGGCATGTAACAAGTGGACAAATCTTTCACATGAAATATCTAGGTTACATTTTTAATTCTATA